>NW_011494610.1:2013722-2028323 GCF_000754665.1 Bison bison bison
CTCTTCATTGCCTAAGCCAGGCATGTCCCCACCCCAGGGCCTTTGAATGTGCTGTCCTCGCTGCCCAGAGCCTTCATTCAGACCTCTTCATTGCCTAAGCCAGGCATGTCCCCACCCCAGGGCCCTTGAATGTGCTGTCCTCGCTGCCCAGAGCCTTCATTCAGACCTCTTCATTGCCTAAGCCAGGCATGTCCCCACCCCAGGGCCCTTGAATGTGCTGTCCTCGCTGCCCAGAGCCTTCATTCAGACCTCTTCATTGCCTAAGCCAGGCATGTCCCCACCCCAGGGCCTTTGAATGTGCTGTCCTCGCTGCCCAGAGCCTTCATTCAGATCTCTTCATGGCCCTTTCCTCACCTCCTTCAGGTCTTTGCTCAAATTTCACCTCTGCAGGTTAAAACAGAAAGCTCTTCCCTCCCTAGGAGCGCCTACCACCTCTGACAGCTACATATTTTACTTATTTTTTTGTCAGTCTCCCCCACAAGAATGTCAGTTCTTTGATGGTACGGATTCTGGTCAGCTTTGTTCACATCTGTACCATTAGTCACTCAGTCGTGTCTGACTCTATGACCCCATGAACTATAGCCTGCCAGGCTCCTCTGTCCATGGAATTCTCCAGGCAAAAAGACTGGAGTAGATAGCCATTCCCTTCTCCAAGGAATCATCCCAACCCAGGGATTGAACTCAGGCCTCCTGCACTGCAGTCAGATTCTTTACCATCTGAGCCACCAGGGAAACTCAGGTGGGGGCACTGATCACTCCCTTTTTCTGCTTATGTGCAGTTTGAACATAGGCTAGAACATGTGACCCAAGTGGAGCCAGTCAGCACATTCCATCTCTTTAGTTCCAATGATTGGCCCAGAGACACACACGTGATCCAAGCCTGGCCAATGAGAGAGAAGTAGGAAACAGCAGGGTGGATACCGAGAGCTGGAAAGGGGTAAGCCCAGCCCAGCTACCAACTGGAGCCTGAGAGAGGATGCTGGTGTTGGCGGGCTAAACCAAGTAGCACCTTGGAGCCAGTTCCAGGTTCAAACAAGTGCCCTTTGTTGCTTAAGCTGATCTGAATTGGGGCTGTCATTTGCAACAGGAAATGCCCAGATCAACACAGTAAATCCCTAAAAGAATAATGAGGAAAAATGAGGAAGAATTACAATTAAATTTTAATTATTTCATTCTGCTTATTGCAGAACTCGGCCAATACTAAACACTTTTCCTGTGTTAACTCAGGACACCTTTCAACAACGCTGCTGCTAAGTCACTTCAGTCATGTTTGACTCTGTGCGACCCCATAGACGGCAGCCCACCAGGCTCCCCCGTCCCTGGGATTCTCCAGGCAAGAACACTGGAGTGGGTTGCCATTTCCTTCTCCAATGCGTGAAAGTGAAAAGTGAAGGTGAAGCTACTCAGTCATGTCCGACTCTTCACGACCCCATGGACTGCAGCCTACCAGGCTCCTCCGTCCATGGGATTTTCAGGCCAGAGTACTGGAGTGGGGTGCCATTGCCTTATCCATCAACAACATTAGGATGCTCCAATTGTGGGTGAGGAAGCTGAGGGCATGGAGAGGTTAGAGAACTTTCCCAAGGTCGTGCTGCTTGGATGCTGAATATTATCCCTTGACTGACCCCCTCCCCGTCTCCTGTCCTCTCTTCCCTGTGCCCCAGGAGGTTCACTTGGCTGGAGCACGTCAACGAGCTCTGTGCTAAAGGAAATGCTGCCCAGGGAAGGGAGGATGGGAGGAGAGAAAGGCCTGGGTAATTTCCAGGTATCTTCCCTGTCCAGTTGCTATGAACGGAGCATATCCCTCATTACTCTACTGAAGGCCACGGCTCCTGTGGGTGGCCCTTGCCAGGTTCCAGCGAATGCCCCCCACTGTCCCCTAGCCCCAGAGATCTGTATTATTCATTTTACATCTCTGTGGGAGGCACCATCTATTTCCTGCAGGGCACCTGTGCTGATAAAGCAAGCAGATAGCGTGCCCGAGATTTACACCCAGATATTCTGACCCTAGAGTCCTCTCTTGACTCCTCCATTTACTTGGAAACTGACATATGATACTAGAAGCTGAGGTTAAGTGTGTTGTAGAAACAGGAAGAGAAAGAGGGAACTGCTGATCTGCGGGCAGGCAGGGATGGCTGCATGGAGTCCTTACAGAGAAACGTTTGAGAAGCCTAAGAGGGACAAAGTTCTGAAAAATCCACAGGATTTGGGTGGACTGTGAAGAAGGCACAGAGGACAGAGTGCCTCAGGCAGGGGAAATAGCTTCAGCAAGTAGCAGGCAGTGTGGGAGGGGTGAGATGTGTGGTCCCAAGCCTTGCAAGCCTAGAAACTGTCTAGACAGAGGCTGACACACACACATCTGGTAGACCCTGCACTCCCCCGGTATCTACCTTTTCTGGGGAGAGGAAGCTTGGCCATCCTTCTCTCCTCTCCAGGGCTGTCAAAGAAAGGACGGGAGCTCCTGCAATCTACAGTCCACAGACTCTCTGTCTCCCTGAGCCAAGTCCAAGGGTCAGGTGGCTCTCTGTAACTGTCCTTGGAATTTCAGCAGGAGGCAGAGAACCAAACCCACAGGACAGGAAATAGAAGGGTCCTTAGAGGATGGAGGGAAAGATCAGGTTTCAAGACAAGAATTCAGGATCTGGAAAGGAAATTAGGGCATAAAGAGAACAGCCCAAGAACCCAGTTGCCTGCACAGCTATTCAGGTGCCAAGAGATTCTCGAACGCCTGCTCTGTCCCAGGCATAGTTCTTGGCACTGCATATAAAACAGTGGGAGAAAAAGCATCTGCCCTCATGGAGCTGACATTCTAAGGAGTCAACATATCAGAAGCTGGAGTCGAAAGAGTCCAGCGAATGGTGAAAAGTGTCAGAAAACATGATCGGAAATAATGATCAACTACAGGTACTCTTAGAATGGGGTCATGGATTATAGAGCAAGCTCAGAGAAAGTTTAAAAATGATATACTTGAAGTCTTGAGAAGCTGAGCATCAAAGTGTTTTGCATACCACCATATAATTCACACTCAAATATCTGAGCAGAGCCCTTATCAGACCTGAGCCCATCTGAGCCTTCTGAAGGCCCTGCCTCAGTGACCAGCCCAACAGAGTAATCCAGGTGCTTCGGTATGACTATGAAGAGGTACCTCTTATTTCCAGCTGGCTACCTTGGTCCACGTCGGTCCACCACAAGGATGAGGGAAGTGATGCCGTCTCGCCTCATGCAGAGTGGGATGAAGGCACCACGCAGAAGAAAACACAGCTTCGAAACAGAACGTTCTTGGGTTTTGCCAACATTTGAGACCGTGGATCTGGCCAAGCCCAAAGGAGGAAGATCCACCTCCGGGGTCTTTGTTTCAGGCACCCAGGGATTCTGCTATGTCCTGCAACGGCTTTGAGGTCTCTTCTTTCTTTTAGGGTCACTTTCTCACACTTCGACTCTCTAAGGACATGAATCAAATTCTCTTGTTCTCTTAGGTCACTCAGAATTGCTTTCTTGGTCACTTGCAACCGAATGAGCCCAATGGGTAGAGCAGGCTGGGGGCAGAGAGTTGACTCAGGCGGCTTCCCAACACCATCTGCCTCCATGTACAGACGCCCGACGACACAGCCGCTAGCCCCTGGCCTGGGCCCCGCTCTGCCTTATCACAGGCAGACCTTCCTTCTTCTTTGCTGATGAGAGGAAGGTGGTGCAGAAAAGGGGAAGAAATGTGAGCGTGGGAGTCCTGAATTCTGGTTCTGATCCGCCCCAGTTTCCTCGCCTGCCAAGAAAAACAGACTGTTCCCCGGGCGCGGCCTGGGACTCAGGACCGGTGGAGCCTGAAGCGGACAGGGAGGTCCTCCTCCCCTCCCTCCCTGCAGAGGCCTCCCTCTCTGACTCCTGGCCTCATCCAAGGTCTGTTCTCTTCAGAGCTCCCCTCACCGTGTCTGATTCCTCAGTGCACTCTTCTGCTCGAGTTTGTGTCTTGCAGGGAGTTGTTTTCCCCACCAGAAGCTCTGCAAGGGTAGGGGCTGTCTCTTTCTCACTCCATAGCTTCAGCCCCTGGCTCAGCCCCCTGGGCGCTAGTTCTTCAGGTTAACAAATATTTACTGAGAACCTACTCTGCACCGTAAATTAGGCTGAGAGCCGAACAACTGTTGCTTTCAAATTGTGGTGCTGGAGAAGACTCTTGAGAGTCCCTTGGACTGCAAGGAGATCCAACCAGTCCATCCTAAAAGAAATCAGTCCTGGGTCTGGACTGATGGGTTCACTGGAAGGACTGATGCTGAAGCTCCAATACTTTGGGCATCTGATGCAAAGAGCCGACTCATTGGAAAAGACCCTGATGCTGGGAAAGATTGAAGGTGGGAGAAGGGGCAACAGAGGATGAGATGGTTGGATGGCATCACCAAATCAATGACCATGAACTTGGGCAAACTCCAGTAGTTGGTGATGGACAGGGAGGCCTAGAGTGTTGCTGTCCATGGGGTCTCAAAGAGTCGGACACGACTGAGTGACTGAACAACTATGCATCAGGCCCTGTTCTGTGTGCTGAGGAGCCAGAAATGAATACTCTGACGTGGATCAGACACCAAAATAAAAGACAAGCACACGAGGTGATGAGTCCTAAGGGGAGGGAGTGGAAGTGCTGGTGTGGGGAGCTTGCATCGTTAAATAGGAGGGTGGCAAGGCCTGAGAGGACACTTGGGCAGAGTCCTCCAAGAGGTGAAGGAAAGTGCCTTGTGGATATTCGGGAGAACAGTGTTCCAGGCGCAGAGACAAATGCAAGGGTCCTGAGGTAGGAATGTGGCTGGGGTGTTGAGGAACATGATGGGGGCAAGTATGGTTGGGGTGGAGCTGAGTGAGGGGGGACCTGGAACAGTCTAGCCCAGGACTGCTGTGCTTGGATGTAGGTTTTACCAGCATCCTTCTGGCTGTGTGTGGAGAGCAGATAATAGGAGCGAGGGTGGACACACCAAGGCCAGTGAGACAATGGCCATGGACCATGTCTGGACTGGGGTAGGAGCAGCGAAAGGGTGAGAAGGGAGATTCTAAATATTGCTGGATGGATGAGTGAATGGCTGACTGAACAGAGGAAAGACCGGCACAGGCCAAGTGATCCAGTGACTACTTCTGTGCAACAATTTACCTCCAAGCATCGCAGTGGAAATCTTTTTTTTTTTTTTTAATGCTCAGGGACTTGGGTTCAGGAATTCTAGCGGGACACAGCAGAAAGGGCTGGTCTCTGCTTTATTGTGCCTGAGGCCACAGCTGGAAAGTCTCAAAAGCTGGGGACCTGAATCCTCAGCTTGGTGGCTGTGGGCTGGAGCCTCGGGCCAGGGGTGGGAGGGGCTTCTCTGTGTGGCCTGGGCTTCCTCACAGCATGGCAGTCCCAGGCTGGTGACTGATTTCTTCTGCAGCTTAGGGCACCAAAAGTGAGCATGCCACCAGCCCGGGTGGGACTTCTCTTTAAAATTTATTTGGCTCTACTGGGTCTTAATTGCAGCATGTGGGATCTAGTACCCCAACCAGGGATCGAACCTAGGTCCCCTGCCTTGGGAGCTTGAAGTCTTAACCACTGGCCCACGAGGTAAGTCCTGACCTCATCTCTTCTGACCGAACCTCACTTTTCTGCTGTCCTCAGCATTACTCCCACCATTCTACTGGTCACCAGTGATACGTGAGCCTGGCCAGATTCATGTAGGGGACATGGGGCATGGCCCACCTCCAGACAGAGGAATGAGAAGCCCACACTGGAGGTGCACCCATGGGGGTTACCTTGTGGGCCCAAGGAAACACAGGAGGCCCTGCCAAGTCACGGAGGCCCGGGCACGGCAGGGGGTGGCAGCCTCCCCGCTGCACACGTCACCCTTCTAGGAAGTGAAACGGCGTCTGAGTCAGATTCCATCTGTCTGCACCTGCCAAGCTTTGGAGTTTGTGCCCACGCCCATATCAAAGATCCCCGAGCCTCAGGAAGTCCTGGGGTGACCGGAAGGTTCCCCCAACCCCTCTCCTCTTTTGTGAACGACCCAAAGGGGTTAGATCAATGGGGCCTGCGCTCAGCTGATTCTGAAAGGAGCAGAAGAGGCAGAAAGCGAGCTGCCCCAGGCGTGAACGCATGGTAACTGCCTCTCCTCCTGTGCCACTTCAGAGAACAGAGGTGCCCCAGTTAGATCTGCATTGAAAACATTGACTTATTCCTGCTTTTTAAAAAGTCCCTTCTTTGTAAGTAGAAAGGAAGCCACCTCCTCAACACAGGAACCCAAACAGAAGTGGGTGATCTGATTTTGGGGAACTGGCCCTCACTTCCCCGGGTCCTTTCCTCCTGCTGACATGAGCTGTGACCCTCTGCTCAGGGTCACCGTCCACTAGGAGGCTGCCCAGGCCACGAAGCTGTCAGCCCTGGTCACATGGGTGGGCTGCTGGCTTGTCCTGGTGGGAGACTTCAGCTAGGGGCTGCTGGGCTGGGTTTGGGAGGGATGTTAAGACAGCCTGGCTGGGCAGGAGAGCTGCAAACAGCTTCTCACCTTTCAGAACTCGGCCCAAGCGCACGTTGCTTCTCTCAGAATTGACCGCTAGGATTTGATAGGCAGCTGCCAGGAACGTTCTGGGAAGATGGGCAGGGGCTTCTGGTGTGGAGCTAATGGTCCGCTCAGCTCCCGAAAGGGCGACCTGATTGACCTTGACCCCAGCACCCCACACGTCAGAGTCTCGGAAGCTCTGCTCGTCACCTGCACTCACGTTTGTGCAGGATAGTTTTCTGTTCGCCCCCTTTCTTATTTCAGTGAACGCAGTTACAGAGGCAGTGTTCTCCCTCCACGGGGAATGAGCACCACCTGCCCTAAACCGGGGTCTTTCGACTTGGGCACTGCTGCCTTTGGGGCTGCGTCATCCTCTGCAGCGGCTGCACATTGCAGGGCGTTGAGCAGCGTCCCTGGCCGCCACCTGTTAGACGCAAGAGGCACCCACCCCCAATGGTGGCGTAAAAAATGTCTCCAGATATTGCCTAATGTCCCCTGGCAGGGGGCAAAATCGCCCACAGGTGAGAACCCCAGCCATAAATGGACAGCAGTACAGAGAAACAAATACAGTGACATTACGGTTAAATTCCTGCTTGCCAAGGACACTGGACATTTTCTTGCAAGCGAAGCAGGACTCCTTGATGACTCAGAGGTTAATGGCCGGGGCAGGGACTCCTAAGATGAGGACCCCTGGGTCCCGCCCACCAGGAGCCAAGACTCAATCCACTCAGTGGGACCAGGTGGGCTGGAGGCGGGTGGGCTGGCTCACAGGAAGTTTGATGTCGTAATGGTGCCCTGTGGAGACACACCCGCGTGCCTTTGTCTAAAGTGAGGACACAAACCCAAATGCCTGCAGGGCCCAGGCAAGAGCCGGGAGTGAGTGACAAGGGTTTAGGGTCACAGGGAGGGGTGGAGAGTGCCCTGCTGGAGGTGCCGTTCTCAGAATTAAAACAGTCACTACATTTTAAACACTGAGCAGGCCAAACAGAGCTCCCCTGGAGCTTGCCTGGGGGCCCATTTGCAGCCCTTCAAAGCTGTGTGGTCTTTTCTGTGCACCTACTCTGTGCCAGTGCTGTGTGGAATGCTGGGAAACAGCAGGCCAGGCCTCTGTCTTGAAGGAGCTGACATCCTGGTGGTGGAGACAGATTTAATGAATGAAGATGAATCCCAGATGATCTTAAGAGCCTTGTAAGGAGCTGTCAGGATGACAAGATAGGGGAAATCAGGGGAAGCCTCTGGGAGGTAGTGTCTGAGCTGACACCAGAGGTGGGGTAGAGAGTCAGTCGTGGGCACAATGCTTTCTAAGCAAGGGAAAAGGCACGTGCAAAGGCCCTGTGGTAGGAACGAGCAGTGTCCGTGTGAAGATCAGAGCAAAGACCAGAATGGCAGGAGCAGGGAGCAGGAGTGGCCGCCTGGTATAGGTGAGGCTGCTCGTCACCTGCCCTCAGCCCACGCTTTCCTGGTAGGCCACGCCTGCCACCCTTCCTGGGTGTTTAGGGGAAACAGGAATCAGATACAGTTCTTCCCACCTCTGTTCTTTGTTCTTTTGTCTTGGCTGTAGACAAAAGCTTCCCTGGCAGTGAGCTACAGACTTATTTCTGCAAAAGGCCTTTGGCCAAAAGCAATAAAGTCGGACCTCAACAGAGTCATTATTCACGCCTAATTGTGGGCTGGTTCTGTGTAGACAGCCATGGCCAGGGCTGGCGATTCCAGTCCCACCCCCTCCCATGTGTTAACCCCACCCGTTCTCAGCACTGTTTACCCCCACAGACCCTGTATTTAGGTTTTCAGAGATTGTAGTTTTTTGTATACACATTAAAGAGGTGAAAGGCTATTTTGACTGCCTGGTATTTATAATCCAGTTATTTCTCCCCTTTCACCCAATCTGCAGCCATGTGTACCCTGCTCACTCATCACGCCCTGCTATTAGCAGATTCGTGTTTCATTAGCTCACCTTGGAAACAGCCTGAAGCTTACAATCATTTGAGAAGCTTGTACTCACAGGCGGGGGAGGGCGTCTAAAGCAACTTTTACCAAATAACCCGCTAAATTTAGAGATGGAAGTCAGGGAGAATGTCGAATGACAGATCTGTTCCCAACCCTGGCGTGCTGTGCTGTCTAATTAGCAGCAGCTGGAAATAGCCTGCCACCGGGGAGGAGCGTCTGGGTCAGAGGTGTTCTGGGAGCTGGGATCGGTCTCTGGGGGACTCACCGGGTGTCACAAGGTTACTGGGTATCCAGGTGCACAGTGGCTGGAAGAAGGGGAGTGGGGTCCGGGCTCCCGGCGTCCATGGTGGGGAGGCAAGAGCCCACCCACTGGGCTGGCTGGTCCGTCACCACCGAGCATGCTCTCCTTTCGAAGGGCCAGCTTCAATCAGCCCCATCTTTGGAGTGAAGATGCTGAGCATGGCCAGGATTCTGGGAGCTAGCTTTGGCCCACATAATGAAGGTGGGGCTCCCAAACCCCTAGCAGTGCCTGAAATACGGTGTCCCTGCCTGGAACAGCATCATGCAGACTTGGGCATACACTTATACCAGACTTGAAAAATATTCATCCATCCATCCTCCATCCGTTCATTCTACACTGCTGACTGCTCATCTTGGGGCAGAGCCCCTTATTCAGGGGCTGTGCAGAGGTTTCTAACTCCTCCTTTCTGGCCAGCATCTGGTCCCCTTCTCTTGACAACAGCACCCCAATTTCCTTTGGAGGATTCTCTCTCTCTCCTGCTAAGATGCCCCACCCTCTCCTGCCATGTCACCAAAGGGTGACCACATGACCAAAGCTGTCCAGTCAGACTCTCTTAATGGGCCCCTGACCCTCAAATGGAACGTTAAGAACAGAAAAAGCAGGGGGGGCATTTATCTCCTTGGAACCCGTCCTCCACGAGGCTGCCAGCCACTCCTGCCCCTAGACCCCTAGAACTTCTGAAGCAGAAGCCTTAAGAAGGCCTGGCAGCTTTTACATGTGTGCTCTTAGATATCAGGCTATCCTGAGACACTACACTGTGAGGAGGTACAAGCAGCCATGGGGAAAGACCACGTGGAGGAGCATGGAGCACTTCAGCTGATGGCCCCACGTGAGGAGGATGGAGCACTTCAGCTGATGGCCCCACGTGAGCACCGTTTCTGGACCAACAGTCGCTGGCAGCCATTCAGGTGGAGCCATTTTGGACCTTCCAGCTGGCATCACTCAAATCAAGAACCACCTGGCAACCCATAATCTTGTTAGAAATAATCATTGCTTTAAGCCACTGAGCTGGGAGTGATCTGTTACACAGCAGACGCACAGCTAAAGGACCTGGAATGACACTGATGAGAGCCTGTTCCTGAGACTGGAAGGTTTCCTACGGTGAGTCGAGACGTTCGGTCTCCTGGGGCCGGTGGCTTTACTCAGAAGAACACTTAGGGAGAACATCATTCATTCATTCTTTCAATCAGTTTCAAACAGCTGGTACACTGCTATAAAGACAGACAAGTCGAGCTCCTTTTTCCGGTGGGGGCATCACATCCTCTGCCTCAGTTTCCTCAACTTTGAAATGGAGATAACAGGCCCTGGTTAAAAGGATTGTCATGATGATTAAAGGGCTTCCCTGGTGGCTCAGACAGTAAAGAATCCGCCTGCAATGCAGGAGACCCAGGTTCAATCCCTGGGTCAGGAAGATCCCCTGGAGAAGGGAATGATAACCCACTCCAATATGCTTGCCTGGAGAATCCCATGGACAGAGGAGTCTGGCGGGCTACAGTCCATGGGGTTGCAAAAGAGTCAGACATGACTGAGCAACGAACACTTTCCTGATGATTAAACGCCTGGCAACAAGCACCCCATAGATACTAGATTTAAATGAAGTTGTAACGTATTGCCCCTAGAAGGGTGGCCGTTTGGTGTGAACAAAGTGTAGCAACAAAAGACGAACGCCAACGCTCACGTGGGCCAGGGAGGTCGTGGAACTGAGCGACACGGGCGCGGTGTAAGGAACACCTGAACCCCACGTCTCTTTCTCTCCAGCTCTCACTTCAGCACTTTTGACAGAGGCATCAGCACGCAGAGGCCAGTGTGTCTGGGGGTCATGCACTTAGATGGGTGTGGAGTGAGACGGAAGTGGAGGCCAGGTGGTGCAGGGCCAAGTAGACTTTACTGTGGGGGCAGCGGGCCCCTGGAGGGAGGGTTGTTTTGAGGAGCTGCCAGCCCCCACAAGCCCTATTGTGACTTTGCAGAAATGCACTCCATCAAGGCACTTACTCTCCTGCTTCAGGAGCCCTCCAACTTCAGCTGTATGTTGGGGCAGGGCAGGGGGGGCGAACGTGATACAGCTCATCAGCTCAGAAGTCATAGAATCAAGCCCTGAGCCCACTTATGCCTTCAGCCTGCTGCCGCCTCGCTAAGCTGGACGGTCCTCAGCAGTAGGAGGGAGACCAATGGCCTTTCTCATAAGCAGAGTGGCTCAAAGGACCACACAGGACGCTAGGTGTAAAAGCACTTCAAAGCTAAAAAGAACTGATGCGGCGATGATGGAAAGCAGTGTAGAGGTTCCTCAGAAAATTAAAAATAGAACTGCCACATGATCCAGCAATTCCACTTCTGGGTATTTATCCTAAGGAAATGAAATCCCTCAAAAACCTATCTGTGCACCCCATGCTCAGTGAAGCATTACTTACAACAGGCAAGATATGGAAACAATCAAAGAGTCCATCGACGGGTGAGTGGACAAAGGAAATGTGGTATAGCCTACAGTGGATTATTCGGCCATAAAAATGAAGAACTTCTGTCACTGGTGACAGCACAGATGGACCTTAAGGCATTATACTAAGTGAGATAAGTCAGAGAAGGACAAATACTGCGTGATCTCACGTGTAAGTGAAATCTAAAAAAGCAAACCCGTAACTGAGCTCACAGATAGAGAGCATATTGGCGGCTGCAAAAGTGAGGGGTGAAGGATAAGCAAAATGGGTGAAGGGGGTCAAAGGCACAGACTTCCAGATATAAAATAAGTAAGTCTCATGCGGGTGAGTTACAGCGTGGGACTATAATTAACAAGCTGTATTGTACGTTTGAAAGTTGCTAACAGAGTAGATCTGACAAGCTCTTATCATAGAAAACAAAACAAAACTAAGTATGTGTGGAATGGATGTTAAAACTTACTGGGGTAATCATTTTGCAATGTGTACATATATCAAATCGTTATGCGTATACATCTAAAATGAACACAGTGTTACATGTCAATTATATCTCAACTCAAAAAAGCTAAAAAGGATCTACAAATAAAAGCAATAGTAATATCTGCCTTTGGAGGCAATGTCCCATGTGCCCACACACTGTTCTGGTGTTTCACAGTAACTCTAGGAGGATGCTACTGGGATCACCTACGTTTTACAGAAGAGGGATCTGAGGCTTACAGAGGTTAAGTGACTTGCCCAGCTCCACCCAGCTTCTGTGTGGCCCAGCTGGGATTCAAACCAGGAAGTCTGGTTCTGGAGTCCACGCCCTTACCCGCTATGACACACGGGTTCTCAGTGAGTTCTTCTGTGCAATCACCTGTATCATCTTCATCTCCTGCCCAGGTGGAAATCACCGATACCTAGGTTAGCCCAAGAACTCATCACCCCATTCACTGCAGAGGCCAACCCATGCCAACCACGTGGGTTTATTTCACTGGCTGGACCGACCGGGACATTTCAGGAATATGTCAATAGGAGGGTGAGGGGCAGAAAGGAGCTTGGGAAGAACTCTGAGGCAGAAACTGCACGTGCCTCCCCTTCTGGTCGTTCTTTGGTCTACAGGATCCAATTTTTTCAGGGGATGGAACTTGCTGCCCTCTGGCAACAACCAGCATTAGTCTAAGCCAGTAGACTCAGAGGTGTGAAATTGTCCCAAGAGGTGTTTCTCAGGAATTCATGAGTTTTTGGTTGTCACGTGACTGGGGGATGTTTCTGCTGTCTAGCGGGGGCGCAGGAAACGCGGACAATTCAACATGCTCCACACAGTGAAGAATCAGCCCAACTGTAGCACGACTTTCTAACATCCCGCCAGACACCCACGGAGGTGAAACAGCTTTTTATACTGCCCGACCTGAGACATGAACTCCATTTTACATATAAACCCCAAAGATACTTTTGTGCGGTTCTATCCTAAACCAAGTCTTCTGGGAATATGACCACTAGGGAACTTGAGGGAAGACGGTAGCTTGTTTCACTCGGAAATTTTGGTAGGCCATTCTCTATTTTGGAAAAGCATATTGCGTATGGCCACAGCACCGGTGGTCTTCGAGCTGTCAAAGCCAAACATCTGTATGTATCTCACTGCTTTCGGAGCTGTCAGATCTCCATGATTTTGCCCCAGTGTGAACATCTGCTTCATTACACCCTCTGACATAGGAGTGCTAAGTGTTCATAGGCTCAATATATAGCTTAATTATAAATCAATTTCCTTTTTAGTTTTCCTTTAAATTACTGTCAGGATACTTTATATAATCTATCTGCACATATATTTTAATAATTATGAATTCACTTCAGGGAAACTTGGCAAAATACATTTGCTATAAGAAGAGGGTGTTTGGCCTGCTAATTTGGTGAACCACTGAGCTAAGTCAAACATAAAAAACCTATTTCCCATGTCAGTGTTTGGCTTAGAGGTGAGTATAAAACCCAACCCTGGGCCAGTGAAGCATAAAGCTAAGTCTGCTGGTGTGGGGGTGTCCTTGGAAGAATTTTGCTAAGTAAAAGAGGTAGCAATGAATCCTGCTTTCTATTCCCATTTTGTATGGGAATATTTCAATGCAAAGAAATCGAGGAGAACAATAGAATGGGAAAGACTAGAAATCTCGTCAAGAAAATTAGAGGTACCAAGGGAACATTTCATACAAAGATGGGCACAATAAAGGAAAGAAATGGTATGGACCTAACAGAAGCAGAAGACAATAAGAGGTGGCAAGACTACACAGATGAACTGTACAACAAAGATCTTCATGACCCAGATAATCATGATGGTGTGATCACTGGATTAGAGCCAGACAGCCTGGAATGCGAAGTCAAATGAGCTTTGGGAAGCATCACTATGAACAAAGCTGGTGGAGGTGACGGAATTCCAGTTGAGCTATTTCAAATCATAAAAGATGACACTGTGAAAGTGCTGCACTCAATATGCCAGCAAATTTGGAAAACTCAGCAGTGGCTGCAGGACTGGAAAAGGTCAGTTTTCATTCCAATCCCAAAGAAAGGCAATGCAAAGAATGTTCAAACTATTGCACAATTGCACTCATCTCACACACTAGCAAAATATGCTCAAAATTCTCCAAGCCAGGCTTCAACAGTACATGAACCGTGAACTTCCAGATGTTCAAGCTGGTTTTAGAAAAGGCAGAGGAACCAGAGATCAAACTGCCAACATCCACTGGATCATTGAAAAAGCAAGAGAGTTCCAGAAAAACATCTACTTCTGCTTTATTGACCACGCCAATGCCTTTGACTGTGTGAATCACAGCAAACTATGGAAAATTCTTAAAGAGATGGGAATACCAGACTACCAGACCTGCCTCCTGAGAAATACGTATGCAGGTCAAGAAGCAACAGTTAGAACTGGACATGGAACAACAGACTGGTTGCAAATCGGGAAGGGAGTCCGTCAAGGCTGTATATTGTTACCGTGGTTATTTAACTTATATGCCGAGTACATCATGAGAAATGCTGGGCTGGATGAAGCACAAGCTGGAATCAAGATTGCTGGGAGAAATATCAATAATCTCAGATATGCATATGACACCACCCTTTTGGCAGAAAGCAAAGAAGAGCTAAAGAGCCTCTAGATGAAAGTGAAAGAGGAGAGTGAAAAAGTTGCCTTAAAACTAAACATTCACAAAACTAAGATCATGGCATCTGGTCCCATCACTTCATGGCAAATAGATAGGGGAAACAATGGAAACAGTGAGAGACTTTATTTTTGGGGGCTCCCAAATCACTGCAGATGGTGACTGCAGCCATGAAATTAAAAGACGCTTGCTCCTTGGAAAAAAAGTTATGACCAACCTAGATAGCACATTCAAAAGCAGAGACATTACTTTGCCAACAAAGGTCCGTCTAGTTAAAGCTATGGTTTTTCCAGTAGTCA
>NW_011494610.1:2028423-2033654 GCF_000754665.1 Bison bison bison
AGTCATGTATGGATGTGAGAGTTGGACCATAAAGAAAGCTGAGTGCCAAAGAATTGATGCTTTTGAACTGTGGTGTTGGAGAAGATTCTTGAGAGTCCCTTGGACAGCAAGAAGATCCAACCATCTCCATCCTAAAGGAGATCAGTCCTGGGTGTTCATTGGAGGGACTGATGCTGAAGGTGAAACTCCAAAACTTTGGCCACCTGATGTGAAGAAGTGACTCACTGGAAAAGACCCTGATGCTGGGAAAGATTGAAGGCAGGAGAAGGGGATGGCAGAGGATGGGATGGTTGGATGGCATCACCGACTCAGTGGACATGAGTGTGAGCAAGCTCCGGGAGTTGATGATGGACAGGGAAGCCTGGCGTGCTGCTGTCCATGGGGTTGTAGAGTCAGACATGACTGAGCAACTGAACTGAACTGATGGGGATGTAATGTCCAGAGTTGTGGCAGCCATCTAAGATCATGAAGCAACAAAGACCAAAGACAGGCTGAGGACAGACAAACAGGCTAGGAATAGCCTGGGCTCTTGATGACACTATTTTACCAACAAATTGGCCTCTGGGCTCCCCTGCTTTGGACTCCTGTTATGTGAGATTTAAGTGTTTTCTACTGTATAAGCCACCCTCAGCCAGATGATTAGGACTCCAAACCACTAAGACTCTAGTAGGTTTTTCTGTTCTCTGAAATATTGAGGTAAGTGGCCTGCAATCAGAAGTCTGTGGACACTGCCTGTCTCTGGAACATGCCAGAAATGCTGCTTTTGGATGATCTAATTTTCACCAGAGCATGAACATCTCCTGGACTTTTGTTTTTTAAGAAAACACTCCCCTTCTCTGGCTGCCAAGGTGGGTCAAGTCACCCACTGGGGCCCTGGTCTTGATTCAATAAGAAAGGCTATTGGCAGCATTCTCCCCCTAACACATCTGGCTTCCACCTGGCCAAACACATCTTGGGTACCGCTCATGGTCCCTGGGGACGGCCCTCCCCATCAACTCACACACACAAGCCCTGCTTCATAACGACTCTAGAGTTTGGGATAGAACTCATCCAAGTTTGAAGTGAGGCCCAGGTGTGCAAAGCCGTGGATCCAGGCCTTTTGCAAGGTGAAGCTACACATCAGAAGCCAGGGCCACTGGGCAACGTGTGTTTTGGAATCATAATAAGAGACCGTGGAAAATTCAAAACAGTGGCGGCTGCTGGTTAGAGAGAATTCCATGAAGTCTGGGTCTGGGCTAGAGGAGACACTCTGGAGACCAGGCTAACAGCTGTTCTACCAAGGAGGTACTGTGCTGCCTGTTTAAGGGCCAGGATCCTTACGAACTTAAGCAGTTTCCCAAGGGCATCTGTTGCAGAGTGATCACTGTTTAGCTCTGTCTGCTAATCACGGAGCAATGAGGAGATGGATGGTGGCGGGGGGGCAGTGGTTTCAGCCTGAGCCTTTGGGAGTCTCTCAGGACCGTCATAAAGAGGTGAGAGTGTGGGATGTGCTAAAAATATTCATCAAATAGATGCATGACAGGCATTGCAGTGGGGAGGGAAGAGGGCGGAAACCCCACAAGAGAACAAAACACATTCTCCCTAACTGATCATGTCCAGTCCCAAGGCTTAAAATAACACGGATGCACTGATGACTCTCTTAATTTCAGGTGCCAGCCCCACACAGCTCCAGACTTGTGTAGCCAGCACCCAGTGAGCTTCTGGCCACCCAGGACGAGTGTCATCTCACACCCCACATCTCCAAACTAAATTCTGGATCAGCCTCCCTCCTCCAAACCTTCTCTGCTCGTCTTCTCTATACCAATCACCCTACACCAAGCTGCCCAGTTATCTTTGACTCCTTGGCCCTAGAGATGTTGGGGCTGCCTCATTTCTCATTGTCCGGGTTGGGGGTGTCTTGCACGTTGAAGATGGTTAACAGCATCCCTGGCCTCCACCCACTGGTTTCCAGCAGCATCCCCTCCCTAGTGTGACAATCAAAACGTCTCCATGTTTTTGTGCTAAGTCGTTTAGTCGTGTCTGACTCTTTGTGACCTGATGGACTACAGCCCCAGTCAGGCTCCTCTGTCCATGAGGATTCTTCAGGCTAGAATACTGGAGTGGGTTGCCATGCCCCCCTCCAGGGGATCTTCCTGATCTGGGGATCGAACTCGTGTCTCTTAAGTCTCTTGCATTGACAGGCGGGGTTCTCTACCACTAATGCCACCTGAGAAGCCCCCCCAAAACATCTCCAGACATTGCTAAATGTCCCCTGGGGGGGCAGAGCTGTCCTTGGTTGGAAACTACAGTGCTTCCCTCACGTTGAGCATCCAATCCATCAGAAAGTTCCACTGGTTCCGCCTTCAAGATACATCTCCAATTCACCCCTTTCACTTCATTTCCTCTGCTACCACCAAAATCCTGGCCAATATGAGCTCGCAAACTCATATCCCAGCTTCCTCTTACAAAGCATCCTTCTCATGGTAGCCACTGAGATCTTTCTAAAATACTGATCTTGTCATTCCCGGACTTAAAACTCTCCAATGGTTTTCATTTCATTTGAAATAAAAAATGAATTTCTCGCCCTGGCCCTCATTTCTCACCACTGACCTCATTTCCCCACTACTCCTCTTCTTACTCACTGCCCTTCAGACCATTGAACTTCACCTCGTGTTTTAAACTGGTGTCTCAAATAGGCCACCCCTCTCCATCTCCAGGCCTTTGCACTGGCTGTTCCTTCTACCCAGAATGCTCTTCCTTAGGTTGTGGGCTCATCTCAAAAAATTTAGGTCACAGCTTAAAAGTCACATCCTCAGACAGGCCTCCCTGACCACCTGTCAAAAGCTGTGCCCCGCCCCCATCATTTCTGTCATGTTACTATCTTGTTCCTGGAGGAGGGCATGGCAACCCACTCCACTGTTCTTGCCTGGAGAATCCCATGGACAGAGGAGCCTGGCAGGCTACAGTTCATGGGGTTGCAACGAGCCGGACAAGAAACTAACACTTTTCACTTTCAACTTGTTTCCACCATAGAGGCTGTCACTTTCTGAAAAAGTCTCAGACTTGTTTGCTTGTGTATTATCTTCTCACCCTCTGGAATGTAAATGCCATGTTGGTTCTCTCTTGCCCATCCTAATGCCTAACACAGAGCCTGGCACACTGTAGTTGCTCAGTAAACACACGTGCACTGACAAATAAGAGGAATGCCCTCTTAATCTATACTGCTAAGTCGCTTCAGTCGTGTCTGACTCTGTGCGACCCCATAGATGGCAGCCCACCAGGCTCCCCCGCCCCTGGGATTCTCCAGGCAAGAACACTGGAGTGGGTTGCCATTTCCTTCTCCAATGCATGAAAGTGAAAAGTGAAAGTGAAGTCACTCAGCGTGTCCGACTCTTAGCGACCCCATGGACTATAGCCTACCAGGCTCCTCCATCCATGGGATTTTCCAGGCAAGAGTACTGGAGTGGGGTGCCATTGCCTTCTCTGTCTTAATCTATACAGAACACCTTTATATGCCCGATCTCACTTAGAGCATTTCCTCTGCCTTCTGGCAGCCTCTGCAACAGACAGGAGGACAAGATAGACACAGGCGAGGGCCCTCTTTCCACCTCTCTGCTGACATGGAACACACACACACATACACACAGCAGTCTGGTTCCCTTCCAACAGCCAGAGCCTTCCCTGAGAGTTTGATTCAGCAGGATCTAGAATTTGAGTGTTTTTTTTTTTTTTTAAACAAAAGCCTCCAGGCGATTTTCGTGGTGGAAGGTTGGGCAAATGCTGCCCCTGGCCACCAGAAAGCACAGAATTGAGGCCAGGTGACACACGTCAGACACTGAGGGAGAAAAGTTCAGCTTCTAATTCTTGTTGACCCAGTGAAGGGGTGGGGGAGGCTGCCCACCCAGCAGCTGTTTCTATGGTCCCCACTTCAACCGAATTGGAAGCAGGTCCATCTAGCCATGATCTCTCACATTCATGTCCACCCCCACCCCCATCACAGGCACTGGCTGTCACCTCTCCAGCAACCAGCCCTCCTTTCCCTGGTGTCCCCTGGGGCTTTGGGGTTTCAGTTGGTCTGCCCCAACCCCTGAGTACAGGGCGGAGCCTGGGAGCCTGGCCTGAAGACCATGGTTAGCGACTCATTTCTGTGACCAGTGATCGGCTTGGAGAGAACACGTGATGTAAAACAGTCCAATCAGATAGATGCCTGGGGCTTGGGTGGGCATTACCAGAAAGGAAGCTTGTTCTTTTCTGGTGGGCTCAAAGGAGAGAGGATGAGGGGGACAGCTCTTGAACTCAACACCTTAGTCACGAGAATAGTCAGTGTTTCCCCAGGGCTTGCCTGTGTCAGATGCCAGGCTAAGCACTTGACACCAGTCATCTCATTCCATCCTTTCCTACCAGCCAGGAGAGGGGTGCTATGATCATCGTCACTGGCTGGATGAAAACACGAAGGCAGAGTAACGTGCCGTGGATCACACAGCCGGGCTGGTAGCCAGGCACGCACTGGCTCTCCTGACCGCGGTGCCAGAGCCTGCCTGCCCCTTGGAGCGGGAGAGAGAAACCATCCCCATGGAAGGAAGCGCAGAGACGGGAGGAACAGATTCTCAGGCCAGAACCTGAGCGGTGACTCAGCTGAGCCTGAAGCTGTTCCCTTAGCAATTTTCAGTCATGGAAGCCAGTAAGTCCCCTTCTCTCCTAACACTGATTTGTGATCCCTCCCTGCCCCTGCCCCTCCCCCCAACCCCAGCTTTCTGTTGCTTACAAGAAAAAAGATCCTGGTTACTTTTCAGTCCTTCTAGGAAAATATCCCCTAACTGATAATCCACTTGTGATTTACACAAGCAGTTGCCCAGTAAAGACCAGCTGATGCGAGTGGCGATGGCTCTGGCTTCCCACCCATTAACCGGCTGAGCTGGTAACCCTGATACCCACCTGCGGCCAGCCCCACGCCATGTCCCCTTTCGGCTCCGAGTGAGGCCTCGTTCCCTAGCAACCACCCCAATTAGGCAATCACGCCATTTATCAGGGTGCCAATTAATTATAATGATCTTAATGATCTTCCAATTAGCTAGTGCCTTGAATCCAGATGAGGGGCCCTGCAGATTCCTCACCAGGGCCCATCACGAGGAGGCCCACGGAACCTGGGTGAGGCCTCCCTCGCCCGGAGGTGAGTCCTGAGAGGCGGCCGCACCTTCCACATCCACTGGTCTCACAGGGCCCAGGCCTGAAGCGAAGGGCCCTGGACCCCT
>NW_011494610.1:2033754-2034828 GCF_000754665.1 Bison bison bison
GGCTCAGGCGACCTCATCACCAACCACACGAGGGCCACACCTCTAGGCGAAGTTTCACCCATTGTACCTTCAGGGGGCACAACCCCTCACCTCAGATCTCATGGCTCTTACGCCAGCCCCTGCGTGATGGGTCCCTCTGCATCCTGACTAGAGGAGTGTGTGTGTGTGTGTATACTTGTAGGGAGGAGGGAACGTGGCCAGGCAGTCGTGTGTTTTCCTCAAGACACCCCCAGCCCTGAGATTAAAAATACACAGCCCAGGCTCCCCAACATTGGAGGTTTGAGGGGCTTCTGCCTTCCAAAGTCTGATTGTCTAATTGTGTTCTTTTGCTGCACGACACTTGGAAAAGAGGCCAAGGTCAAGGAGGGGGAAGAATACGGTGGGTCAGAGTGGACCCTGGGCCCCAGGGTCTCACCAATCCCGGCTTGATGACTGACTGGCTGTCAGAAAGTCACAATCCTCTCAGTGACTTAGTTTCCTCTTCTTTAACATGACGACAATCAGAGGACCTACCTCCCGGGAGTTTTGTGTGAATTAAATGTTATTATGTACAAGGATTTAGAAGAGTGCTTGGCCCATGAACTGCTACTTAAGTGTTAGCTGTCATCTCAAGTCTAGACTAAGCGCTCTCTTAACTACTAGCTGGTCAGAAATGTTGATATTCTTTTGCAGGGCAAGGCTTTTGGTCTCTTTCTGAGGGGTGGAAGTCTAAGAACAGATTGGATGGAGTTGGGCGTGATTCTCCGTCTGGCTAACTCCAGAGACCAGACTCTGCCCCCTTGAGGCAGGTCCAAACAGATAAATCAAACAAATCCGGGGAAAGGAAGAGGGAAATGTTATTTCCAAATCCAAAGGATCTTCAAGTGTCCGGGTGTGCAAGTGCACACCAGCTAGGTCCTCAGGATGGCAGTTCAAGGGAAGAGTTGGGCAGGGGACACACACATGCCTGTGTGTATGCACGCGCGCACACATACACACAGCCACAGGGTCCTTCTCCAGGCTGAGGCTTTCTACAATCAAATCATCATTCGACCTTCAAGTCTGAAAACTTAACATATAATTAAGGTTTCAGAA
>NW_011494610.1:2034928-2036866 GCF_000754665.1 Bison bison bison
GAAAATGCCATAAACTCAAATTTTAAAAACCCAATAAATATACACAAAGCCCAAAGCCACACTGCCTCTCATCCACTGTAGCCATGCCAACATCATGCATTTATGTCCATAAACTTGGCCCAAGGAAGATCCTTCACATGCAAATATCCAACAGCCATCAGCCAAGCCCGCCATCCCCCATTGAGCTGCTAATGAGGGCACTAAATGACACTCCTGGACAGACTTGTGATGAGCTCTAGCTTCCACACACGGACAAGCAAACCTGGGAGAACCTCTCTCACCAGGTAAGTGATCTTTAGTCTCCTCCCCACCCTCTTTCTATATGGAATGAATGGTTTCAATTTAATTAAAACCCTCCAGTGGCTCTGTAATGGGGAGTGGAGATGCAGCAAGAAATCCCCTTCGCTATTAAACTGCAAGAAGAGAGCAACTCTTCCTGCTCTGGGGAGAGGCGCAGGCTGTCCTCCAGGGAAAGCCCATCCTCCCTGCTTCTCTGGCCCCCAGAGAACCAGCTTGAGAGCATCCTTCCTTCTCTGCCGCAAAGACAGTGAGGGCAGCCCTGTAGGAGAGAAGCAGGGGACAGATGGAGGGGTGCACGGGTGGGCGCCCCAACATGCACAGATGTGTAAATACCCAGATTCAAACGTAAGCTGAATGTAATGACTTGGTTAATTAAATATTGACTTTTAACTCAAAAAGTAATTAAAACAAGCTGCAGGAAAGGCTGCCCAGAGAGGAGAGGGGGCAGGGAATATTCAGAACTCTCAGGAAGGTGGAGGAGGAGAAAAGGGGTTGCCAAAATGGGCTTGTCCTACTGTGTGCAGGCAGAGTGGTCTTCAGTGTCTAGACAAGAAGTTGCAGACAGAGGTCATTGGGCAAAATCAGGATCTGCGTGTGTCTCCTTCCCCCGCTTAGACTGCATCTCTTTCCCCAGCTGCCCTCCAAGTGAACTAAGAGCTCCCACTGCTCAGAAACCAGGTTTTCTGTTCATCGCTTCTCTCTGGAACGTAACGGTGGTGCCAGGCACCAGGAGGTGCTTCACAAACGCTTGTAGAACGAATGAATGAACTACTATAAAGAATGCTTTTTTAAAAAAAGTACACTCCTAGAAATCGCTGCAGCTTCACTGTCACACTTCCGAAATCCTCGGGCGCCCGGGGCCTCTGTCTACAAGGAGATGAGAACTGGTTCTGACCCAGCCTGGGAGGAAGTTTGTCTTTATAATCCTATTTGCCCTTTCGGTATCTGCAAGTTCCCACTCTGAAGATCCGGTCCACCGCTTTCCCGTGTCCTGCCCGGACAAGCCCCACGTGGTCTGGCTACTAGCCGCTCCGCTGGGTCTAAACTCAAAAGGGTCCAGGAGGCCATCCCCCTGCGGCCGGCGAGTCCAGGAGCGCGGCCCCCGAGGCCTCCACGGCTCCGCGAGGCGTGTCGGCGGGTCAGGGGCGCGGTGGGAAGTCCTTGCCCGCTCGCCCAGCCCGCCAGCGGGGTCAAACCGGTCATCCTCCCGCGGCCCGCCGGCGCCACCCCGTTGCCCGCCGGTTCCCACCTCCGCGCTCCGCGCTGGGGCCACGCCGGGCGGTCGGACCGGCCTGGGTTCACCTGGGCGGCGCTCGCCGCCGCACTGGCTCCGGGGCCGGCGAGGGCCGCCGGGAGCCCCCGCCTTGCCCACCCTGGCCCCCGCGCCCACTCACCAGCGCGCACGGCCCCGGCGGCCTCACCCGGCGCGGGGTGCCGCCGCCTCTGCCGCAGCCCGGCGGGCAGCGGGGCGCAGGGGACTCCGCGCCGCTGCTGCCGCCGCCGCATCTCCGGCGAGTGCCGCCTCTCCTCCTCCCCTCCTCCGCCTCCTCCCGCCTCTCCGCCCTCGGCCCCCGCCCCGGCGCGCCGCCCTCGCCAAAGTCCGGGTCCGCGCCCCACCCGGGCCGCTCTCGCATCGCC
>NW_011494610.1:2037316-2044295 GCF_000754665.1 Bison bison bison
GACGCACACTCACCCGGCACACACTCGCTCCCGCTCGCCCTCGGTGGAGAGTTGAAACAGCTGTGGGATTCGCCCCGGAGCTGGAAATGAGGGAGGGACGCGAGCCCGAGCCGTGCTTGCGCGGGGGTGTGTGTGTTAACACACACACGCACGAGGAGGGTATCCCTAATAAATCAAATATCGCAATAAAGTCAGGAGGGCCATCGATCAGGTCCACTTGGCTGGAAACGAAGAGAAAGAATCCTCGCCTCCTTTCCGCTTTCTTTTTCTCCTCCTTCGGAGCTCGAAGGAGCCAGGTGTTCCACGGGGCTTGCGACAGCCCCGGCCGGGCGCTCCTCTCGTAATGACACGTTAATAAATGTTTTCTTTTATCTGCTTTCACAAGGGCTCGCCCTGGTCTGCAAACACCCGACCGCCTTCCCTGAAAGCCCGGCGCTCGCCTCTAACCACACGTTAGCCTTCGGAAACGCGGGCTGGAGCCGGGGCCGGCGGCTAGATCGCAGGGTGAACTGCCCACGCGCCCTGGGAGCTCCTCTAGACGTTCACTTGAGCTCACGTGAAAATAGCTGCCAGTTGCCCAGAAATGGCCCGGGAATAGCAAAGAAAGGAGAAAGTGGCCTCCTCTGAAAGGGGAGGAATTCGACTCAAGGTGGTGCTGTCTACCGCGCTTTCCCCCGTCCCCAGCCTCCCAGAAGAGGGCAGGGATGATAGGGGTGGGCAAAGGGCCGCCAGAGAAGCAACTAGTAGCTGCAGAAAGCACAGCTGAGTTGCTAAGAGAAAAAAAGCCTCAGCTGTAGATCAGTATACTTGCCGGCGGTGGTGAACTGATGTAAACCGAGTAGCCCTCTTACAAGGGAAGTATTATTAGACCCATATTACAGATGTGCAGACCGAGTCACAGAGAGGTTAAGTAACAGGCCCAAGGTCACACAGGTGTAAGTAATGGACTTAGGATTTGAACCCAAGACATTTGGCTCCAGAGTTACGTTTTTAAATCACAGGGCATTGTTACTTTTCAACATAGCTTCTCCTTTCTCTGTTGCAGTCTTTCATGCCAGCTGGGGTTGTCATATTTAGTGACTAAACACATGGAAGGTCCACGAGGATGTACCTATACAAAAAATTCTCCATTGTTGAGCCGAAATTCGAATTGAGCATCCTGACCTGACTGGGGCTGAGGACTCCTCTCACCATAATCTCCCTTAGCTACCCCTAGATCAACTGACAGTCCAAGTAAATCAGAAAAACCTGGCATTTTGCTTTTCCAAATCAGATTCTGGTGCCCACCTTTTGGGACCACTGAAGTTGCTCATCTTCTGCCCTCTTTTTGCTTTGGATCAAAATGTGAGGCTTACCTGTTCACTAGGACTGACGAAAAATAGTGAGGACGCCCCACCCTTTTGGCCTCGTCTTTGCAAAAGGGATGCATTTGCTGCAGAGTGCCTATTGCTGATATCTGGGAGAGTCATAAAGCATAAGCGGGCTATGTATGTAGTGTAACATTTTCTGTTAGCTGCATTGAAAAAAGAAACAGGTAAAATTAATTTTAATAATATAGTTTTTTTAACTTAGTATATCTAAAATGGGAGAAGGCAATGGCAACCCACTCCAGTACTCTTGCCTGGAAAATTCCACGGATGGAGGAGGCTGGTGGGCTGCCGTCTATGGGGTCGCACAGAGTCGGACACGACTGAAGCGACTTAGCAGCAGCAGCAGCATATCTAAAATAGTATCAATTCAATGTGTAATCAATATGCAAATTATTAATGAGGTATCTTACATTTTTGTCTTATTAAGTCTGGGGAATCTGGTGTGTGTTTGACACTTACAGCAGCTCTCAATTCAGACCAGCCCCATGGGGCTAGGGGAGCCCATGCTGCACAGTGCAGTTCTATGGCTCACGCCCGAGTGTTTACAGCAGGTTATCTCATGTAATCCTCTTCATCTTTCAAGAAAACCGATGCTCAGAAAGGTCAAGGGTCACAAAGTTGACAAATGGGATTCTGACCCACTCAAGGCGGTGCCTGACTTTGGGATACGTTTTCGCTATGGTAGCAGTTTTCTCACTGGGACCTCAGAGCCCCATGGGGGTGTCTCGGGGGCGAGGGGTGGAGGAGAGAGGTGAGATCTGCCTTTTGCTTACTTTTTGTGTTGGGTTCTGGGGAGCATTTCAGAGGTCAAGGGGAATCCCATCCCCCAAAAGTTCAAAACCACATTGCCTTCCTTGAGGCCTCACGTTTACGAACATGGTTCTCCCTTTCCTAAGTGGGCTGTGCTAAGTCTCCTGGATCCTTGTCCACTCATCAGGGAACCCCAGCAGTGGAGGGGCAGCTCACGATTGCCTACATGGGGCTGTAGGCAGGGCTGAGATGGTGTCATTTGATTATCTGTTTTGGATAGTTCTTCTTTCAGCTGTTGCTGTTCAAAGACCAAACATGATGTCCGTGGCTCGCTTCTTATCCTTTTTGAGGAAGAAGGGGATGGATCTTGTGTGTGAGTGCCTCTTTGTGCGTGTTTACACATGCCTCTGTGTGCAATCAAGCATGTGTCTACTGCAGGCAGATGCTGTGGATCCAGCTTCAGGTCAGGACTTAACTCACCAGCTCAGACACTCACGGGGCCTGAGGGTCTGCAAAGTGCCCTCTGGCCACGTTCTTTTCCTGGTAATTCTCAGCAAACCCACGGTCGTCTGGGTCCGAGGCCTCGGCCTAAGTTTCCCAGGTTCCCTGCAGGCAGGTGGGGACTCCTGGCCCCATTTGGGAGTGCAGGGTCCTCCTGGGAAACACCAGGGGCCTCAGGGGTTCAGATGCCCCCTAGCCTGGGAAGTCACTCAGCCACTGCTGGGAGGGGACCTGGGTGGGGGCTCAGGATAATTCTCAGAACCTCCCACCTCCAGATTCTGTGGCCTTTCCTGTGTCCAACCCCACCATCCTGTGTCCCTCCTCACCCTGACGTCATCTCTCACTGTGATTGCCTTGGTCCTGGCTGGAAAATCGGGCTTTTCAGACTCCTCACACCACTCCCTCGAGTTGGTTTAACCTCGAGGGGACCTTTCTCTCGACACCCACAAGCCTCCTTTCTTCCTCTGGCGGCTTCTTTGGCAGCCCTCTCTGCAGAATGCCCATCTTGTTCTATCTACCTGGCTTGGCCAGAAGGCCCTTCCGTTTCCTTGGGATTCCTATGTAACAACAACAAAAATCATTCCTGCTGTGTGATTATCTCCATCAAGGGGCTGAAACTCGGTCTGATTGTCCGAGCACTGCTGGCTGCACTTGGATTGGAGTAGATGGGATTTTATGAGGGTTGTAAAAGTCAGGCTTTTAACATGTCTTGAACAAACTGGCCTGTGAAGGAGAAGAGTAGAAATAGGGCTACAGAGGGGAGGCCTGGGAATGTGAGCGAGCCTCAGAAGTGAAGCACAGGTGGCTTCAATAACCCACAGGAGTTTGTCTGTGACCTTGCTGCTACAAAGCGGAAGAGGCTGCAGAGTCACCCCCAGGGGGCTGGGAATGGAACGTCTCAGCTCCTCAGTGGGGACCATTTTGCACCGGTTTTAAAATACAAATCCCAGCACCATCCCTAACATTGTGAATTTGCGGTTGGTTCTGCTGAGTTTTCACTGAGACTCAACCTGTCTTGTCTGTAGAACTGCCATTGTGTTAGAGGAACACTGTTTACATTTCTTGAGATATTGTGATAATGAAAAACAGCACCATAAACCCCCATTAAATCTAAAGAACATTAATTGTATTTCACGCTGCCTCCCTGGGCTGGCACGCTGACATAGACATGCTTTACTTCAGCAAAACAGGGCTCATCTTTGCAGCGCGGTACCCATTTCCCTCCTTAATTACGCGTAATTGTATAGTCTAATTTATTCTAATGCCTGACGCCTAAAAGTGCACATTCATGAATCAAGGGTTAGATTGGGAGGTAGGAGAATTATAAACGGGTATAATTGCAGTCTCCTGGGGGCTGCTTATGGGTGATCTCAAAGAGCAACGATGTTTATTCAGAATTCTTGCTAACGAAAGACAGGCTGCCTGCAGTTAAGAACGTGGATAACAGTGACGATTTGTCTCGTGGCCTAACAATACACCACTAGTTCTCTCTTGAATAAGAGGGCAAGAAAGATTAAATATGTGAATTTCATGTAATTTGTGATGGGCTGAAACAGACACACAAGCAGCCTTAGTCCTTGTGAGATTGAGAATTAGTGCCGGTACTGCCGCTCCCACCCCGGGACCACAGCTGCAGATCTCCGAGGGCAAGGCAGAGCTTGGGGGTCTCTGTGGGCGATCTTTTTTATAGAGACAAGCAGGGTCCACTAGACCATAAGTGCAATTCAGTGTAACCTCACTCTGGGACAGCACTCCTCATTTTACAGTTGCCTTCCAGAAAAATCACTTTGGAACTTTGACTGTAATGAATCAATTAATTTATCAGTTATGATTAATGTTGGAGGTTGGTTTAGGAGAAGTGGAATAATGACTCAGCACTGCTCCAGGGCTAAAGTTCTAACTGACCTGGACTCTGTCCCCACTGGCTGGTGACTCCTTAGCTGATCACCTCGGGTCTCAGTTTCCTCATTTTTAAGAATTGAGGATAATATTGAGGACATCGCAGGTTTTCATGCAGTCTAAGTGAGATTAATGAAGGTAAGGTAAATGCACACACGGTCCTGGCTGGGAATGTTCACTGAATCAGAATCAGAAACGTGCTCCCGTGGGCCTCTAGAGAGACTCCTCCATCATCTGTAAAACCTGATGGTGGACATCCAAGGCAATTGCTTTGATGCCAGGGCAAACCAGATCATGCCACTCCGAGGCTTACAATCCCTTCTGCTTAGGTGAAAATCCAAATTCCTGAGCACAAAATCTACATGGTGCTTATCCTGGCCGCCTCCCCACATCTTTCTGTTCTCGTAATTCTCTTATCATGAAAATTTCAAACCCAAAATGGAAAGAATAGCACAGCGAATATGCTATACCTGGAATCAACAGTTGTTAATATTTTGTCCTGATATGTTGCTGAACCATTTGAAAGGAAGTTGAGGACCTCAAGAAAAACTATGACAAACCTAGACAAGATATTAAAAAGGAGAGACATTACTTTGCCAACAAAGGTCCATCTAGTCAAAGCTATGGTTTTTCCAGTATTCATGTATGGATGTGAGAGTCGGACCATAAAGAAAGCTGAGCGCTGGAGAATTGACTCTTTTGAACTGTAGTGTTGGAGAAGACTCTTGAGAGTCCCTTGGACTGCAAGGAGATCAAACCGGTCAATCCTAAAGGAAATCAGTTCTGAATATTTATTGGAAGGACTGATGCTATAGCTCCAATATTTTGGCTACCTGATGTGAGGAACTGACTAATTGGAAAAGACCTTGATGCTGGGAAAGATTGAAGGCAGGAGAAGCAGGGAATGACAGAGGATGAGATGGTTGGATGGCATCACTGACTCGATGGAAATGAGTTTGAGCAGGCTCACAGGAGTTGGTGATGGACAAGGAAGCCTGGCATGCTGCAGTCCATGGGGTCACAAAGAGTCAGACACAACTGAGTGATCGAATTGAACTGATCTGAGGACCTCATGGCCCACCACCACTCAGGACCTGAGTGGGCATGTCCTAAGGATACACTCGTCTCTCAGATGACCTACCCCTATCGTCACACCTAAGAGACTGGACAGTAATTCCATAATCACTGCCCCACTTGCTCACATTAAGAACCCCAGGCGTTTCTCTCGCTTTGTTCTTCAAGTCTTCGCCTGCCTCAGGATCTTTGCACTTACTGGGCCTTCTTCATGGAATGCTCTTTCCCTAGATTTTGGGCTATGAACTCCTTGTCATCATCTGATATCAGCTCAAAGGTCCCCTGCGGGAGAGTTCTCTCCTGTTTTACCTAGAGGTGTTCCCCAATCTCCCTCCCTGTCTTCCCTCCCCATTTTATTGTCTTCCTGTTACATGTCGCTGTATGAAATTCTGTGTTTTGTGTCTGTGTACTTGTTTTGAGGTCTATTCCTCCTCCCCACCTCCAACCCACAGTAGCTTCAGGAGAGCAGGGTCTGTCCAGAGAAGCGTGAGCCCAGTGACCTAGGCTCTTATTCCATAGGCTCCCCGCCTCCACCAGGTCCCTTCAAGTAGACAGACTCTGTTATGAATTGTACCTTATCACTGGCTTGTACGTTTTTAGAAAAGGATAGTCCGTGCTGGATGTCTGATATGCAGGGGCACATAGGTAAATACATGTTTTTCAGCTAAGGTTGCAATAACAGATGAGTTAGGAAATCAGGAAAAGACATGAGTATTAAAAAAAAAACAACTTTCCGAAGGTATAATTCAGACACCATAAGATTCATTCATTTTGAGAGTACCACTGAAATGTTTTTAAATTTCCAGGGTTGTGCAACCGTTACCATAATCCAGTTCTAGAACTTTCTCACCACCTCTCATAACAAGATCCCTCATGGGCAGGGGTCATTTTAAAGCTCTCCAGGTGATTCTAACCCATGGCTGGGCAGAGGGGTGTGGCGGGGGGCGCCTTGGGAAACAGAGGCGAGAGCCATAAAGCGGCCCAGAGGGCGCTGAGGTTCCTGGTTGATGATGAAATAAATGAACCTACTTTTAATTTGAAAGAGTGCAAATGCATAGGGGTCTGTGGGACTGAATCACTTTGCTGCACACCTGGGACTAACACAACATTTTAAGTCGGCTACACTCCAGTATAAAATAAAAATGAAGAAAGAATGTAAATGAGCACACACAGAAGTTTTGGTTGTGGGAGGATGAGGTGGGTGGTGAGAGGGATGGAGGTCAGGCTTGGCCAAAGCCCAGACCTTGGTCTATCAAGCGCTGGCAGTGGGGTGGGTGGTGGGCGACATTCCACGGTTCCTCCTGGAGGGAGAGGCCTGTGTCCGCTCCCCAGTCCACGCATCCTGCCTCCCCTGTAAATTTGGATGGGAGAGTGGCGGGGGGGGG
>NW_011494610.1:2044395-2046010 GCF_000754665.1 Bison bison bison
GGAACTGGGGTGGGTGTGGGGAGCCAGGCCCACGGAGGGGTCACCGTTGCCAGAGGGGCTAAGCACCATCCCCAGGGATGTACAGCGGTGTGAGAACAGCGGGGAACGGCCCAGGGGCCCTGCTCTTTCCAGCTCGGGGCAGCTCCCTGAGCCTGCGAGGACTCTGCTGAGTGGCTGGACCAGAGCTCTGCCTTGCTCGGTGTCCGGGGACCCCCAAACCTTCCTCCCAGCAGGGCCTTGCGCCCTGGCTCTGCCCCGAGAGGTGCCTCCTGGCCGTCACAGCGCCGTTCCCCGGCCCTCAGCTTTATTGCCGTCCTGAGCGTGCTCTTGGCAACTCATCCCTTTATGCCGATATCTGGTCGGTTGTCTGAGTTTCTGACAGGCACTTGTGGCCGCCCAGGCTGGGCTGCAGACCAAGACTGCAGGCACAGCCCGCAGTCCAGAGCTGCGTTCATCCTGTCCTCTTCACCTTGGAGAGGGCGACTCAGGAGCCCTGCGCCTGCCATTTAGAGAACACTTGCTGCACGTGGGCTGGGCTGCAAACAATAGATCTACTCGGCTAGTTAAGCGAGAAAGGGATTTGTTAAAAGATATCAAGTGTTTTCCAAATCCTTGTGTAGTTTGGGCGGAGTGTCGGAACGCAGGCTCCAAGCTAGGCAGCAGGAGAAGACTTGGGGGGGGCGTGGGGGCTGCTCTGGACACGCACCAAGGCTGCTGTGTCTGTCCTGATGAAACTGGGCCTGGACATGGAGGTCCGACTGCTGCTGAGCCCCCGAAAGGGCCCACAGCCTTGCCAGAGTATTTTCTGTAGATGCTCAAATCCCTTGGGCACAGTGGCCACCACACAAAGCTGCCTTCTGAATTTTTGTCTCCCACTGATGTATCTGATTGGTCGGAAGGGGGCTGTGTGACTTTGTACCCAACTGCAAAGAGGTGCAGGAACTGGAGTTTCTGGAATTGGCCTGGGAAGACAGGATCCGTGTGTGTGTGTGCGTGTGTGTGTGTGTGTGTGCGCGCTCAGTCACTCAGTTGTATCCAACTCTTTGCGACCCCATGGACTGTAGCCCACCAGGCTCCTCTGTCCATGGGATTATCCTGGCCAGAATACTGGAGTGGGTTGCCATTTCTTCCTCTAGGGGATCTTCCTGACCCAGGGGTCAACCCGCGTCTCCTGCAGCTCTTGCATTGGCAGGTGGATTGTTTACCACCGAGCCACCTGGGAAGCCCATTCCTTTGTGCGATATTAGGAAAATGGAGAGAGGAGGAACTGAGTGGCCATAAAAGACAAATGATGCTGTGAAAGACAGATGATGCTGTGAAAGTGCTGCACTCAATATGCCAGCAAATTTGGAAAACTCAGCAGTGGCCACAGGACTGCAAAAGGTCAGTTTTCATTCCAATCCCAAAGAAAGGCAATGCAAAGAATGCTCAAACTACCGCACAATTGCACTCATCTCACATGCTAGTAAAGTAATGCTCAAAATTCTCCAAGCCAGGCTTTAGCAATACGTGAACTGTGAACTTCGAGTTGTTCAAGCTGGTTTTAGAAAAGGCAGAGGAACCAGAGACCAAATTGCCAACATCCACTGCATGATTGAAAAAGCAAGAGAGTTCC
>NW_011494610.1:2046873-2050118 GCF_000754665.1 Bison bison bison
CTTGGACTGCAAGGAGATCCAACCAGTCCATTCTGAAGGAGATCAGCCCTGGGATTTCTTTGGAAGGAATGATGCTAAAGCTGAAACTCCAGTACTTTGGCCACCTCATGCAAAGAGTTGACTCATTGGAAAAGACTCTGATGCTGGGAGGGATTGGGGGCAGGAGGAGAAGGGGACGACAGAGGATGAGATGGCTGGATGGCATCACTGACTCGATGGACGTGAGTCTGAGTGAACTCTGGGAGTTGGTGATGGACAGGGAGGCCTGGCGTGCTGGGATTCATGGGGTCGCAAAGAGTTGGATACAACTGAGCGACTGAACTGAACTGAACTAAAAGACACATACCTCCTCCACCTGTAGCATGCCAGCAGGTGGGCTGAGCACTCAATGTCTCTCATTTAATCATCCTCCTTAAAGTTAGGGAACCGAGGATCTGAGAAGAGAAGTGACTTCTCCAAGGTCCCAGGGAGCTCAGACTCCAGAATTTTCACCAAATTTTCAAAGGAGGGATTAGATGGGGAATCTGGATGCCTTGGGGCCTCAACCAACAAATTAACCAATTTCATGTGGCTAATGCAGTCACAGGAGTGGCTCTGTGTCTTTGCTTACTGAGTCTTCTGATTGAAGCAAAAAAACCACTTCCATTTTATCCATTCATGAACAGCTAGATCATGGATGCCCGAGGTCAGGAGACTTGGGCTCTGATTCTGATTTCCTGTTGCATGATCTTGAGCCTCTGTTTGTTCATCTGTTAAATGGGTACCCAAATCTCATACCACCTCCCCTGCCACAACAAATTTTATGTTGTGTGTATGTTCAAATGGGAATGTGAGCTGAAATGAAAGGGTAAACTCTACACAGGACAGTTCTCTTTGATCTTGCTTCCCATCAGGAACCTGTGGATAAGGAATCAGTGTGGCCTGGGTACAGTGGCATTCACTTGGACTCATAAGGAATCATAAGCTGATATTGCCTGTTTAGACAGGAAGCATTGAGGGCTTGGTTCTTTGTCTCAAACAGGGACCATGCACCTGTGAGCCATTAACTGACACTATTTGGGACTGAAGTCCACAGGCTGTCTGCCTCAGCCTGGATGTTGAGAGGGAAGGCAGGTGAGCTGTTTTGGGGGAAGCTGTATGGCTAACCTGGTGGGGGCAGGGCTGGCCCTGTGCCTTAGAACTGCTGTGAAAGGAAGGTGTTTGGATCAGGGTTGTCCCAGCAAACAGCCTTCTTTCATGGCTTTAGTGAGACGCTCATTTATTCATTCATTTAACAAACCTGTTTAAAGTTGCTACACTCAGTAGCTAAGCCTCAAACCACAGCACCCCAAAGATGACTTTCATGACTCCAGCTCCCAGAGGCTTCGAGTCCAGTAGGCATCTTTTTCAGACACCATACCAGGTTCGACAGAGAGTTTGTGGCAGAACATTTTAGTTCTTTCCTGCATCTGCTTCTTTTTTTCCCTTGCCAGTAGAGACTTGACTTTTTTTTTTTTGTGGTGGCAATCAATATACTCCACTCAAGGGGTGGCTGAGGATTGTAAGCTGGGGCTTCTCAAAGGGTAGTTCCTGGACCCGCAACATCAGTATCAGCAAAACTTGTTAGAAACTTATTAGAAATGCAAATTCTTGGGCTCCACCCCAGACTCACTGAATCCGAAGCTCTGGAAGCAGGGCCAGCAGTCTGGTATAACATCCACCTCCCACACCCTGGGCTTCCCCGATGGCTCAGTGGGTAAAGAATCCACCTGCAAAGCAGGAGACAGAGGAGAAATGGGTTTGATCCCTGGGCCCTGGAAGAGGAAATGGCAACTCACTTCAGTATTCTCGCCTGGAAAATCCCATGGACCGAGGAGCCTGGCAGGCTACAGTCCATTGAGTCGCAAAGAGTCAGACACGACTGAGCAACTTAGCAACAACAACCCCACACCCCAAGTACCAATCATATGCGTGGCACATCGTCAGTTCTAGCCCGTTAGATGTAAGGAGGTATCTGCTGGGGGCTTTGAGGAGATACTTTTCTTCCTGTTAAAAAGGTCTGAGTCTCAGAAGGTGGAGCTCCTGCCTCACGCCCCCTTCCTCTGTTCCAGAGGTGGTGGTGCGTCTACAGATGCCCGGTGCTGGAGACAAAGGCATCGTATGGCCAGGAGGGGGTGATGTCCCATACTGGCCCAGGATGGTAGAACAGAAAAGAGCCTGAACTGCCCAACCACTCAGGCCCGCCTATGGAGAGGAAGACAGTAATGACCTTATGGCGTTGCAACTTGCAGCCTAGAGCACCCCTAACAGGTCCGGGGTCGCAAGGCTGATGATGATCCAAGTATCCCTGCCTTCCTAAAATGGTGCTCGAGTCGTTTTCTTCCTCTGTGCCTTTTCCACATCTGTAATTTAATACATCTTCACAACCTCGTACCCATTAGAATGGCTACTGTCAAAAAACCCCCAGAAGATAATCATCGCAAGTGTTGGTAAGGATGTGGAGAAACTGGAACTTCTGTGCCCTGTGGGTAGAGATGTAAAAGGGTGCAGCCACCAGGGAAAACAGTACGGGAGTTCCTTAAAGAATTACAAACAGAATTATCACAGGATTCAGCAATTCTACTTCTGGGTACATGCTCCAAAGAATTGAAAACCGGGTCTCAAAGAGATGTTTATACACCCGTATTCATAGCAGCATTATTCACAACAGCCAAAGGGTAGAAGTAAGCCAAGTGTCTAATGATGGTTAGGACAGGAAATTTTCTGTTGTGTGTATGTTCAGTTCAGTTCAGTTCAGTCGCTCAGTCGTGTCCGACTCTTTGCGACCCCGTGAATCGCAGCACGCCAGGCCTCCCTGTCCATCACCAACTCCCGGAGTTCACTCAGACTCACGTCCATCAAGTCAGTGATGCCATCCAACCATCTCATCCTCTGTCATCCCCTTCTCCTCCTGTCCCCAATCCTTCCCAGCACCAGAGTCTTTTCCAATGAGTCAACTCTTTGTATGAGGTGGCCAAAGTACTGGAGTTTCAGCTTTAGCATCATTCCCTCCAAAGAAATCCCAGGGCTGATCTCCTTCAGAATGGACTGGTTGGATCTCCTTGCAGTCCAAGGGACTCTCAAGAGTCTTCTCCAACACCACAGTTCAAAAGCATCAATTCTTTGGCGCTCAGCCTTCTTCACAGTCCAACTCTCAACATCCATACATGACCACAGGAAAAACCATAGCCTTGACCAGACAGACCTTTGTTGGCAAAGTAATGTCT
>NW_011494610.1:2050218-2051133 GCF_000754665.1 Bison bison bison
ATACAGCCTTGACGAACTCCTTTTCCTATTTGGCACCAGTCTGTTGTTCCATGTCCAGTTCGAACTGTTGCTTCCTGACCTGCATACAGATTTCTCAAGAGGCAGGTCAGGTGTTCTGGTATTCCCATCTCTTTCAGAATTTTCCACAGTTTCTTGTGATCCACACAGTCAAAGGCTTTGGCATAGTCAATAAAGCAGAAATAGATGTTTTTCTGGAACTCTCTTGCTTTTTCAATCATGCAGTGGATGTTGGCAATTTGGTCTCTGGTTCCTCTGCGTTTTCTAAAACCAGCTTGAACATCCGGAAGTTCCCGGTTCATGTATTACTGAAGCCTGGCTTGGAGAATTTTGAGCATTACTTTACTAGCATGTGAGATGAGTGCAATTGTGCGGTAGTTTGAGCATTCTTTGCATTGCCTTTCTTTGGGATTGGAATGAAAACTGACCTTTTCCAGTCCTGTGGCCACTGCTGAGTTTTCCAAATTTGCTGGCATATTGAGTGCAGCACTTTCACAGCATCATCTTTCAGGATTTGAAACAGCTCAACTGGAATTCCATCACCTCCACTAGCTTTGTTCATAGTGATGCTTTCTAAGGCCCACTTGACTTCACATTCCAGGATGTCTGGCTCTAGGTCAGTGATCACATCATCGTGATTATCTGGGTTGTGAAGATCTTTTTTGTACAGTTCTTCTGTGTATTCTTGCCACCTCTTCTTAATATCTTCTGCTTCTGTTAGGTCCATACCATTTCTGTCCTTTATCGAGCCCATCTTTGAATGACATGTTGCCTTGGTATCTCTAATTTTCTTGAAGAGATCTCTAGTCTTTCCCATTCTGTTGTTTTCCTCTATTTCTTTGCATTGATTGCTGAGGAAGGCTTTCTTATCTCTTCTTGCTAGTCTTTGGAACTCTG
>NW_011494610.1:2051233-2056054 GCF_000754665.1 Bison bison bison
TACTCTCTTCTTTTCACAGCTATTTGTAAGGCCTCCCCAGACAGCCATTTTGCTTTTTTTGCATTTCTTTTCCACGGGGATGGTCTTGATCCCTGTCTCCTGTACAGTGTCACGAACCTCATTCCATAGTTCATCAGTCACTCTATCTATCAGATGTAGTATGTTACCACAATTAAAAAGAAAAATCACCCCTCCCCCCAGAACACACCTCTTCAAATCCACCTTCCCTCATTCACATCTGCTGGCAGGTGGTCTCTGTCCTTCCTGCCTCCTCTCTGGGTTCTAGTCCCATGTATCCAACAGACTTCCTGACATCTTCACCTGGGTCTTTGGAAGGCAGCTCAAGTTCAACATGCCTGAGTCTGAACTCGTGATCTCTCTCCCCCAACCTGCTCTTCCTGCCGTGTTTGTCTTTGGGGTGACTGACACTTCCATTCATTATAAGTCAGAAATCACTCTCTTCCTCAACTTCCTCCCCACCCTGCCTAATCCTCTGTGAGTTCCTGGGGATTGCCCTTCTTAAATGCCTGCCCAGGGAGGGTGGCAAGCCCTTGCCATCCCCTCCAGCATCACCTCTGACAATAGCAGTGGGGTCCGACTGGGCTCCCCTTGCAGGCCCTGGCACCATCCAAACCCACGCTCCACGGCAGAGGCAGACTGCGTTTTCCAGCTGCTGATCTGATTGACCCCATTCTAGTTTCCCTTTCAGTAATCTATGCCATATGACAGTACTTCATGGAACATCTAGCCCCTTCCAGAGTCAACTGTTGTGCAGGCTTCTCCTTGATTGATTTCACATTCTGTTGTAAGAGACACCCTGTGTTCTAGGTCTCTGAGAAGAGTTTGAGAGACAGAGTCTCTCATATTTGGTGCCTGACTTCAAGGGGCAGGGTGGGATGATGTTCCCTGCCTTAGTCTGGGATGTCCTGGGTGCAGACTCTGAATTCAAGAGTAAGTCATTTACTGGGGAGGTGATTCCAGGAAACACTGGCTGGGAGCAGGAAGTGAGAGAGAGAAAGGAAGATGATGATTTGCACCGAGTGATTAACCCTGCTGGTTCAGAGGACAGCTGGAGTGGCACCACAGGGAGAAAGTCTGGGAGATGGGGGTCTCCCAGGTGGACGAACTATCCCAGGATCGAGGGAGCCCCAAAACCTACATGCCACTCTTGGGGGTTGCTGCAGGGAGTATCAGTTCTCTGGCACCTTCGATCTGCCCTGTGTGGGCAAAGCGATCTGCTGAGGTTGTAGACAGACATCTTCAGGCAATGAGAAGCAAACAGCAGTGCTGGGAAGTGGGCTGAGCCCATTGGAGGCTTCCAGGGCCACATGCAGGGCACAGACAGTGCCTGCTCCCCAGGGAGGTGGTGACAGGTGACACTTCCCAAGTGACTCAGACCCTCCTGATGTAACATGGAGACACACGGTTAGAAAATCAGTCCTTTCAAGCCCTCCTTTACCTCAAGGAGAAAAGCCTCACTTTGTGCTAATACGTCTTACCTCCTTTCTCACACTTGATCATCTGCCTTTTGGACTAAAAGAGATCCAGCCTTGGGCTTCAAGCCTTCCTGTGCAATTGGACCTCACTGCAATGTATAACACTGCTACAGTTGCTAATTTATTTTTCTAATTAAGTCAAGTATATAAGGCTTGCTGTTAAAATAAATTTACATAATTGAGACATCTGGTTTAAGAGAACATTAAGCACATCCCTGGTTGTGCTGCATCAGACAGGTGGCAGGTGGGGGCTGGAGCGAGCCGGCGCTGGCCTGAGGGATAAAGCCCCCTCTGCACCGCCGGCTCAGGCCCGTTCCTTCTGCTATCCATCACCTCTCTGGATCCAATCATTTCTCACCTGCCCTCCATCTTCCGGAACCCCTGCTCGTTCCCGCCAAGTGCGATCTAGTCTCGGTCATTGTTCACGCTGTTCCAGCCCCCGCCCCTTCCTCCTCCCACTTCTCAGCGTCCTGCCCATCCTTGAGGCCCAGTGTGAACGAGTGGGAGTGTGTGCGTGTGTGTGTATGTAGGGGAGAGAGAGGGTCTGGGGGAGATCGGGAGTGAGGAGACAGGAACAGGGGGAGCAGACGTGGCCTCGCAGGAGAGATGGTCCAGATGGACGGAAGAAGCTGGATACGTAGGCCTAGGGGTGTGGGCTGAATGGGGGCGGAGCCAACGGGTTAGGGCGGCTCCTGGGTCTGGTCTGTCTTAGTCAATAAAAATTAGAGCAGCACCAATGCTATGTGGCAGCCTAGATGGGAAGGGAGTTTGGGGGCGAATGGCTCCATGTATGTGAAAGTGAATGCCACTCAGTCGTGTCCGATGCTTTGCGACCCCAGGGACTGCAGCCTGCTAGGCTCCTCTGTCCATGGGTTTCTCCAGGCAAGAGTACTGGAGTGGGTTGCCATGCCCTTCTCCAGGGGATCTTCCTGATCCAGGGAAAGAACTGGGGTCTCCTGCATTGCAGGTAGATTCTTTACCATTTGAGCCACCACATGTATGGCTAAATCCTTTTGCTGTCCAACTAAAATTATCACAACCTTGTTAACTGTCTGTATTCCAATACAAAATAAGTTAAAAAAAAATCAAAGCAGCTGAACTTCACTGAGTGCACAGGCATCAGATGCTAGTCTGAGAACTTTTCATGCACAGTATGTATTCTATTTAAAAACTACCACATTGTGCTTGCTCTGTGGAGGCACTACAAGCAAATTTTATAAAATAAAAAAAAAACAACAAATCTTAATAAATCCTCATAAGAATCCTATGCAGAGGCGCTGCCATCGTCTCTGTCTGCAGAAGGCAGTTGGTGACGTGCCCAGGTTCTTAGAGGAAGAGAGTGGAGGGGTTGGTGGTTTGACTGGCCATGCGGTTCCAAAGTCAGCTCCTCCCCATGGTGATGCCTGGGTTTCTTCATGCTTGTGAAGAGCCACGGGCCAATTATGCTCATTACCCGTTTTACAGAAGGAAACGTTGAGGCACACAGAGGTTAGCGATTTCTCAGCTTGAAAGTGGCTGAGCCAGGACCCAGCCCAGATTTCTGGCTCTGGCCCACACTGTAACCACCTATAATCACCCCTCGGTAATGAGCCCTTTGAAGAAAGGTGAGTCACTTACCTTGGCCGTGCCTCAGTTTCCTTACTTGCCAAGTTGGGCGCAAGTAACTCTGCCCCACTGACTCACCAGGAGTGATGAGGGGAAGGATCAAGGCCAAGGCTCTGAGAAACTTGTGTTAGGAAGGCGCCCTGGCCTGGGAGGAAGCTGGTCTTGGCCGGCTATGCTCCCAGCACCCTGAATCTATGTCCAGTTACAGCTCCTGTCGCCCTTCAGCTTCCTCTCCCGAAGTATGGGTGGCCTGAGATGGGGCTCCGGTTCATCAGGCTCTCCATGTGTCTCTGACCGTGCAGCTCTGTCCTGCTGCCAGTGGTAAATCTCCAGGATTTGATCTCTGCAGAGCAGACCTGACGATCTGAGACTCATTGTTCTGGGAAAGTGCATTTAGCACACCTGGGCTGGGCTCTGGCTTCCACAATAATTCCTGTGGCTACATAGTTGCTGAGCAATCCTTAATGCTGAGAAGTCACAAACACAGCGGAGCCTTAGAGGCTCCTCCTGGAGGGATGCCGGGCAAAGGGTCCAGCCCCGGGGTCAGATGCCCTGGGCCAGGCCATCTCCTGTACATCTGCCCTGAGTTCTCCTTGGAGGCAGTGGTAGCCCTGGGGTCAGATGCCCTGGGCCAGGCCATCTCCTGTACGCCTCCCCTGAGTTCTCCTTGGAGGCAGTGCTCTCAGAAGACAGTGTCATCCACTCATCCAGTCCATTCGTTCGACCATTCTTAGCTGAGTGACTCCTGTGTGCCAGGCACCAGGAAGACAGCTTGAATGAAACAGACCAAAGCCCAGTTCTCAGGAGCTGACAGTCCAGTGGAGTGGAGAGAGGGGGCAAGAAAGGCACCCCCACCCATCACAAGTACAGACATATGTGTGTGTACATACACATGCAGATGTGTGTATACACACACTTACACACATGATCAGTTCAGTTCAGTCACTCAGTCGTGTCTGACTCTTTGCGACCCCATGAATCGCAGCACGCCAGGCCTCCCTGTCCATCACCAACTCACTCAAACTCATGTACATCAAGTCGGTGATGCCATCCAGCCATCTCATCCTCTGTCGTCCCCTTCTCCTCCTGCCCCCAATCCCTCCCAGCATCAGGGTCTTTTCCAATGAGTCAACTCTTCGAATGAGGTGGCCAAAGTATTGGAGTTTCAGCCTCAGCATCAGTCCTTCCAATGAACACCCAGGACTGATCTTCTTAAGGATGGACTGGTTGGATCTCCTTGCAGTCCAAGGGACTCTCAAGAGTCTTCTCCAGCACCACAGTTCAAAAGCATCGATGATATACATATTTAAGTGTGTGCTATTCTTGAATGCAGAGTTCCAAAAAATAGCAAGGAGAGAGAAGAAAGCCTTCCTCAGTGGTCAATGCAAAGAAATAGAGGAAAACAACAGAATGGGAAAGACTAGAGATCTCTTCCGGAGAAGGCAATGGCATCCCACCTCAGTACTCTTGCCTGGAAAATCCCAATCCCATGGACGGAGGAGCCTGGTAGGCTGCAGTCCATGGGGCCACTAAGAGTTGGACATGACTGAGCGACTTCACTTTCACTTTTCACTTTCATGCATTGGAGAAGGAAATGGCAATTCACTCTAGTGTTCTTGCCTGGAGAATCCCAGGGATGGGGGAGCCTGGTGGGCTGCCGTTTCTGGGGTCACACAGAGTCGGACACGACTGAAGCGACTTAGCAGCAGCAGCAGCAGAG
>NW_011494610.1:2056246-2056924 GCF_000754665.1 Bison bison bison
AAGAACTATACAAAAAAGAGCTTCACGACCCAGATAATCACAATGGTGTGATCACTCACCTAGAGCCAGACATCCTGGAATGTGAAGTCAAATGGGCCTTAAGCAAAGCTAGTGGAGGTCATGGAATTCCAGTTGAGCTATTTCAAATCCTGAAAGATGATGCTGTGAAAGTGCTGCACTCAATATGCTAGCAAATTTGGAAAACTCAGCAGTGGCCACAGGACTGCAAAAGGTCAGTCTTCATTCCAATCCCAAAGAAAGGCAATGCCAAAGAATGCTCAAACTACTGCACAATTACACTCATCTCACATGCTAGTAAAGTAATGCTCAAAATTCTCCAAGCCAGGCTTCAGCAATACGTGAACCATGAACTTCGAGATGTTCAAGCTGGTTTTAGAAAAGGTAGAGGAACCAGAGATCAAATTGCCAACATCCGCTGGATCATCGAAAATGCAAGAGAGTTCCAGAAAAACATCTATTTTTGCTTTATTGACTGTGCAAAAGCCTTTGACTGTGTGGATCACAACAAACTGTGGAAAATTCTGAAAGAGATGGGAATACCAGACCACCTGACCTGCCTCTTGAGAAGCCTATATGCAGGTCAGGAAGCAACAGTTCGAACTGGACATGGAACAACAGACTGGTTCCAAATAGGAAAAGGAGTATGTCAAGGCTGTA
>NW_011494610.1:2057249-2061272 GCF_000754665.1 Bison bison bison
TCAAGGCTATGGTTTTTCCAGTGGTCGTGTATGGATATGAGAGTTGGACTATGAAGAAAGCTGAGTGCCGAAGAATTGATGCTTTTGAACTGTGGTGTTGGAGAAGACTCTTGAGAGTCCCTTGGACTGCAAGGAGATCCAACCAGTCCATCCTAAAGGAGATCAGCCCTGGGTGTTCATTGGAAGGACTGATGCTAAAGCTGAAACTCCAATACTTTGGCCACCTCATGTGAAGAGTTGACTCATTGGAAAAGACCCTGATCTGGGAGGGATTGGGGGCAGGAGGAGAAGAGGATGACAGAGGATGAGATGGCTGGGTGGCATCACCGACTCGATGAATATGAGTTTGAGTAGACTCTGGGAGTTGGTGATGGACAGGGAGGCCTGGTGTGCTGCGATTCATTGGGTTGCAAAGACTCGGACATGACTGAGTGACTGAACTGAACTGATTCTACGTAGTAATAGATGCTATAAAAATCAGGCAGGGTTTTGAGACAGAGAGTTCCTGGGGGGGCTACTTTGGATTGGGGGGCCTGGAAGTCCTCTCTGAGGTGCGCCCTTTGGGCAGAAGCCTGAAGAAATTAAGAGGGTCTTCCACGTGCCTATCTGGAGGAAAAATGTTCCGGACAGAGGGAACAGCATGTGTAAAGGCCCTGGGGTGGGCACATGCTTGGCCTGCCCAGGAAGCTGAGAGTGAGGGAGGAAGGGAGAGAGGAGCTACAGTTGAGATGAGGAAGGGCTTTCTTGCCCATGGCAAAGAAATTTGTAGGTTTTTTAAAAAAAATTAATTGAAGGATAATTGCTTTACAATATCATGATGGTTTTTGTATGGATGTAACCTAGATGTCCATTGACAGATGAATGGATACAGAAATTATGGTACATATATACAATGGAATATTACTCAGCTATAGAAAAGAACACATTCAAGTTAGTCCTAATGAGGTGGATGAACCTAGAGCCTATTGTACAGAGTGAAGTAAGTCATTAAGAAAAAGACAAATATTGTGTGTTAATATATGTGTAGGTTTTGACATGGCATTTGAAATGATTCCTCTGGCTGCCTGTGGAGGATGAACTGGTTTGGGGGGACAGGGGACAGTCAGTTCAGGGAGACCAGTAAGGAGGCAGCTGCCACAGTCCAGTGAGAGATGATGGATGCTTGGACCATTCATGGTGGAGCTGGGAGGTGATCAAATTCCAGCTGAAGTTTAAAGGTAAAGCCAATAGGATTGGTTGATAGATTGGATGTGGGGGAATAAGAGGAAGCGAAGCATCTAGATGAACCTCAAGATTTGGCCCAATTGCCTGGAAGGATGGAGTTGCCTTTTACTATGAGAGTGACCAGCTTAGGTGGAAATGGGGGCACCGGAAACCTGCACCTTCGGCCCTGATGCTGGGGGGTCCTCACTCTTAGGTCCTGAAGCCCCTGGCCATCTGCAAGAGTGCCCTGGAACAGTAACCTTGAATTTACCCGGGAGCCAACACTGCCTTCCTGAAATCCTATCTCTAAAGTTTGCAGGGCCCTTTTGACTTTCTCGTTTACAGACTCAGCCTGCATTTTATTCTGATGGCTGGGGTTCATTTTCCCTAAGGACAGGCAGCTCCTGCAGTTAAAGAATAAACGGATGAACATTCCGGCAGCGCCCAGAATGCCCCAGGCCCATGGAGGCGATTAAGCCTGGCTGCCACCTGTCCAGATGGGTTGGTTGGAAAGTGCTACATCTGTTGGAGGGAGTTTGAATGTTAAAGAGGGATATCAATTGTAGGAAGGAAATTACTGAGTCTTCAAATGCCATCGACTGGGAAAAAGACGGATGAGGGTTTTATGGACGTGCTGTTTGTCCCAATAAAATAAAACATCTTAAAACCCGCCTTCACTGGCATCAAAGTACCGCAGTGTTGCCTAACACAGCAGTTTACATCTCGGTGATGCGTTTCTTAAAAACAAAAAGCAAAACAGTGCTTTCATCCCTCTATCTGGCTTTCTAAAGCAACTGCAACAAGAATATGCATTTATTTGTGCAATGAAATTTACAAAGCACCTACTAAGTGCAAGGCCCTGGGCTCAGGAGGGGAGAGAGATGAATCAGCTCTTTTTCTCAGCCTGCTCATGGCTGATGGGAGACATAAAGAGCACACAGGGCGCAGCGAGGAGGGTCCTGAGGTTCAGAGTGGGGAGGGATTGCTGGGGCCTGGTGGGGGGTCAGAGAAGGCTTTTTGGAAAGGGCAATGTGTCCATTTACTTGCATTTTTTGGCATGGAACCGAAACCCCTAATGTATCTGATTTATATCTCAAAAGAATTTATCTCCCATCACAGAGCCTACCCATCAGGAGGACTTCAGGGTGGGTTCAGTGGCTGGATCCAGGGATTCACATTTACACCACACCAGCCTCTCTGCTTTGCCATCCGCTGTTGTGGTTTCATTCTGAAGTCAGTTCCCCTCTTGGTCATGAGATAACCCCCATCAGCAACTGGGACCATGCGTCTCCTTGCCCGGGTCCACTGGCATTGAGAGAGAAACCGCTCCTTCAAGTGTAGGGTATACACTCTGCTCTATGATACAACTGGCCATCTTAGGCCATGTGCCCTCCTTGGGCCACTAACAATCTCTAGGGATGGCTGTTTACCATTGACTGATCAGGGTGACCCTAGAGCAGAGGATCGGATCAGTGTCCCCTGAGCCGAGGGGTTGCACAGGCACAGGTGGCCATCAATGCAAAGGTGGACGAGCATCAGCATGTCTCACTTGAAATAATGAGTTGTATGGTTTGTGAATTACATCTCAATCACACTGCAGTTAAAAAAAAATACCCAAACAAAAACAAGGCAAAGTTGGACTTGTGTTTGAAAAGAATGTGGAAAAGGATCTTGGTTGGTGGATTGGTTTTTACACTAGCAGAGATAACAACAAGCATAATTTAACAGCAACAACAATATTAGTGGCCAGTAGTTTTGAATACTTTCTGTGATCCATTCATTGCATGTAGGGCTTTAAAGGCAGAGCAGGACCTCTCCGAGCCAGCCTCCCTTACCTGACTCACCTGTTTACCTGAGGCTCTCATTCCTCTGTAAACAGAGAGATGGATAAGCCTACAGCTTGGGGCCATTAGCTTCTGCCTGAAACATGCACCGGGTTGCCTGTTGACTCAACGTCAGTGGTTTTGTTCCCAAACCTGTTTAGTCCAGATGAACTGGAGATGGCAATTGCCTCGCTTACTTAGATGTAACAAATGGATAACTAGCCGTGCAAAAGAAGAGGGAAAGCAGCTTCTATGCAGACCAAGATGAATCGTTGAGAAAGATTTGATGAGGGCAAAAAGCTTAAGAAGAAATTGGAAATAGATAGGAAATGCCAGCGCCCGCGGCGCTCTGCCCAATGCTAGAATCACTTGTACGTGTAGCTGCTGGGCACTGGATATGTGGCTGGCGTGGCTGAGAAACTGAGCTTTTTATTTTCTTTAATCAATTCACATGACTAAAGACAAATATGTGATTCGGTTACTGAGCAACTTTTCAATCTATTTGGGACAAGTTCTTCATACACATCTACTTTTTCAACTTTCTGAAATCTAAATGTAGATCAATTGATAAACATAGAGATGCATTTGAGTATAAAATACAACCAGATTATGAAGATTTATATGAAAAGAGTAAACTATCTTAATTTTTATATTTATTATGCAGTACGGTGAAATAATGATGGTTCAGATTTGTATGGTTAAAGAAAATACGTCATTAAAATTAATGTCTTTTTTAAAACATTTTTTTCAAATGTAGCTACTAAAAAATTTAAAATTACACATGTGGTTCACCTACTTCTACTGAACTGCACTGGACTACAAGGATTCTGCACTCAGATTGCTTTGCAAGTGTCTTTAAGTCATGATCCTGCCATCAAGAAACAAAAACTGAGCATAGTATGATTACACAAAAGAAGAGAGACCATGGGAGAATCCGACAGCTGCTGCTGCTGCTGCTGCTGCTAAGTCACTTCAGTCGTGTCCGACTCTGTGCGAC
>NW_011494610.1:2061800-2065911 GCF_000754665.1 Bison bison bison
GTTATGCCATCCAACCATCTCATCCTCTGTCGTCCCCTTCTCCTCCTGCCTTCAATCTTTCCCAGCATCAGGGTCTTTTCCAATGAGTCAGCTCTTCACGTCAGGTGGCCAAAGTATTGGAGTTTAAGCTTCAGCATCAGTCCTTCCAATGAACACCCAGGACTGATCTCCTTTAGGATGGACTGGTTGCATCTCCTTGCAGTCCAAGGGACTCTCAAGAGTCTTCTCCAACACCATAGTTCAAAAGCATCAATTCTTCAGCGGCTCAGCTTTCTTTATAGTCCAACTCTCACATCTGTACATGACTGCAGGAAAAACCATAGGTTTGACTAGATGGACCTTTGTTTGCAAAGTAATGTCTCTGCTTTTTAATATGCTGTCTAGGTTGCTCAGTCGCTCAGTCGTGTCCAACTCTTTGTGACCCTGTGGACTGTAGCTTGCCAGGCTCCTCAGTCCCTGGGATTCTCCAGGCAAGAATACTGGAGTGGGTAGCCATTCCCTTCTTCAGAGGATCTTCCCAACCCAGCGATGGAACCTGGGTCTCCCTTGTTGCAGGCAGATTCTTTACTGTCTGAGCCACAGGGAAGCCCATGTAAGGATTAACTGGCCCTTTTTTGCCAGTTTAGTTTTACAGTGGCCGTCCTGCTAGTCCCAGTTGCTCTGGATAAGAGGGTGCCTCCTGGGTTTCACAGTCACTCCTGGAGATCAGCATTGATATGATGACTTCCACCTTCAAGATGGGGGATTCTGAGGCTCAGGGAGGGAGAACAAGGTGCTGAGTGTCTTCCTGGCAGGGAGTCAAGGAACGAGGGGGACTTGCATCTTGTGTTACCTGCATCAGCCCAAGGTCACGCTCTTCCCGCCCCGACATTGCTGAGGTCCTAGACACTGGGCCCTGGTTACTAGTGAATAAACCAGTTATAACTCACCGCATGAGAGAACCCCCATTTTCTTGGGGCTTTCATCAGTCTCTCTTACCTGAAGGTGTCAAGGAGACCAAGACTGATTTCCTGGGACTCCCAGATTGTCGTCTTGAAGCAGAAATAATCCGTGAATGAACCGCATGCTCCCCTTGGTGGCTGTGACTGTGTGCGATGTGATGGACGTCATGCGTGCGTCCATCATGTGCTTTGTATGCTGAAGCCCTAACCCCAGTGTGAGGGTATTGGGAGGTGGGCCCCTTGGGAGGCAATGAGGTCATGAGGATGGGGATCTCAGGATGGGCTTAGTGCCCTTATAAGAAGAGACCCCTGTGACAAGAGAGCTTGTTCTCTCTTCTCTGCCATGTGAGCAGACAGTGAGAAGGTGGCTTGTCTATGAGCCAGGAATCCAGTCCTCACCAGGCACTGAATTGGCCAGTATGTTGATCTTGAACTTCTCAGTCTCCAGAACTGCAATAAATAAAGGCTTGTGGTTTAGCTGCCCCATCTCTGATAATTCATTATGGCAGCCTGAGCCCACTAAGACTCCATGGTTCTTCCCTTGTCCCCTGGTTGGCATCTTGGGTGGATCCTGAAGCCTCTCTCAGCTCTAAGAACAGATGCATGTTTTAAGAACCAGAGAGTCCAGTCCAGGACCTGGTACCATTCAATCTCACAACAATCTGAGCGTCTCCTTCTGGGAATCCCTTCCTGGGAGTCTCCTTCCACACGACCCTCGTTCATGGGGTTGGTGGTCACTGGCTTGCATTGATGCTTCCAGCATCTCTTTAGAATGAGTGGGTGCCAATGTCTCTGGCTTTGGGACTTCAGCCAAGTCTCCTTCAATGTTCAGGTGCACTGGATTTACTGTCTCAGGAGAGAGGGACCTTTTCCTGGAAAGAGGCGTCTGGAGCAATACCGGTGTCTGGTGCTGTCTCCAAGTCTCTTCCAGCGCTGAGGACATAGTTAGTCTTTGGTGAGCAGTCAGGGGTCAGCCCCGGGGACCCAGGGGGTGTCCTCCCTGCCCAGCCCCACTCTACCCCTGTGACCTGTGGCTCCTGAAGGGGCCATGTGACTGCATACAGGTGAGGATTAAACGAGCTAATGCACTGGAGCACTCGGGACCCCAGGCACCAGGTGGTAAGTGCCCTGCGAGGTCAGCCCATTGTCATCAGCGGGTCACTAATCAGGGTCCCAGATGAGTCTGGTCAAGAGGCCTCCCTGGAAACAGGTGTTTGGGTTTAGGAGGAGAGATTTCTGTAGGGACGCTTGGAGATTTAGTCTGTAATTGGCAGCTTTGCTTCCAATAGCTCTCGAGAGACAAGCCATGCAAGGTTGCTTATCTTTAAGCCAAGAGCAGAAAGGGCTGTGGGGCCTGGCTCCCTGGGATGCCCCCACCCTGAGCTGCTGTCAGGCAGCCAGATGCCGACAGACCTTCCTAAGCTCTGGGCTCAGGGCCCGCTGCTCTTTCTCATCCTGCTTCTTAATTTAAAAAAATGATATCCAAAGCATCCATGACTATGGATTCCTTGACACTCTGCTGTGGGCTAATCTTCAGGGTGAAGCATCATCTTTCTTGAGCGGTTTTGTCCTCTGTGTATCCTCTTTGATTTGGAGACCAGGAAGTAGCATGTGTTCTCACTCAAAGCTGGAAAAAGCATTCTACACTCATTCTTAAATCTCGCCTTCCTCCCTCTAAGTGTTCAGCTAAGTGTTTATCTTTCTCTTTCAAGGGTGATGGATGTTTAATTCCTCGAAGGCTGTAAAGCAGGTTGTAAAGAGATGGAGTTATTGTTGTGAATGTCCATGATGATCAAGGTGCACTCCTTGCCTGCCCCAGTCCTTGGCCACTGTGATGCACTCCTTCAAATGTAACCAACTCCAGCCTCTCTGAACAATTACTGGACAGGACAGAATCGACCTGCTTTGGTGAAGATCTTTTTATTAAAAAAAATTATTTTTTGGCAGCACTGGGTCTTCATTGCTGCAGGCGGGCTTTCTCTAGTTACAGTGGGTGGACTTCTCATTGAAGTGGCTTCTCTTGTTGCAGAGCATGGGGTCTAGGGCATGCAGGCTCAGGAGCTGTGGGGCAAAGGCTTAATTGCCTGGTGCCATGTGGAATCTTCCTGCACCAGGGCTCGAACCTGTGTCACCTGCATTGGCAGAGAGATTCTTAACCACTGGACCACCTAGGAAGTCCCAGATGAAGATCTGTTATGGGCAGGCAGAGAAGAAAGCTTTAGAGAGAAAGAAGAATCACTAGGAGCCTGGGAGCCTACATCTGCTGGTCCCTCAATCTCATCTTTGACCAGTTCATTCAATAAATGCTTATCAAGGGATTGCTGTGCATCCAGGATCAGCTGACGCTGGGAGAGTGATGAGAAGTCACGTGCTCTGCAAACTGTTGAGTGCTGCCATCTGCGGGATGATGGGCTAGTGCCTGCCGTGGGCTCACTGACATCTGAAGATGCTGATGGTGATGGTGATGAGGGGGATGACCTCAGAGCATCCTTCTCAGCCTGCATTTCTGCAGGATAAAGGTCTGAACCAGGGGATCCCAGCAAAAACACCACATGGAGCTGATAAGGTGAGGAATGAAGGTCACCAGAGTGTCCTCAAATGCATTTGTGTTGGTGATGGTGACGATGATGTCATCTGACATTTTAAGCCCTGCATCCTAGGGCCGACCCTGCTGAGCACTTCACTGCACCTTCCTGTCCTCATCTGCCCCATGGTCCTGTGCCACAGGCACTGTCATTATCCTTGCTTTTCAGAAGAGGAAAGTGAGGCACAGAGAGGTTACATAAAGCCCGAGGTCACACAGCTAGTGAGTGGTGGGCTGGGATTTGGACCCAGAGAAGCCGCCTGCAGAGGCCATGCTCTCAGCATGCTGACTGTTGGGATGCGCTGTCTTCCTGCACAGAAAAGACTCAGGAACTGTTTTACTCTGTGACCTTGTTGGGTCACATTTCTTGGCATTCCGACACCTGGCCTCCAAAGAGGCAAAATGGAAACACTTCCCCCAGGTGTTTCCTCCTTTCCAGACTCCATCCTCCCCTTCTGTGACCTCCTACTCTCTGCTCCTGGCTCAGAACAGGCAAACCCTGACCCCCAGAGCCTGTGGGGCGGGGCTGCAGAATCGTCAGGGGGTCCGGGCCGCCACCTCCAGGTGAGAATGAGCAGGATCTGTC
>NW_011494610.1:2066347-2066895 GCF_000754665.1 Bison bison bison
TTTCTCGGCTCTCACGAGAGACCAGAGAGGCAACAATGGCCCCCTCCCAGGGGTCAGGGAGCAGCTGAACCGAGCCCCGCTCTGTGTCTGGGGGACACCCGGCCCCGCTGGGCTGAAGCGGCTTCCTGAGGCTGGTCCATGACCCCCTCACAGAAATGCCTGCTGGGGTGGGGAGGAGCTCGGCGGAGGTTCAGTCCCAGAGCAGTAAAGATGGAAACAATCTCCAGGGTCCAGGCTGTTAGATATTCAAGTGAAGTCTGTCTGAGCTGTGTGGAATCCTGCCGTCTGCACACTCAGGCTGCTGGTGCCGTTTCTACATGGTGTGTCTACACAGCTCGACAAACCATTCTGACCACACGGAGTTCAGCAGCTGCTCCCCAAGACTGAGCTGGCTGGAGAGCTGGGTCCTCCTTGGAATTCTGAGGAGTTTATGACTATGCACCCCACCCAAACCCGCTCCATTCAGAGTTGCACATCCTGAGTCAGGCCCTCTTAAGCCCGCATCCTGTCTGAGACCCCTTTGGCTTTGGGGTTCGCGGCACATGGGG
>NW_011494610.1:2066995-2067913 GCF_000754665.1 Bison bison bison
TCCTTTGCTCAAATCACTGGGTCATGAAGTTTGTTCATTTGCTTTTGGGAGGAGGGTATTGGATCCCCCACCCCATGATCCCACTCCCCCCAGGAGGGAAGGAACTCTGCTCTCCGTTGTATCCCTAGGGCAGGGTCTGGCTCAGTGTGTGTCTGCTGGAATATTAAATTAGTAAGTGAATGAGGGATCCTGTCTGTTCCTTTCAACCCAGGGTCTGGCAGAAAGCCTGGCACTCAGTAGGACTCCATAAATATTTGTCAGTTGAATGAGTGAATGAATGAAACTTCTCAATCTTCTCTCCCCCTGCTCCTCTATTGTCTTCAGGTCACCCCTCCCCGTCTCACTCTAGCACCCCTGTTTTCTGGCCTTCTCTCTGGATTCGGGCCCAGCACGCCCCAGGGCCCTGCTCTGATGACCCCCTCCTGCCTGGATGACAGGTGACTCTCAGCCTTGGTGGCCAAGCGCCGATGCTCCAGCTCTGCAGCCACCTCCATGTGTGAGGCTGACCAGGAGCCCTGTCCGCCCATGGCACTCGCCCCTGCTGAGCCCGTGGGATCACAGAACCTCTTCCGATTGGCCCGCTGCCATGGGTCACACTCCTGGGAAGAAGTCCCCCCCCCCCAGACTGACCTAGTTCCCAGAGTCTAGGGTCAGTCACCTACTTGCATCAGAGCTAAAAACGGTGTTATTTCCCCAAACTCAGCTGCACCTGTGGAGATGAAAACACAAGACAGTCCATTTTAGCAAGCGACAGACTGCACATGTGGAACTATGATTAGCACCTCGTTCAAAAGGTGGAGTTTCCAACCCAATGCGGAGAGTTACTGCCCCCGGGGGGGGGGGGATCCCCTCAGCTCAGCACCCGTCTCTGGTGTGTGATGTGGGCTGCAGCCTGCTGCTGGGAGGGAAGGCCGGGGT
>NW_011494610.1:2068013-2070843 GCF_000754665.1 Bison bison bison
CCCGGGAGTCCCAGGAAGGGGATGAAGCTCTTGTGGGTGGTGCTCCCCACCTTTCTCCTTTTGGCCCACTGTTTGCAGGCCGATCCCGCCCAGGTCTGAATGGTGTCCTCCTGCAGGGGTGACCCGACCAGGCCAGCGTGATCAAGATGCCCGGTCACCCTGGTGTCAGGCTGGAGAGTCATCTGTCCCCTATCTGCCCGGATGGGGAACAGGGTGGGGGGTGGTCCTCCAGTGTCCCTCTCTCTTGTTATAGAAGCAGAGAATCTGGCTGCCTAGAAAGACTACATTTCCCAGACTCCTGTGTCACCAAAAGTAGCCTCTAGAGTATAAGCATCATCTCTTTCTCTCTCCATTAGCTGGGAGAGAACAGAGGAGGACTGTCTGGGACAAGGATGAAGGCTGCAGCCTCAGAAATCAGAGTCAAGAGAAGGAGGTGGAGCCCCAGTTTCCTCCTCTGTAAAATGGGAGAGTAATTATACCTCTGTTTTCCATAAATTAGAATTCTTTCATCTGCTAAGTGAGAGGAAATTCATTCCCAACTCTCCAAGGCAAAGGGGGATTTATTGGGTCTGGTAAGTGGGAAAAAAATTTTTTTTTATGAAAGAGGCATGGCTGTTTGCCCTTGGCCTGGGGACCCAAGCATGCCTTATCTGTGCTTGTTGTTTCCATAGCAAATTTGTTAAGAGCAGTTTAACACTTCTGCTTTGAAGGACCATAAAATCTCATTGTAACCCATGTGTTGGCTGGTGGATGTGCTCAAATCTTGCATTTATGGGAAGTCCGAGGCCGCCGTCCTTAAGGTTTCTGTGATTCACGGAGCTGATGTCTCCCTGGCCCCGCCCCCTCTCATCTCCAGCCCCTGCTCAGTTCTTCTCCACTCGGCATCTCCCCGTGCTCTTCCCGCTTCTGCGGGGTCCATCGCCAACGCGACGCAGCCTCCTGCTTGTTTTTCACCTCCTCAAATCCCATCTCCGACGGCAGCTGTGATGGGCACACTTTATCCATGCTTCTGGAGCGGCACAGAGGAGGCTCATTTTTGTCGACGTGTTGGTCCTTTGCGTTTCTGCCAACTCCAGCATCAGGTTGTGTTGCTTAGCAACCACGCAGTCCCTTCTACAGCCGCTTCTGGAGCCTGCTCCTGCACCCCACCGTCCCTGTGCTGCTCCCGCCCCTGCGTAGCTCCTCAGTTATTGCTTCGTGGCCTCCTTCCAGCCTTGGGACTCCACAGTTCACACCTTCAGATTATGTCCCCACACTGTGAAAGTTCCTCTCCTCTGAGCATCTCTCATTCCAGCTGGTAAGAGATGTGTTTTCTCCCCATCAACACTGGTAATAATTATCGTGGCCATTTACAGACTGTCTGCTCTATGCCGGGCATTGAGTGTCTGCTTTTCCCGCATTCTCTCATTATTCTGCACAAGAGCCCCTGTGAGGGGGGGCCTGTTTCCCCATTTTACAGACGAGGAAGCTGAGGAGGGACTCAAGAAGGGGCCTGATGGCCAGTGACGGAGGTGGGATTTTCCTAGTGCTGTCTCACCCAGGCCAGGCTCCCAACCATTGCTCACTGCTTTCTATTTTTTTATTGAGAGGTCACTGATACATAACATTGTATTAGGTACTTAACATAATGAGATGTCTCTATGTGTTGGGAAATGATCACCACGGTAAATTTAGTTAACAAGCATCACCCGTGCATAGTTAAAAAGTTTTTATTCTTGTGATGAGAAGTTTTAGGATCTACTCTTAGTAACATTCAAATGTACAATATAGGACTGTTAACTATAGTCCCCACGCTGTATGTTACATCTCCAGGACTTACTAATATCTGTTCACTAGAAGTTTGTACCTCTAGGCCACCTTCACCCATTTGCTCACCTCCCAAACCATTTACCCAGCTTTAAAAAAGGACGTTTATTTATTTGGAGCCGTGCTGGGTCTTCACTGTGGCACGTGGAATCTTTATTGCGGCATGTGACCTCTTAGCTGAGGCACGTGGGTTCTAGTTCCCCGACCGGGGATGGTACCCGGGCCCCCTGCATTTTGGGAGCATAGAGTCTTAGCCACTGGACCCCCAGGGAAGTTCCGTTTGCCCAGTTTTATTCTTTCAGAGGCCACTGTCTTCATTTTCCCCACATCCACACACCACCAGGATGATCCTTTAATATTTTTCTTTAATTAGATCTATCTTTGCTTTTACTAAGAAACGTTTATTTCAAAGGAAGCCTCCATCAGTAGTGTAAATGGAAAGCAGCGTGTCTTGCTGCAGGAGGATGGTCACCATAGAAATAGACACAATACACCTAAAGAGAGGGGCTGCGCGCCGCACCAAGCCTGGGGTCTGTTCTTTCTTTGTCTCAGAGGCTGATAAGAGAGGCTCCGAGAAGTGCTACAGGCGTATTAGCACCAGATCTCAATGTTGTCTTCGAGGTCACTGGAAAAAGTAAAGAAGGGTCTCTATGGGATTCGGTGCTCCTGGATGCCGCCTGCACTGACTCTGTCAACCACCTCGTGTTTGCCCCTTGGGAGACCCTGAGTCAGAAGGAGGGGTTGGAAGGGGTGAGAGAAGGCAGGGAGAACTGCCCAGGCCTGTGAAGGGAGGAGCCCGAAGGGGAAGCAGACAGAGGGCAGAGGAGGCTGCAGAGGGCGAGGGGAGGGGCCTGGAGGCCACGTGGTTGTTTCAAGGGAGGCAGGGGTGAGCCAAGGTGTGGAGGGCCCTGGCTGGTGCTGCTGAAGTCCAGGAGAGGCAGGGGATGGAGACATCCAGCCAGATGGGGCCCCATCAGATCCATGAGTCAACCCCAGGTTCTCACTTATCCCACCCCCACCTCCC
>NW_011494610.1:2070943-2090276 GCF_000754665.1 Bison bison bison
CCACCCCCCACCCTCCCCTAGCTCCCAGACACTCCTCCCCAGCAGGTCCCCCCGGCATCCCCAAGAAGCTGAGTGAAAGGACAGGTGGAGACTTTGAGTCTCATTTTCTGAACCCACCTGTCCGTCTCCCCTTGGTCAGCTCAGGAGAAGGACAGATGAGGGGTAGCGGCAGACCCTGTGAAGTGCCCTGGATTGGATTTCTGAGATCTCACCAGCCCCGAGGACCACATCGATGCCTGGGCTGGGGACCTCTGCCTGCCTGCCCGCTGCCGCCACGATCGAATCCATTGACTCCCCTTCTATCAATGCCTTCCCTGAAACAGGCAGGGCGTGAGGGTTTCAATGATTTACTTATCTTGAGCTACCAGGTCATGACAGAGAAGTCAATAGGTGTGTGTTAGAAGGAGTTCCTTTAATTATTCAGGCTCTCTAAAGAACAGGGGAGATATTTTAACATGAATTAAAGCCCCTGGAGAGAGAAGACCTGGGGTAGAGGTTGGGGGGTCTCTAAACCACCTGCCACCCATGTGGGCCCTCCAGGACACAGGCAAGATGTACTTAATTCAATTCTAGGTATGAATATTGATCGAGCATCTTTACCATGCTGAGTCCCTTTGTAGCCCTAGGGACTCAGTGATGACGAGCCTTGACCTTCAGGGAGCTCACCGTTTAGTGAAGGGGGTCAGGCAGACAGAGAAAGGCCTTAAAACACAACAGCATGATTACAGTTTAATGTTGGGATGACCAGGCTGCTTTAGGAGCAGAGCAAAGATGATCTGAGGCAATATCACCAGGGGCAGAATATTTGATGTTTAAATATTTTTTCCAAATCGTTTTTTTTTTTTTGCTCTTGCTTCTTTGGGTACAAAGGAAGCCTTAACACAATTTAAAAATATAAAGACATTTACAAGCTATATTCTGATCATAAATAACATTAAAACAAATCATAAAAGCTGGAAATATCTGTGTCTTGATTGTGGTGTTTTTGTTTTTACCCCAGTGGACACATTTGTCAGAACTCATTGAGAGGGACACTTAAAATGGGTGCATTTTATTGGAAGGAATTCTCTCCCAAATAACTCCCTGCTGCTGCTAAGTCGCTTCAGTCATGTCCGACTCTCAGATCAAAGCAAAAACCAAAACTAAAATATGTGTAGGAAAGGATGAAAGGCAGACAAGTTCACACCCAGGCCTGAGGGCATGGTTGAGCGGGACTTGGAAGAAAATTCATGTTCTTAAGAGCTTGCATTCTTCCAGAGGAAAGAACAGTTCTTAAAAAATAGGGTGGGGAGGAAGAATAAAATAAATGAAGACAAACTGGGAGAGGGAATTAATGAAGATAAGAACCCAAGTCACACAGGCATATGGTTGGTGTCTAGAAGATGAGGTTTTTAGAGGATCTGGTGATGTGAACTCCGGTTAGGAAGTGTATTTTTCCATTTCAGGAGCTGGGAGGGTTTTAGGCAGGAGAGTGATGTGTGGGGAGCTGGGTTGGGGAGGATGGCTCTACTTGCAGGGAGGGGAGCGGGGGGACTGGAAGCTGGGAAAGTCAGAGAGTCTGTGTGGCTCCTCCCTCCTCCTCCTCCTGGGCTCAAGCATCTTCTTTCCTTTTCTGAACCATTGCAGAGAGTTTGGGTGCTAGCCCTGCCCTGCCTCTTGGTTACATAAAACAGAAATGAAGTTTTGAGAGGGTGGACTCATCTCCCTAAAGCCCCATCATAACTGAAGACATCAGCCGTCTGGTGGGGTCTGTGAAGAACCTGCACACTGTCATGGGGAGGTAGGTAGAGTGGTCAGGACAGGCCTGTCTGGATTCTCCATGATGAGAAAGGAGTTTCCCAGAGGGCACAGGGAGGGCTGCAGAGAACTCTGGGATGAGAAGGACCAGACCAGCCAGGTCCCTGGAGCACCCTGACAGTCTAGCTGCCCTTGACGGGACGTGACAAGGCAGGAAGGTGGGAGGAGAGCCAAGAGTGGAATCGCGGAGCAGTAGGGGCTGGAGCAAATTCCCCTGGGAGAAGGCCAAGAGGAGTTTCTGGGTGACTGGCTCAAATTCCCTTGGGGGTTGGTGTCTCACTTTAAAAAAATGTCTTTGTCTTCCAATCAGAATCTCACTGGGTGTAAATATTTATTGGAGTGTAACCAACATAAGAAAAGTGCCCAGATCACAGATGCAGTCTTGGTGCATCAGCATGAGGTGAGGTGGGCACCCCTATGGCCAGCCCCCAGATCAGAGACAGCATCATCAGGAAACCAAGGCCATCAGGATGCACTCCTGTGGGGGAGGGGTGCATTGTCATCTTCAGCGTAAGGAGACGGGCTCCCAGGGAGCCTCAGTCTCTCGCAGCCGTTTCACAGGAGCACCCTACGTACCGATTTTTACATACCGGACTTCTGGAAACAGGACCTACTGGTATTTTCAGGTTGTAATTTCACCTTGATTCCACCCTACTGGGCAACCAATACTCCAAATCACAGGATGTGAAGCTGGACATCTGGAAAAGATTGAGATATTTGTTTTAACCACTGGACAAAAAGCTGCCCAGAGAATTGGGCGACTGAAGCAGGACTCTGGCTCTCATGATGACAGGGACAGCTGGCCAGCAGCGGGGGTGAAGGACTCTCAGGTCCCGAGACAGCCACTGTGCCCTGGGAGCTGCTTCCTGGAAGGGCTGATCAGGCTGGGACCTGTGGATGGGCCCACGAGGGCTCAAGGGACTGGTCTGAGCTGGCATTCAAGTTTAACTGTGTCAGAGAGAGTCCCACCATGACATCGAGGACAATGAACCCTGGGACCATCATCCCAGGTCCTTCTTTCCCCTCCCTCCCTCTCTCCCTCTCTCTCTCCTGCCTCAGTAAGAAAATGGATTATGGTTTCTGAAGGTAACAGCTTTCTCGTCCTCCCCTATGAATAGCCGAGCGAAGAATTAATTTAGATTTTTGCAATGTCGGGGCCTCTCTCATTAAATTACTCCCACTGTCTCTTGGAGGCCCTGGTAACTTAGTTTAATGATCTCGCGTTCTCTATACCCTTGAAAAATGCTTCGTGTGTCTCCCAGCACAGTCCATCCTAAATCTGCCAGCAGCTTTGTGTTTCCTTGTCTTTGGCCCAGAGTCTGAGGGCCCATCACCAACCTGGCCCATCCTCGCCTCTGCCTGAGGCTCTCCAGTTCCCCGGATCCCTGGCCTTGGTTCCTCATTCTTCTCGTGTTTCCTCGCTCACTGACATTCCTGTGTTTTTCTCCTACTAAAAGCCTGACTATCCCACCATGCTTTTTTATAAAACTGAAATGATGATGATCTTTACGTTCTTCTCAAGTCATTGCTTGTTGGTTTATATTTGTCAAGATGGGACAGGCAGTCCCCAAGGGACATCGGGCACCCCCTTGGCTGGTGCAGGTTGAATAATGGATAAGCAATCGCTTCATTCACTGACACATGAGGGACCTTTCATTTCTTCATAGAGATCCCTGATTATGTGTGAAAGAAGTGTGAATTACACAGACCCCCCTTCACAGTCCGGAAAATTCAAGTGAAGGAAAGAGTTTATTTATTTTAATGTTTTTTTTTTTTTTTTTTAAGGATCATTGCTTTATAGGATTTTGCTGTTTTCTGCCAAACCTCAACATGAATCAGCCATAGATATAGGTATATCTCCTCCCCTTTGAACCTCCCTCCCATGAAGGAAAGAGTTTATGTCGATTCACATCAAAGAGAAAAAAAGAATTTTCTATAAAAAAACTCCACCTGGACGTCATATTGCATCTCAGACCTCTACAGCCTCTGCCTCATCTAAAGGTCTGATTTGTTTTCCTGGGTTTCTAGGTGGTCCCTAGGTCCCCGGTTTCCTGGGGCCAGAGCAGGTGGAAAGGAGGATGGAGGGGAGAATGGAACCGGCCCCGGATACAGAATGACAGAGGGAGCGCCCCGGGAGGGCAGTTAGGAAAGGCCACCGTGTGAGCTCACAGCTGAGACGCTGGTCGTGGGGGCGTCTGGGGGAGTGTCCCAGCCCGCACAGGACCCGAGTGGGTTTGAGCCTGAGCTGGAGGAGCATCACAAAGAGGCTGGTGTGAATCTGGGCAGGCTGAACGTGAGCAGTGAGGCCGTTGATAGATTCAGAAAGTTAGGAAAAGGCTAGATCAGGTGCAGGGCCTGTGGGCCTCGGGGGAGAGCTTGGGGGTGACAGGAGTTGGAGGCTTTGGGGGTTTGGAGCAGAGGGGGGACTTGCTCCAAAGAAGGTTTTCATAGCATCCCTATGGCTGCTGGACTTCCCAGGTAGCGCTAGTGGTAAAGACCCCGCCTGCCAGGGCAGGAGATGTAAGAGGCCTGGGTTCGATCCCTGGGCGGGGAAGATCCCCTGGAGGAGGGCGTGGCCACCCACTCCAGTATTCTGGCCTGGAGAATCCCCGTGGACAGAGGACCTTGGCAGGCCACAGTCTGTAGGGTCGCAAAGAAGTGACTTAGCTGGCATGCACACAGGGAAGTGCACAAAGGTCCATCTAGCCAAGGCTATGGTTTTTCCGGCGGTCACGTATGGATGTGAGAGCTGGACCATAAAGAAAGCTGAGCGCCGAAGAACTGATGCTTTTGAACTGTGGTGCTGGAGAAGACTCTTGAGAGCCCCTTGGACTGTAAGGAGATCCAGCCAGTCCATCCTAAAGGAAATCAGTCCTGAATATTCATTGAAAAGACTGATGTTGAAGCTGAAACTCCAATAATTTGGTCACCTGATGCGAAGAACTGACTCATTGGAAAAGACCCTGATGCTGGGAAAGATTGAGGGCGGGAGGAGAAGGGGAGGACAGAGGATGAGATGGTTGGATGGCATCACCTACTCAATGGACATGAGTTTGAGTAAACTCCGGGAGTTGGTGATGGACAGGGAGGCCTGGTGCGCTGCAGTCCATGGGATCGCTAAGAGTCGGACACTGAGAGACTGAACTGAACTGACACAGGAAGTTCCTATGGCTGCCATGTGCCAAATGGCCTGCAGGGGGCGAAATGGAGACAAGGGGACCAATGAATGAGAAGGTGCTGAAATCACGCAGGAAGAGCCGATGAGGAGCTGTCTATGGTCAGCGGAGGTGGGAGAAGGGGGTGGATTCAGGATATATTTTGAAAGTACAGCAAGCAAGATTTGCTGGTCAATTGACAGTGATGTGAAAGAGGAGTCAAGAACAAATCCAAGGTCATCCTGCACAGTTCCGATGTGCTCAAAAACAAGGCTTCCAGGCATTCTTTAGAATGTTCTAAGGATGAGAAACAAAGCTTCAAGTGTGACCCACACCCATCTGATGTTCATCCTCCAACCCATAAAATGTGTGCTTTAACATCCAACATCAATCACCCAAGTTGTCCTCTGGCTATTTATGTGCTGGGAACCAGCCAGGCTCTTTGCTACAAACTTGAAGACGGTCAGTGTCAGCAGGGAGATAGGATGGTATCTCAGGCAGATAGAGCAGGTTGGGAGGCATGAACCCATGCCAGTCATCTAGCCGGTCCCATCGGTGGAGGAAGGCATCTTGGGTCCCACCAGCTCCCAGCCGGGCATAGTGGTGGAACCCAGGCCACTGTTGTGGTGGGTCAGTCCCGTGGGAAAGCAGAGCCTCACCGGGCAGAGGTGCTCAGGTGTGTCCATCCTGAGCAGATGTTACGTGGTCCAGAGAAGGGAGACCAGGGAGGTGTTCAGAGAGGAGCTGACTTGTGGGTTGGGCAGGGAAGGTGGAAGAATGAGGGAGGGGACCCCACTAAGAGAGAGAAGGCCTGCAAAGGTGCAGCTGGCAGGGACGATGATCCAGGCAGATGTGAGAGCCTGGAGACATTTAAACCCGTGAAGCCCATTTGGCTGCCAGCGACGGATGCCCACCTCAACACAAAGACAGACTCAGGGGACAGCTGGGATGTCCTCAGGCACAGGGAGGGCTGGGAAACAGGTGTGGGAAGGACACCTCCAGGGCTGCCCCAGGAGGTTTCAGCAGCAGCAACTGTGAGGCAGCCTGGTCCAGGCAACTCCCTCTGGAATCCATGACCCAACCATCCTCAGTCTGGGGACCAGAAGGAGAAGGAACCTCTTAATGTTACAGACAGGGCTTCCCAGGGGCTGCTAGTGGTAAAGAACCCACCTGTCAATGTAGGAGATGCTAAGAGATGTGAGTTTGATCTCTGGGTTAGGAAGATCCCCCGGAGGAGGGCATGGCAACCCATTCCAGTATTCATGCTTGGAGAATCCCACGGACAGAGGAGCCTGGGCTACAGTCCATAGGATCACAAAGAGTCAGACACGACTGAAACGACTTAGTATGGCACAATGTTACGGACGAGAAGCTGGAGGTCCCAGGAAGTCATTCAGTGTGGCCAGCAAGTGGCATGGGGGGATGGGTATGCAAGCCCATGGGTTCCAAGATTTATGACTTTTCTCCTGCAAAAATGTTTCTCAAGCTTCAGGCATCCCTAAGCTACCTTCGTGATTTTAATCGTTTGCAGTATACTATCTCTTCTATTATTCAACTCACCTTTACATCTATTTACTTAAACTTGCTATTCATGAGGATCATGGCTAGTTTTAGTTTGGTCTAATGCACATCGAATGCTCTTATACTATTAAAGTAAGTAATGTTCGTCTGAGAAGTATCCAAATAACCTTTGGAGGTGCATGCACCACATTTGGGGCAATCCTGCACCATAACTAGGGTAATATTCTCTCAGGAGGATGATAAAAAATATTTGTTCTCTTGAACAAGAGTTCTTCGCTTGTTTGAAGAAAAGCAAATAGCCTGAGTCTGGAGTGGCTGGAACAGGTGAGTGAGGGGGAGATGCGAGGATGAGGTCAGAGAGGTGGGGCGTGTTAAGATGGGAAGGGCTTTTCCTTCCGGGGAGTTGGGGGCTGTGGGAGGGTTTTGATAAAGAAAGCGCGTGATCTGACTGACGTTCTGGCAGGAGCCCTCCGGCTGCAGTGGGAGAAGAGGAATGAGAAGGCACAAGCCGGGAAACTCAGAGGCTAGAGAAATGATGGAGCTGATGGTGGTCTGGACCAGAGCATAGCTAGGGAGGCGGAGAGCGTGGCTTGGGTCCTGGTATCGTAGTTTGAAGGCTGAGATTTTCACCTTGACCTGTGCATCCACTAATGCTGTGCTCAGAGCCTGGGCAGGCAGGAGCACTCCTGGTTGGGAGGGTCTTGTCATGGTTCACATCTTCCTGTGGTCAGAGGGACCGAGACCCTCCCTTCCTTCTCTGAGTTTGCAGATTGTGGGGTCACCTTGTGGGTAGTGGGTGAGGGTGATGGCAATCCCTCTCCTCCTCGGGGAAGACCTCCAGGGGGCAGGGCACCTGCACAGTCCCCAGGGGTCCAGGCATTAGCTGGGCTGTGGGAGCAGAAACATCGCGGAGCACGAATCACTCCAAGAAGGAGACAGGCCTTTCCTCACTGCCCTTTTCCAACATGCCGCAGCAGATTCCTCTTTAGTGGGTGGAAGATGGACGATTTCATTATTTGTGGCACTTGGCAATCAATCTGGGAGTTTGGGCACTTCCCCTTCCGCTCACTGTTATCCATCACGTTTAATCATTGGTCTCCCTCCAGGAGCCGGGCGCTGGGCAGGGCAGCTGTCCCTGACTTGACAGTTTTACTCTTCAGGGGCTGTGGGGAGGGGCCGGACACAGCAAGGGGCAGAGCTGGGCAGGGGGGTCCCCACGGCAGGTGGGCTGGGGCAACCAAAGCTTCAACAGAGGCCAGGGAACAGCCAATGAAGGGAGGTTACAGGAGAGACCCTCGAGAGGCCTGGCCTCATTGCCAAGAAAATCCCTCATGGGAGGGAGGAGACAGAACACAGAAAAGAAAAGAAATAGCCAGAGTTCTCTGCCAAGGGAGTGTCGCAGATTTTAATTCAAGATGAAATGTGTTCTTGTTTGTGTACAACTAATTTTCCTCCCAAATGAAGGGTTTTGTCTATCAGTCAAGTGTTTCAATAGCAACCGAGTCTCCCCCACTGTAATTAAGGTAGCATGTGCCTCTCGAGTTTGGGAAGCAGGCTGTTTGTGTTAATGAGTTGGGGAAGCAAGCCTGGCTTGGATTGGTTTCTGGGTCCAAGAAGGAAGAAAGCAACAAAGAAATGGAAGAAAACAAAACACCTCCAAATAGAGACTTGGCTCCCGCCAGGATGATGTCATCTGGAAACTGTGAGCAGGTTCCCCTGAAGGAAGGGCCTTGAGATTCCTGGTCTCGTTAGGAGAGCCGAGACCAGGAGGGTTTAGGGTCCAGAGTCACACATTCCCAAGCCTCTGGGCCTGGTGGGAGGTGTATGTGAAGACGGCTGGTGGGCTGCAGTTTTTCACACAAGTACATTGTGTTTGCATAGAAAATACATGGGTAAATCCTTCAATTCCACACACACACACACACACAAATGCACTCATGTGTTTTCTTGGAACATATGGCTCTCTTAATTTAACTTTTGAGGATTTTTTTTTTTTTTTTGCTTTTAATAAAGAGATAGTAATTTAATAAATTACCACTAATATAATGGCTTAACCCAATACCCTTTGTAATTGTGATACCTGTCTTATCTCACAGTTCTGAAGGCACGGTGTGGCTCCGGGTCTCTGTGAAGGGTCTTGCCAGCCATAATCTAGGCATCAGCAGGCTGTGGTTCTCATCTGGGGCTCGGGCTCCTCTGCCAGGTCCATGGGCTGTGGGCAGAATTCCGTTTCCTCTTGCACTTTCTGTGTGGTCTTTCCCATCCTCGAGCTGGCAATGGTGGGTCAGGTCCTCCTATCGTTTGACTCTTCACGCCTTCATCTTTGGCTTTTCAGGGCTCGTGTGATTGTGTTGGACACACCTGAATAAGCCAGGACAACCTCCCTACTTTAAGGTCAGCTGACCGGTAACCTTAAGTACATCTAAAGAGTCCCTTTTGCATGAAAAGATGCTCAACATTACTAATTCTCAGAGAAATGCAAATCAGAACTACAAGGAGGTATTGCCTTACATCAGTCAGAATGGCCACCATCAAAAGTCTTCAAACAATAAATGCTGGCGAGGGTGTGTAGAGGAGGGACCCCTCCTACACGGTTGATGGGAATGTCAGTTGGTGCAGCCACTATGGAGAACAGTATGGAGGTTCCTTTAAAAAATAGAGTTACCATAAGATCCTGCAATCCCACTACTGGACATTTATCCAGAGAAAACTCGAAAAGATGCATGAACCCCAGTGTCCACTGCAGCACTGTTTACAATGGCCAAGACATGGAGACAGCCTAAATGTCCACAGATAGATGTGTGGATGAAGAAGATGTGGCACGTCTACACCATGGAATACTACTCTGCCAGCAAAAAGAATGGCATAATGCCATCTGAAGCATCACGGACCAGCCTGCTTTATCATATTAAGTGAAGTCAGTTCAGTTCAGTTCAGTCCAGTCGCTCAGTTGTGTCCGACTCTTTGCGACCCCATGAATTGCAGCACGCCAGGCCTCCCTGTCCGTCACCAACTCCTGGAATTTACTCAAACTCACGTCCATCGAGTCGGTGATGCCATCCAGCCATCTCATCCTCTGTCGTCCCCTTTTCCTCCTGCCCTCAATCCCTCCCAGGATCAGAGTCTTTTCCAATGAGTCAACTCTTCGCATGAGGTGGCCAAAGTACTGGAGTTTCAGCTTTAGCATCATTCCTTCCAAAGAACACCCACGGCTGATCTCCTTTAGAATGGACTGGTTGGTCAGAGAAAGACAAATATCATATGATATCACTAATAGCTGGAATCTAATTTTTAAAAATGACACAAATTAACTTACTTATGAAATATAAAAAGACAGACATTGCAAACAGCTTATAGTTAGCAAAGGAGAAATGTGGCGGGACGGAGGGGAGATCAGGAGCTTGGGATGAACCCACACACTGCTATGTATAAACAGATAACCAGCAAAGACTTACTGTTGTGGCACAGCTACTTCTCCAGAAATGCCGATTTGTTTGCTTCTGGTTCTGTGCTATTTGAATAACGCCACAGTAAATGTTTCTGTACATATGGGTACAAACAGGATGGATTTTCAGCAGCTCAAGAGCTCAGTTTATGAAGTGTTTGTACTTCAAAAGTTTTTTTTTTTTTTTACTAAATGTTGCCAGATAACCTTCAGAAAAAACGAATATTCCACATTTCTACAAGAGTATAGGAAAGTGGACTTAGCCCTATAGCCCAGCTAGCAATAAGATTTATAGCCCTTGAAAATGTCTGGTAGTCTTTTAGGTACAGTCGTAACACGGAACTGGTTATGAAATATCCTGACTACCGCTGAGTTCAAACATCTATTCTTTTCCTTATTTTTCTTTCTTTCTTTACTGTTTATTTTTTAATTGGAGTATAATTGCTTTACAATGTCGTGTCAGTTTCTGCTGTACAACAGTGTGTATCAGCTACGTGGTAGTCTTAGCCACTCAGTTGTGTCCGACTCTCTGCGATCCCATGGACTGCAACCTGCTAGGCTCCCCTGTCCATGGGATTCTCCAGGCAAGAATGCTGGAGTGGATCAGCTCTGTGTATCATTACATCCCCTCCCTCTGGAGAGCAGCAGGGGACCGCAGCTACTCCTATACCCTTGACGAAGACCGGGCTTCCTCTATTGGGGGTGGTTGTCCTCTTCAACCGAGCTCGCAGCTTCGGGAGGGACGCACGTGGAGCAGTGAGGAAGGAAGGGGACACCCACCCAGCCAGCCAGATTGGCTGAATCAGCCCCGGCGATCAAGGGGTGACAGATCGAAACCAGATCGCCCTCATGTCCTATCCCCTCCCTCTTAAGGCTACCCCTCACCCTCTCTCCTACCCGTCTAGATGGTCTTCATTTTTTTTTTCCTTCTCTCCTGCCTTCTTTTAACATTGGGATTTGCTCTTCTAAGAGCAAACAGTTTCTTTACAACCTTTGCCCCTTTTTCTGATTAAGAGTGCTTCATATGGTACAGAAATTAACCCTTTATTATCTGCTTTACACATAATTTTAGATTCATAATTTATATGTATATTTTATGTAACCTTATGAAGTACAACATTTATTATTCAAATATGTCTTTTTCTTCTATATCTTCTGGATTCCTATTCTTGATTTGTAAGTTCTCCTTTATAGATGCTATATTGTAACTTGTAGTATCCTGGATTACTTGTAAGATTTTTATTTTACTTTTTACAAGGAAGTCTTTAATTCACTAGAATTTAACTTTCTATAAGCATGAGATGGGATCCATTTAACTTTAATTCTCTTACATAGGAGGGATTCCCTCGTGCCTTAGATGGTAAAGAATCCACCTGCAATGCCAATGCGGGAGACCTGGGTTTGATCCCTGGGTTGGGAAGATCTCCTGGAGGAGGGCATGGCAACCTGCTCTGGATTCCTGCCTAGGGAATCCGTAGCCTAGTGGGCTACAGTTCATGAGATCACAGAGTCAGACACAACTGACAGACTAACACACACTCCGTGTGGGGGAAACCTGATGTGCTGGCGTCGTTTATTAAACAGCTCTTCCTCCAAGGCACTCAAACTGTCCTCGTGTTTCCTAGTAGCTTTTTGGAGGCTCAGCCAGAGAAGCAGCTCTGCCAGAGCCCGGCATTCTGTTTCCTCCACAAGATGGTAAATCTTGGGTGTGAACTTTTTTCTCTTTAACCAGCTTGAGTAAGCAGAGTGAACCTGAGTGCCTCTGGTGGGTTTGTGCATCCATTTCAGATTCGTTGGCATCTACTGTGTTCTAGGTTGAAGAACAATGTCCATTGTACCTCTGTGTTTTTTTTTTTTTTTTGGTTGAATATGAGACAAGCACGGACTTCCGAGGTGGTGCTAGTCGTAAAGAACCCACCTGGCAGTTCAGGAGACATAGGAGACTTGGGCTTGATCCCTGGGTCAGGAAGATCCCCTGGAAGTGGGCATGGCAACCCACTTCAGTATTTTTGCCTAGAGAATCCCCATGGACAGAGGAGCCTGGAGGACTACGGTCCATAGGGTCACAAAGAGTCTGACATGATTAAAGCGACTTAGCAATACCCACGTGAGACACACACAGGAGGTCCTTGTCAACCAGGAAAAATAGTCCCTTCAAGTGAATTTACTGAAGACAGGAATGGCAAAGATCAAGATAAAGAAGGGGAAGAAGGGTATGATTGAAATTTGAAGGTCAAAAGTCAAGTGAAAATTTTTAAAGTATTGTTTTGTACATTTAACAAAATCGATGCTATGATTGCAATCAGCCACTGACACTTAGAACAGTGAATGAAGTACTGATTTGGTTGGAGGGGGGTGCAATAATCTTCCTGAACATCACATTTCACGTCCGTTTGAACAAAGGATATTCAGTTTTGGAAAATACTTCGGGGCTCATTGATTTCCCCAAAGGACTCTTAATTCTTTCATAACACAAATAATTCCCTTTGCATGTACTCATCAGCAGCTCCATTGTTAACTGGTCTAACTGCCCGGTCGTCATGCATTCATGGCTTTACAAGCTGTTCTCGGCAACACTCATGAAATTCACAAAGGCTGTAGCCTTTGTGAAATTTGCTTTTGTACTTTGCAATTGGTTCTCATTTACTTACGTTATGTAGGCAGATGTTTCTGTGTCACCCTCAGGGACACTGGTCTGGGAGGACATAGCTGTCGGTGACACAGGGGAGATGTGCTGGTGTGGATCGGCAGGGGTGGAGCTGAGATTTTGTAAGTAGTCAGTTCACTCGGCATTTTATAGACTGTGAGGGCTCTGTAGCTCTATACAACTTTGTGATAACTCTGGGGAGACTCAGTTCATAAAGACTTGGACAATGAGGATTCTTTTACGCAAAACAACTATAATCTACAACGGAAGAGAAAAATACCGGGGGGAATACTCGGTATTTGGGAAATGGGAGATTTCATTTTTGGGTGGGAAGCTCATTGAGAAATGGCAATGCGGGGGCGGGGGGTGCTCCTCGGGGTGGGAAAGTGAAAGTGAAGTTGCTCAGTCATGTCCGACTCTTTGCAACCCCATGGACTGTAGCCTAATGGGCTCCTCCGTCCATGGGACTTTCCAGGTAAAAATACTGGAGTGGGTTACCATTTCCTTCTCCAGGAGATCTTCCCAATGCAGGGATTGAACCCGGGCCTCCCGTGTTGTAGGCAGATGCTTTAGCATCTGAGCCACCAGGAAAGCCCAGGGGTGGGAAGAGCAGGTTAAATGGTCCTTGAAATGAGAATTGGATCTGGACATGCAGAAGTGCTGGAAGGGCATCCTAGCTAAAGGGAACAGCATAAGGAGACGGTGAGGAACAAGCGGACACGCACAGCCACGGGCTGTCACTCACCATCTATTTCTTTCTGGGATCTCATGCGTTCCTGAAGCTGGGGTCTTTATTCTCTTTTCTGAAGCATCTTTAGGGACCTCAGTTGTGCCTGGCACATAGCTGATCCTCCCAACATATGCAGAAGGAATGAATGAGGGCTTAGAGAGCTACCTCTTTGGCTGCCGAGGGCCAAATTTAGAATCCCTAGAAGTCCCCAACTCTAGACCGAATGATCTGACTTCGCCATCTTGCAGACCTTCCTCCCGTCGCTTTCTCGGCTGGTTCTGAAGCTACTGTCATTTGTGGCTGGGTCTGCTTTCTCAACAGCAGCGCCACCGCAGAGCGACTCTGCCCCATGGATAAAAGCTCCTGTTCCAACAGGTGCTTGGCGGATGCCCTTTGATGTTGTCACAGCCACAGATGCTGATGGCAGCCCTGATGGTAATAGTCCAATTACCCTGGCTGTCTCACTTGATGGAATGACCAAGAGCCCACAGATTGCTCCTGAGTGTGCCTCTCTAGCAACAGATTATTCTGAAACCAGCCCACCTAGTTTGATCTGGAGAAGAAAACAGCACATCTATGTACTTTTCTTTTTTCCTCTTAGTGGAGAAATTGCAATCATCTAGAAGTCATCTGATGGTCACCCAAATGCCGGAGACCCTGAGGACCCAGACTCCTGAGCATCATCTCCATCCTTGAAGGCCAGGGTTCATCTCTGCATCCCTAGGTTCATCTCTGCACAGGGCCCGGCACGAGGCAGAGCTCAGAGCAGGGAGTGTGTGTTGGCAGCCCAGGTGAGGTCAGACAGGAGCCTGTAGGACGTCCCACAGGATGGGTGAGTGTGACCGTTTCCCGAGAGATTAAGGCCAGAATTTCTGCAGAGGGAGGCTCTGCTCAGTCTACTGCAGGCAGGGAGACTCATCATGTCCTTTCATCTGTCATTGGGGTGTCAGGTTTGAGTATCTGGTACTTTAAGAGCCTTGAGTCCAAAGTTAGAAATCCAAATACAATAAGACCTGGTCATTCCTATGAATCCTCAAAAGTGCCTTCTGGTACAGTCACCCTAGCTAATGCTTCCTTTTGATCTAGCAGTAAGTTTGTCCTTTTAATAACTCAAATCCTAGATATTTTACATTTGGTTGAAAAATCTGTGCTTTTTCCCTTGGAGACTTTATACCCCCAGACTGCCAGAAACTTTAGTGAGGATTCTATCTTGGTTTGAACTTCCTTAGTTTTACTAGCAACTAGTTTATCATAGTAAGATGCCCCCATTTAACTGGAGTTCCTTTTAGTCCTTGACTAATGATGAAAACAGTAGAGGGAAGACTAGAGATTTCTTCAAGAAAATTAGAGACACCAAGGGAATACTTCATGCAAAGATGGGCACAATAAAGGACAGAAATGGTATGGACCTATCAGAAGCAGAAGATATTAAGAAGTGGCAAGAATACACAGAAGAACTATACAAAAAAGATCTTCATGACCCAGATGACCATGATGGTGTGATCACTCAGCTAGAGCCAGACATCCTGGAATGTGAAGTCAAGTGGGCCTTAGGAAGCATCATTATGAACAAAGCTAGTGGAGGTGATGGAATTCCAGTTGAGCTATTTCAAATCCTAAAAGATGATGCTGTGAAAATGCTGTACTCAATATGCCAGCAAATTTGGAAAACTCAGCAGTGGCCACAGACTGGAAAAGGTCAGTTTTCATTCCAATGCCAAAGAAGGGCAATGCCAAAGAATGTTCAAATTACTGCATAATTGCACCCATCTCACACGCTAGCAAAGTAATGCTCAAAATTCTCCAAGCCAGGCTTCAACAGTACGTGAACTATGAACTTCCAGATGTTCAAACTGGATTTAGAAAAGGCAGAGGAATCAGAGATTAAATTGCCAGTATCCAATGGATCATCAAAAAAGCAAGAGAGTTCCAGAAAAACATCTATTTCTGCTTTATTAACTATGCCAAAGCCTTTGACTGTGTGGATCACAATAAACTGTGGAAAATTCTGAAAGAGATGGGAATACCAGACCACCTGACCTGCTTCCTGAGAAATCTGTATGCAGATCAAGAAGCAATAGTTAGAACTGGACATGGAACAACAAACTGGTTGCAAATCGGTAAAGGAGTACATCAAGTCTGTATATTGTCACCCTGCTTATTTAACTTATATGAGAAATGCTGGGCTGGATGAAGCACAAGCTAGAATCAAGTCTGCCGGGAGAAATATCAATAACCTCAGATATGCAGATGACACCACCCTTATGGCAGAAAGGAAAGAAGAACTAAAAAGCCTCTTGATGAAAGTGAAAGAGGAGAGTGAAAAAGTTGCCTTAAAACTCAACATTCAGAAAACTAAGATCATGGTACCCAGTCCCATCACTTCATGGCAAATAGATGGAGAAATAGTGGAAACAGTGAGAGACTATCTTTTTGGGCTCCAAAATCACTGCAGATGGTGACTGCAGCCATGAAATTAAAAGACAGTTGCTCCTTGGAAGAAAAGCTTTGACCAAGCTAGACAGCATATTAAAAAGCAGAAACATTACTTTGCCAACAAAGGTCCATCTAGTCAAAGCTATGGTTTTTCCATAGTCATGTATGGGTGTGAGAGTTGGACTATAAAGAAAGCTGAGGGCCGAAGAATTGATGCTTTTGAACTGTGGTGCTGGAGAAGACTCTTGAGAGTCCCTTGGACTGCAAGGAAATCCAACTAAGTCCTGATTCATTGGAAGGACTGATGCTGAAGCTGAGACTCCAATACTTTGGCCACCTGATGTGAAGAACTGACTCATTTGAAAAGACCCTGATGCTGGGAAAGATTGAAGGCAGGAGGAGAAGGGGACGACAGAGGACTCGATGGTTGGATGGCATCCCCGACTCTATGGACATGAGTTTGAGCAAGCTCTGGGAGTTGGTGATGGACAGGGAAGCCTGGCGTGCCGCAGTCCATGGGGTCACAAAAAGTCGGACATGACTGAGTGACTGAACTGAACTGAACTGAATGATTTCCCTAAAGATGGTGGAGGCATTCTTAAATCCTTGTGGGAGTACCATCCAAAGAGATGGTTTTATATTAGTCTCTGAATCATTCCATTCAAAGGCAAATAGTTCTTGAGACTCAGGACTTAAAGGTTTACAGTATAAGGTATCTTCTAAGTCCAGAACTATAAATCAGAAAATGTTTCCAAATAAACTTCTAGGTGAAAAATAAAGATTTGCTACCACTGGGTTTATATCTTCTACAATTGGTTAACGATACTCAAATCCTGCATACAATGGTTATCTCCATTCTGGGATTTTGTACTGGCAGAACTGGAATGTTACATGGGGACTGACGAAGTTGGATTAATTGGGATTTAAGAAATGTGGTTATCAGAGGCTGTATACCTCTCTTCAGATGCCTCTTTAAAGGCAATTGCTTTAAATTTGGAGCTTTGGTGCTTGGATGGAGTTTTATCACTATTGGGTCAATTAGCTGTCTTGGTTCTTTCTGGATGTCGCACTTACCTCTCCTAGAATTTTCGGGACTTGTGGTTGAGGCTTGTCCCTAGCTGTAATAGTGCAGCTTAGGGTTGATTAGCGTAGGGTTGATCTGGGAGTGCTTTAATGTCTACTTTTCTCTGGTGAGAAAGCCATTTAATTTTGTGAGATTTCACCCCAACAAGAGAGGAGGGCCTCCAGGCATATTGAGGAAGCTGTGCTCTAAACATGCTTTTTCCAGATGTATAGATTCCAAGGTAGAAGGAGGAGTGCACATATACAAATCCCCTGGGTCGACCTTGACCATCGAGACCTGCAGGCTTTTGTCTCAGCAGATAGACCTCCTGGGTGGACTTGAGCACCCTGGTCAGTTTAAGGAGGGGAGACAGATCCCTCCTGATGGTCTGGTAGGGAAGGGCTCAGGGCTAGGGCTGGCCCCGTGGCTCTGGGAGGGCTGTCGGAAGCCTCAGCCGCACTGGCAGGGACTGTCCCTCCATATGGAGGGAACCTCGGGAGGTACTGGAGGAGCTAGATATAATGAGTTGAGGTCATTAGGCTCTGACTCAGGCAAGACAGGCCTTTTCTGAGGGTCTTCCCCTGGAACCACCATTTTTCGTGTCTTTTGCAAATATTTTTTAAGTGATAAAATTTTTTAAACTGAAATATAGTTGATTTACAATGTTGTGCTCATTTCTGCTGTACCGCAAAGTGACTCAGTTACACACACATATACATTCTTTTCCATTATGGTTTATTCTGAGAGACTGGATATAGTTCCCTGTGCTCTACAGGAGGACTTGTTGTTTATCCATTCTAAAGTAATAGCTTGCATCTACCAAACTCCCAAACTCCCAGTCCAGCCCTCCGCCTCCTCCCCTCTTCTACAGATTCTTATTCTGATAAAGACTCAGTTTCATTTTGCTGCTGAAAAACATACAGGATAACTTATGCAAGTTGAGGTCAATGTTATAAGCCTACTCCTTGCACCTGGCTTCTCTTGATCTAAAGAAAAGGGGTAACCTCAGTGCAAGGCAGGGCTGACGGTGGGATGGCCAGGAGGGCTCCTCCTGGACGTTCATCCTCGAAGGGAAATACACCCTCAGCGGGGTCTGACCTTTGCAGTTGGCTGACTGGGTATCCTAAATTGTAACGCTCTTGATGGTTTACTTCCTGGCTGGCAAAACCAGGGAGGAGCCTCAAAGCTGCCTTTCGCCATGCCTGCTGCCCCTGCCCAGCCTGCATGGCTTGGGCCTGACAGTAACCAGCAGACTTGCCAGAAACTCGCTGTCAGCAGGATGCAGCCACGCTGGTGTCCCCTGGCAAACCCTTCAGTTCATGAGAGATGAAGGGAAGACCCAGGGCTTGGCAATCTGTGGCTCAGAGCACACTTTGCTCCCTTAGAGGAAGCACCCAAGGCTTCCCCCTCAAGTGCTCTCCTAAGAGATTCTAAGTGGTTAGATGGCCACCTCCGGGAATGAAGCTTTGGAGAAAACATGAGCAAGCAACCCCAAGGTGAAAGGTTCAGTCTGTATCCCAGGTTTCAAACCCAAGGGCTGAGAAGAGTTGATGGATCGCAAGTCTCTAGAAAATGGCCTTCCCTCGCTCCCCCAGATGCAGAAGGCCATCAAAGAGCTACAACAGGCATGAGGGAGCAAGAACCTGAGGATTTGGGAATCAATTCCATCTCCTAGTTATATGTCTGGAAAGAAGCAAGCAGATGTAGTGGTGACTATTCACTCACAAGAATTCCCTGGAGAAGCCCCCAGGAGAAGGGACAGTCTCCGAGAAGACCAGCGTGGGTTCAAAGATTCACTGAGATGCTTTCCATTAGAGATGCCTGTTGAGACCCGAGGCCTGAAAGTCACACATGCTATCCAGCTGCCAACAAATCTGTCCCAGCAGTTCCAAGACTGCAGCCAGTGTGGTCAGAAGTGCCCCGTAGTCTACCCCACATGCTGAGGGCAGGCTTGCCTATTGCAGAGAAGACTATGAGAGTCAGGACTGTCTCACTCACCACCTTGGAAAACTTACCCTGAGAGGAGGAGGGTGGAAGAAATGGCTGTATCACCTTCAAAAAATGAAGTGAGGACTCTCAGACTCAGTTGAGCTTGAGAGAGGAATTCAAGAGTATACAGGTTGAAATACCCAAGCCCTCACTTCCTTTTGGAGCAAGTTGGGCTCTACCCTTCCTGGTCGAGGACCGTAACACGTGCCTCCCCAGCAGAGACCACAGACGAGCTGATCTAGATGTGTCTGGGCAGTTTTCAGGTAGAACCTCCTTCGACCCCATGGCCTTCACCACCAGTGTTTGTCCTTCTTGGCAAACTTTACTTTTTGTTTTTTTAAATTGGAGTATAATTGCTTTATGGGCTTCCCAGGTGGCGCTAGTAGTAAAGAACCCACCTGCCAATGCAGGAGATGTAAGAGACATGGGTTCGATCCCTGGGTTGGGAAGATTCCCTGGAGGAGGGCATGGCAACCCATTCCAGTATTCTTGCCTGGAGAATCCCCACGGACAGAAAAGCCTGGTGGGCTACAGTCCATGGGGTTGCAAA
>NW_011494610.1:2090376-2091098 GCF_000754665.1 Bison bison bison
TAACTTATATGCAGAGTACATCATGAGAAATGCTGGGCTAGATGAATCTCAAGCTGGAATCAAGATTGCCGGGAGAAATATCAATGGGCTCAGATATGCAGATGACACCACCCTTATGGCAGAAAACAAAGAACTAAGGAGCCTCTTGATGAAAGTGAAAGAGGAAAGTGAAAAGCTGGCTTAAGCTTAACATTCAGAAAACAAAGATCATGGCATCCAGTCCCATCACTTCATGGCAAATAGATGGAGAAACAATGGAAACAGTGTCAGACTTTATTTTTTGGGGCTCCAAAATCACTGCAGATGGTGACTGTAGCCATGAAATAGAAGATGCTTGTTCCTTGGAAGGAAAGTTATGACCAACCTAGATATCATATTCAAAAGCAGAGACATTACTTTGCCAACCCCAAAGTCCGTTTAGTCAAAGCTATGGTTTTTCCAGTAGTCATGTATGGATGTGAGAGTTGGACTATAAAGAAAGCTGAGCACTGAAGAACTGATACTTCTGAACTGTGGTGTTGGAGAAGACTCTTGAGAGCCCCTTGAACAGTAAGAAGATCCAACCAGTCCATCCTAAAGGAAATCAGTCCTGAATATTCATTGGAAGGACTGATGCTGAAACTCCAATACTTTGGCCACCTGATGCGAAGAACTGACTCATTGGAAAAGACCCTGATGCTGGGAAAGATTGAAGGTGGGAGGAGAAGGGGTTGACAGAGGAT
>NW_011494610.1:2091198-2093853 GCF_000754665.1 Bison bison bison
CGACTCTGTGCGACCCCATAGACGGCAGCCCACCAGGCTTCCCTGTCCCTGGGATTCTCCAGACAAGAACACTGGAGTGGGTTGCCATTTCCTCCTCCAATGCATGAAAGTGAAAAGTGAAAGTGAAGTCGCTCAGTCGTGTCCGACTCTAGCGACCCCATGGACTGCAGCCCAGCGGGCTTCTCCGTCCACGGGATTCTCCAGGCAAAAGTACTGGAGTGGGGTGCCATTGCCTTCTCCGAGTGAATCCGTTACTCACACACATTTATACACCTGTACATATACGCACATCCCCTCCCTCCTGAACCTCCCTCCTGCCCCTCTGGATCATCACAGAGCACCGAGCTGAGCTCCCTGGGCTGTACAGTTTTCTCACCGGCTGTCTCACACACGGTGGTGCGTATATGTCGATCCCAGTCTCCCAGCTCAGCCCCCCTCCCTCCCCCACCACGTCCATATGTCTGTGGACCTTTCCTGCCTGCAGCTAGGTTCATCTGTACCATTTTTCTCGGTTACGCCCACATGCCTTTATATACATTTGTTTTTCTCTTTCTGACTTATTTCACTCTGTATATCAGACTCTTACTCCATCCACATTTCTACAAATGACCCAATTTTGTTCTTCTTTTTTTTTTTTTTTAATGACTTTAATATATAGATGCACACTTGAAAGCAGTTGAATGCTAACTCCCTGCCAGTTTGGCTCATATAGAAGAGGGTTAAAATTCTCAGTAAGGGAAAAATCAAAACGTGTCCTATTGTGTAAAGGCTCTTCTCCTGCTAGAAATGGAGGTAAAGATGATTCTGTCCCTTTTCTCCTCTTTGGCAAAAGAAATTTAATTGGAAAATAGTGTTATAACTCCAAGCCCCATTTTCAGGCCATATTCACCCCAGCTTCCACTGATATTGGGACTGGGCAGTGTTACAAAAGAACCATTTTCTTTTTCATAGCTCCACTGCACCATATACAGCTGGAAGTCATAGAAAACACCAAGAACATAATATGTTAAGACTTATAGAATAAAAGCATAAGGCAAGAGCCAGACAGGCACAAACAGACTGAAGCACAAATTTGCTGATAGAGTTCTATATCCAAATGATTCTTACACGTTAACTTCATCAGAAACGTCATCTCCATCTTCAACATACTTCACCCTTCTCAGGCCACTTTCTACTGGTATTGATCATTTAACGGCTATTTTCAAAAATCCACTAAAATTCTTACTGAGTTCTGTTTGTGTTTTGGAAGACTTCTTACTTTGTTTTAAAGTTGCCCAAATATTGACTACTATATTTCTTATTTAAACTGAAAGTTATTATATAAAACTCCTTTACATAGGTGTCTTGTTACTGCCTTACTCTCATCCTTCCTTAAGTACCTATTCATCTAATAGCATTGCCCCACCGGTCTTGTTTCTCTTTAATCTCTGCTTTTTGTTAAATCACTCTAAAGACACACAGCTGTGCTTTTCAATCTGTGCTGACCACCCATTTGGAAATAGAGGATTTTTCCCATCTCCCATTTCACTGATTCTAGTCCTCATATTTCCTATTTATTTATTAATTTTTTTTATCATGGTAGAAGTCACACAGTATAACACATACTATTTTAACCGGATTTAACTATACAGTGAGGGACACTAAATACCATATTGTTGTGCAACCCTCATCATCTTCCATCTCCCGAATTTTTCACTCTCCTAAACTGAAACTCTGTCCTCATTAAATACTGAGCCCCATTCCCCTCCCCACCCTCCCTCTCCTGGCATCTACCAACATACCTCTGACTCAATGATTTGACTATTCTAGGTACATCGTATAAGTGGAATCATCAGTATTTATCTGCACCTACTTTATATTAGAATGCATTTTTAAGGTTAACTTAATATACATGATTAATATAATCATGATGGTGTGATCACTCATTTAGAGCCAGATATCCTGGAATGCGAAGTCAAGTGGACCTTAGGAAGCATCACTATGAACAAAGCTAGTGGAGGTGATGGAATTCCAGTTGAGCTATTTCAAATCCTAAAAGATGATGCTGTGAAAGTGCTGCACTCAATATGCCAGCAAATTTGGAAAAGTCAGCAGTGGCTGCAGGACTGGAAAAGGTCAGTTTTCATTCCAATGCCAAAGAAAGACAATACCAAAGGGTGCTCAAACTATTGCACAATTGCACTCATTTCACTCACTAGTAAAGTAATGCTCAAAATTCTCAAAGCCAGGCTTCATCAGTACATGAACTACGAACTTCCAGATGTTCAAAAGCTGGATTTAGAAAAGGTAGAGGAATCAGATATCAAATTTCCAACATCTGTTAGATCATTCAAAAAGCAACAGAGTTCCAGAAAAACATCTACTTCCGCTTTATTGACTATGCCAAAGCCTTTGACTGATGTGGATCACAATAAACTGTGGAAAATTCTTCAAGAGATGGGAATACCAGACCACCTGACCTGCTTCTTGAGAAATCTGTATGCAGGTCAAGAAGCAACAGTTAGAACTGGACATGGAACAACAGACTGGTTCCAAATTGGAAAAGGAGTACATCAAGGCTGTATATTGTCACCCTGCTTATTTAACTTATATGCAGAGTACATCATGAGAAATGCTGGGCTAGATGAATCTCAAGCTGGAATCAAGATTGCCGGG
>NW_011494610.1:2093953-2113286 GCF_000754665.1 Bison bison bison
CCCCCCCCCCCACCCCTTTATTCTTATTGTGCTTACTTTATTCCTTAGATTGACTGGTACAATCATGTTTTTCTTCCTTTTTCCCCCTTCATATTAAAGTAGCATGTGTGCAGTTGACATTCCCCAGTTTGGAACGTTTTCTTCTCAGGATGACCAGAGCAAAATGACCCAAAGTGTATTTAATAAGGTTTTGGCTGCCAACATCCAATAGTTAGCTAGTTGCTCAGTCATGTCTGACTCTTTGTGACCCCATGGACTATAGCCTACCGGGCTCCTCCATCCATGGGATTTTCTGGGCAAAACTACTGGAGTGGGTTGACATTTCCTTCTCCAGTATAATTAGCCAACTCCTACCAAATAAAATGATCAGACATAGATAACCTAGACAAGAAACCCAAAGGCCTGGGATGCTAACCCAGGGTTTGAATATCTCAGCAGCTAAACCTTTTAGCTTCTTTCTTGGTCTTTCTTGGGGTGGACCTACTAATCCATGATCCTAGTGTTGGGAGTCCAACCCAAAGTTTTGGCCTGTAACTCGACCAAAATCTAAAGGTGGGTCTCTAGCCCACATTACTGTTGAGATTATTGAATAACTTAGATACAGGCGCATTTTAACATGGTTACTCACCCAAAAGATGTCTGTCTGACCCAGGAGCTGTTTCTTCTCTCAAAAGTAACAGTAGCCCCGAGGAACTTAGAGCACAATAGAGGTGGGGGCAGCAGGAACCCAGCAGCCAACCCTCCAGACAAATTCAGTCTATTTGGCCACTCAGGGGAGGCAACAAGGGCTCACACTCTGCTGAGGGCTACATGCTTGGGTGGGTGGTCACAAGACCTGCCAAACATTGCCAAAACTGTTGCCAAGCGAGGGCTTGCTGCCCAACATATGTAAAAGCCAATACTATGGCACCAGCTCTTGGGAAAAGAAAAAGGTTTTGTGTGAAATTGACCAGCAAGGAAACAGAAAGCAAGGCTCTCAAATGTTTCTGAGATCCAGGATTCAGGGTGAAATGTGAGGGGTTAGGGGAATTTCGAACTTGGAAGCTGAATGGCTAGTCTTGAATCTATCTATATAAGCTATCCACGCTGCTGGAGGGGCTTCCCTGGTGGCGGCTTAGTGATAAAGAATCCACCTGCGAGCGCAGGAGATGTGGGTTTCATCCCTGGGTCGGGAAGATCCCCTAGGAGAAGGGAATGGCAACCCACTCCAGTATTCTTGCCTGGGAAATCCCATGGTCAGAGGAGCCTACAGGGCCATAGTCCATGGGGTTGCAGAGAGTTGACTTAGCAACTGAGCATGCATGCTACTGGAAGCCAGATTTTTCTTACCGAAGGACTTCTTACTCCATAAAGGGCTCAGGTGGCAGCATTTCTGTTCTTTGAGTTTCGTAGACTGAAGATTCTTGGTTCCAGGGTTATCCTGGAGACATGGGTTCCTGTATTGCACATGCTTAATGCTGTCTCTGTAAAATAACTCTCAGCTGGGTTAATCAATCAACCTACTTAAGGAGGCAAAACTGGTTTAAGCTGGTCAATGTTTTATGTGCTGTTTCAGGAGCTCCTTTATTCCAGTTTCTGTTTCCTTGATTTATCCCCATCACCCTTTGAGTAATTCCTAGCTTTCTGGTACAAGACAAAATCTTAAAAAAAAAAAAAAAGCCAAAATCATGAATGACAAGAAAGAAGAGTTCATTGTCCTAGGAGATGAGTCCAGACAACCAAAGGCAGTGCACAATTGTTTATAGAATTACAGCAGTAAAAGGGGGATGCTCTAAATTTGAACTCTCTATTAAACATATTTCTGCATCAATGTTAACTATTTTTTAAAAAGACTTTTTTAAAATGTGGATCATTTTTAAAGTCTGTTGAGTTTGTTACAACATTGCTTCTGCTTCATGTTTGGGTTTTTTGGCTGCAAGGCATGTGGGATCTCAGCTCCCTAACCAGGGATTGAACCCACACCCCAGGCACTGGAAGGTGAGGTCCCAACCACTGGATGATCACCAGGAAAGTCCCCAACATTAACTATCATGAGAGTTAAAATGAATGGACACCGTGCAGGAGATTATTTTCTTAAATGACATATACACTGAAGTGTTTAGGCATTAAATATCATGTTTGTATCACACTCTCAAATGATTTAGGCCAAAAAAATAGGGGGGGGGAAATCCAGACACATAAATAATACACACAGAGACTGAAGCAAGCATAGCTCAGTGTCACCAGCTGGTGACTGAGATAAGGGAGGGAGATGAGTGTGGGTGTTCACTGTGTTATTCTTTAAACTTTTCTGAAGCTTTGACATCTTTCAAAATAATAAGTTGGGGGAAGTAAAAATAAAATAAAATAAATCAGACAGAGAACAGGAACTGTGGTTGGGGACAAGCCTTTGGCCCTCCGCCTGCCCTGTAAAAATAGCTCCGCTCACAGCTGCCTCTGTGTGACATGAGGAATCACACAGCATTTGCTTTTAGCAACCAAAGGATACATCTAGACGTGTTTGGAGAGAAATCATTCCCCTGTCATTCAGAAGAAGGATAAGAAAAAGAGGAAGAGAATGAAGCAATGCAAAAAGGAAGGATGGAATGATGGAGGGATGGAAGAAAGGCAGGAAAGATGGAAGACAAGAATGTAATGATCTGGGGCAGGCACTGCATTAGACCCTGTCTTCCACATTATTCGTCTGTTTCTAACAACACCTTTAAAAGACAAAATATTGAGGCTTAGAGAAGTAAAAAACCTGTCCTTTGGCCATAAAATAAAAACTGCTTATCTCAGATAATGATGTCCAGTAAGGAAATAAAATTAAACCAATTAGTCATGAGAGGGCCAGTATATATATACAATGGAATATTACTCAGCTATAAAAACGAATGCATTCAAACCAGTCCTAATGAGGTAGATAAACCTAGAGCCTATTATACAAAGTGAAGTAAGTCAGAAAGAAAAAGACAAATATTGCATATTAATACATGCGTATGGAATCTAGAAAGATGGTACTGATGAGCCGATTTGCAGGGCAGCAATGGAGATGCAGACATAGAGAACAGGTTCGTGAACGCAGCGGGGAGGGAAAGAGTGGGATGAATTGAGAGAACAGCATGGAAACAGACCCATTACCATACGTAAAACGAGAGCAAGCGAGGATTTGCTGTGTGACACGGGGAGCTCCACCCAGTGTTCTGTGACAGCCTAGAGGAGTGGGAGAGGGTGGGAATGGGAGGGGGCTTCAGGAGGGAGAGGACATATGTATACCTGTGACTGATTTGTGTTGATGTGTGGCAGAGGCCCAAAACAATATTGTAGAGCAATTGTCCTCCAGGACTGCAAGGAGAGATAACCAGTCCATCCTAAAGGAGATCAGTCCTGGGTGTTCGTTGGAAGGACTGATGTTGAAGCTGAAACTCCCATACTTTGGCCACCTGATGCGAAGAACTGACTCATTGGAAAAGACCCTGATGTTGGGAAAGATTTAGAGCAGGAGGAGAAGGGGAGGACAGAGGATGAGATGGTTGGATGGCATCACCGATTCAATGGACATGGGTTTGGGTAGACTCCAGCAGTTGGTGATGGACAGGGAGGCCTGGTGTGCTGCAGTTCATGGGGTAGCAAAGAGTCAGACACGACTGAGTGACTGAATTGAATTGTATTTTGTTCTATGCTTCTCAATATTGAGCAATTATAATCTTTGATAATTATTAGTTACTCAAGAACAGTTATATTTTATGAGTATTGTTTAATTGCCACCACCAATAGAATGATACTCAGATGTGTTCTTTCTATAAAACTATATAAATAATTTTTTTAAAAAAGGGAAAAAAGGAAAAGATGGCCAAAATCTCTATGAAGATAGAGATTTCTAAAATCCTGACCATGGATTATTGTTTTTTAAAAGAAAGCTTTGTAGCAGGAAGGACTGTGTCCTTTAGGCTAAAGCATTAGTAAAGATACTTGGGCCTCTCATCTAGGCTAGACCTCAGGCCTAGAGAGCGAGTCCAGGAAAACCAAAGGGCTTCTCCCTCCATTTGAAAAGCTCCCAAGACTGTTAGGATGCACACAGGTTTCCCCCTTCTGCTGTGTTACAATTTTGGCTGGTATGTGAGAATTAGGATATTTAATTTGGGGTGCATGCGGGGGGGGTGTTTCCCTCCTCCCCCCACCCTGCCCCTGCTCCAGGACACCTGCAGAGTGGGAGGAAAGGGCACACTTGCTGGCATTACCAGCATCCTATGCAGACACTCTCTGCTTCCGCTCCGGGAGAGACAGAAGCAAGTTAACTAATTACGGCAGCTCCGGGAATGACTCCCATGCTCAGGCAATTCTCTATGTGCTTCTCACACAGACAAAGAACGTGAGAGAGGGATCATATCAACAGCTCAGAGAGAAAAAAATGTCCTTGACGAGAGAATTGAAATGGAAGACATCTTGATCATTGAAGGTGATTCTCACTCCAAGGTCAAGAGCCAGTAGTACCTTCCCAAACCAAAGTTTCTGTCATTCTTTCAGGAAAACATTCATTCAGGTCCTTAGATCTGTCTGATGTGACATGAAAAACTGGGGAAAGCAGAACAAGGACGCTCTTGATCAAAAGGTCAAACAGACATGGTAGATTTCACTGCCCTGTGCACCCCTCCTGGGATCTGGCGTCTCTTGGGATCCAGATGGCAACAGTCTGGGGAGACAGACAGACACGCGTGTGAAAGCAGACAGGGCAGGCGGAGCCGGTTTGCTGGCGGTCAAAGCCTCACAAGGTGGTGGATCTGACTGTATTTTTGATGCTCCTTTCTGAGGTCATGTCATCCTGAGGGGCTCCTATCCTCCCCTCCCCACCCCCGCTGCAGTCCTGGGCTGGGGGACTAACTGACCACTGGCCACAGTGGGAACCAGAAGCAGTGGGGCTTCAAGGTGCGATAAACTGTCCAGGGAGCTGAACTCTTGCCTTCTTCTTGTGTGTGTTTGGCCCACAAAGGGTAGGCTTATCTATTACAAACGGTAACACCTTCCGTTGTCTGGCAGGTTCAGCTAGAGTCAGAGGCCTGAGATCTTGGGACGGCCCAGTGTCTGATTGCGCCCAAGGCACATCATTTCAGCACCCAGGACAGCTCCTGGCACGTAGTGAGCCTGCAAGGCGCATCCGAGTAAGGAATGAAATTCTGGGGACGACCCCGGTGGTCCAGAGATTGGGAATCCCCACTTCCATTGTAGGGGGCACATGTTGGATCCCTGGTCTGAGAACTAAGATCCTACATGTCACATGATGCGGCCAAAAAATGTACAAAAAAGGAACTTTTGCTCTATAACAAGACCAAAGGCGCTGTTAGTGGATGGAGGGAGGCTGAGGAGAGGAGCAGAAATGGCCTTAGCACAGTGGTTTCAGGGTTCACGATCCCCTTGTAGTGAAGTGGCTGAAAAAAAAAAGCTAGGGTCTGCGCATGGGAGCCCCTACGAGGGGGAGAACAAATTTGATAACAGGGATTTCCACCCAAAAGTCAGGGAGGTACATGAGATGTGACTGCAATGGTATGTCAGTAACTGGTCCTTCGGGGGAAAAAAGTAAAAAAGCTTATTTGATGATTTCCATGTTGTCTATTCTCTCATCATGGCTGATTCCAAGCTACCAGTTAGTAAAATTCCTGAACATTTCACAGGTGGCTCTCAGAGCTGTCTGTCTTCTGTGCATCACTGGGTGTGAGGGATCAGGTGGGTCTCCATTAGGGGTCTCACGGCAGAGGTAGGGGTGGGGGGCAGCATGGGGCTGTGGCTGAGTGTGCACATCTTGCTGCACAACAAGGGTGTTCCTTGAATGAATCACCCACAAAGTCACAGACAATGAGGATCCGGGTGATTCAGACAATGAGGATCCGGGTGATTCAGACCAATTAACACTGAAGAAGAGGCACCGGAAGGGACCAGGATGAGGCGGGATCTCCAAGAGAGAATGAGGGCTGTGTGAGGGTTGGGAGAGGCCCCAGGGAGGCTCCAGAAGCCCTTGAGGCTTTTTGAAAATGAGGCTCCTTTGATCAGGCTGCAAAAGTCAAGCCTGGAGGGAAGGATGTCGACTGTGCTACGATCTTATCAGAAAAATTATGCAAAAAAATAGTGCTTGATTCATCCTTTGATTATACTAAGAATTAGGGCACCTTGGCCACTATCACCTGAAAGTTGTTAAATATGAGGTGAAAAAGTTACTTTTTATCAAATGCAGTTTCTTTTTTTTTTTTTTTTTTTCTAGACAAAGCGTTTAGATCAGAAGAGGTGGTTGAGAGCAGGAACTCTGATAGTGCCAATTACAAGCTGGGCAGCCTCCCTGTGCCTCCACGTCCTTACCTGTAAAATGGGGATAATAGTACAAGTATCCGCGGTAGAGAGGATCAGGTGATTAATAGGCCTAGAGGGATGGGATGGGAGGGGGAGGGAAGGAGGCTCAAGAGGGAGGTGACATATATATATATATATATTCATACACATATATACATAATTATGACTGATTTGAGTTGCTGTACGGCAGAAACCAATACAACCTTGTAAAGCAATTACCCCCAAATTAAAAAATAAAAAATAAATCTTGAAGAATGTGTGTAGGGTACTGAGAACAGCACTTGGCCAAAAGTAAATCCCAGGTACACATTTCGTAAATCACAAACATTTTGCTGTAAAGCTTCGGTACCCAGTTGAATTGGATTTGCCTCAAATACGACCTTTTAAAAAAATCTGTTTGGATCATCCTGGGATAATAAAGACCTCATGTCACGTATGTGGTCCTTGTTGGGAAGGAAAGGCACCATGATGTCATGAGAGGAGCCTGGGGGCCTGATCTAGGCCCTGGGCCAGGATGGGGGGATGATGCGAGACATGGAAGAATCCCCCAAGAAGGTGATGTTTCATCTGAGACAGGACAGGGGAGCTGCAGGTGACTAGGTGAGGAACTCGGGTTGGGGAGGGGAACATTCCAGGAGTTGGGGGTGGATAGCATGTGCAAAGGCCCTGAGTGCTGGGAGCCCAGTATGTCCTGCCAGGACCAAGAGCACACAGAGGTGGGAGGTGAGACTGGCAAGGGGCAGGGACATGGGGAGTCAGGGCTCTAACCTAAGGGAGCTGTAGAAACCTCTGGAAGGTTTGAAGCAGGGGTATCATGACTGGGGTCAGATTTGCCCTTCGGATGTTTCCAGTTATAACAGGAAGTTCTTGTCTAGGGCTTTTCTTTTCCACCTGATTCCCCATCACAGCCTGGTTCATAGCTCAGAATCTGGGTGGGATGGCAGAGCTCAGTTTTAGGGTGTTGGTCACATCTCAGGAGAAAGTTGGAGAGAAGGTCAGGAAATATGCAGCAGGAACCCCTGGCGTGGCCAGCAGAGGTCTGAGACTCAGTCTGCAATGGGACTTGTCTGGACCCAGCCTCATGCTGGGTTTGAGGAGAAGCCTCAGGACCATCTGCAGTCACAGTGGCCACGGAGGGACCAGTGAAGGGTCAGGATGGAAGCCCCTGGCTTTGGGAGTGTCGGCTGGTGAGCACCGGCTGGCTGGGAAGGTCAGATCCTGCCAGGGCTGCAGGTTTACATGGGGACCCGGGAGACACAGGTGATCTCTGTGCAAATACCTTTGGTGCCCACGGTTCACATCCCTGCAGTCCATGGGGTCGCGAAGAGTCAGACATGACTTAGCAACTGAACAGCAACAGAAGTGTGAAGTTATTACAATTCGTCGAGGGGATAAACCCCTGCCTGTCTGTTTCATCTGTGCTTATTGTGGGCTGAATTACCTATTTCATTAATTAACACAAGTAGTATTTGCAGTAAAAAAAGAGAATTAACTAAAAAGAGGGGAAGCAGTAGAATTCCATCACGGGGACGTTTGTGGATAATTAAGGGGCCGACACAGGGCTGCTCGCCAGTGAGGCCCTCCCCCTCCGCCTGTTGCCTCCCCATCACGGCGCAGGCATGGCTTTGTTTTTGAGCATGAAGAGTCTCCTAATTAAATCTTATTTGTCAAGAAGGCGAGATGTATTTGTGTTTCCTCTCGCTCTCATTGTTATAAACTTTGCAGTGTTTTCTCTGAAAAATGCTCCTTTCGGCTTGACAGAGCCGGGCTGTCTGCTCGTCTCTCTTCTATTGTGAGAGGAAACGCTACAAGTGCTTTGTCAGGTAATCATTTATCCTCCTTAAAGGATCCCCGAAGTCATCATCTGAAAATTACAGCTTCAGAAAAATAGTAAAATGCCCACTTTAACATATTGTCACTTGTCGGAGTGGTTTTGCCTCCCCCTCAGAGTCATTAAGCCTGTCAATTGCCCGTGTTAATGACCTCTGGCTCTAAACGTGGTCCCTTCTGCCCATCACTTCTGGGGCTTCGATGCTAACACTGTATCTCGCTCAGCTTCTCAGATGCTCTGTAATGATGCCCAATTAGTAATGCATTCTTCCCTTTCTCCATCTCACTCTAATTGCTCTAATTTATGTCCCTTGACAATCTTCCCGCCATGTGTGTCATCTGTACCTCTGTGCGGGGTAGGAAGGTCTCACGTTCAAGGTCCCTGTCGGGTAAACAACAATTGAAGCAGTTTCAAGTTCATGGACATCCTCTGCAATCAACTACTCCATCAAGAAAACAGGACCTTGGTATTGTTGGTGAGTAGCAGATAATTTATGAGCTTGTCAGCATAATCCAAGGTCCCTGATCTGTATCAATATGAATAAGAAACCATTTAAGAGGAGATAGGAAAACATGGCACACCCCCTCCCCCTCCTCCCGTTTGACATTGACTCATTCATGTATGAAATTGAGTCTTTGTGATGGTGAAGCATTAAAGATCCTGTGTAGTCAAATTAATATCATGGAGCCAGAGAGTGGAAACAGGTTATTAAATGTCCCCTTGGCTTTCCTTCCAACAGGCAGAAGAAAACAACAGAAGGTGTAAATGCAAAAGTAAATTCATGTCCAAGGCTTCATGAGAGCAGCATAGACTAAGAAAGGGAAAGCAGGGTAGATATTCCAGATAATTCAGGTTAAAAAGACTTCTGTTAGAAGAATCATAGTCATCCACATACAGTTTGTAGATTCTTCACAGTTTATCCATCCTTTCTTCTTGTGAAAGAACCTCAGAGGACATGCCAGCATTTAGTGGAAATGAGGAAGCCATTGAAATTCCTTGAGCCGAGGGCTCCTGTTCAGGTGTCAGCCCTGCCAATGCCTGTGGTTTCATGTCTTGCCAGACAGACTGTGTAATTATTCAAATAACTCACTTCAGCATATCCCAGTTATTCCATCGACCCCAGGGCACTGCTTTACAGTAGGAATGAGGACATAGAGCCTTAAATTGTTATTTAGGGCTTCTCTGGTCGCTCAGATGATAAAGAATCTGCCTGCAGTGCAGGACACCCAGGTTTGATCCCTGGGTCGGGAAGATCCCCTGGAGAAGGGAATGGCTACCCACTCCAGTGTTCAGGCCTGGAGAATTCCATGGACAGAGGAGCCTGGCGGGCTACAGTCAATGGGGTTGCAGAGTCAGGCACGACTGAGCAACTAACAGTATACAATTTATCTGTCTGTTCTTCAGTGAGCTTGGGGGATCATGTTAAAGAAGTGGGGGACTTTCTGCTGACCCTGCATCCCACACTGGGCGGCAGATCCATCCTTGAAGGGAGATTGGGGCAGCACGTCTCCTTGCCCTGGACCAGACTGGAGACGGGCACCGGGGCTAAGGTTGCATCCCAGGCTTTTCCTCTGGCCAGCTGTGTGTGTGTGAACAGACCAGACCTTGGAGTCAGTTTCAGATTCCATAAAATAAAGTCTATACAGTGGAAAGAACTGAATTGCACTGACTCTAAGGTGCACCTTGCTCCTATCTGTTGGGTCTGGTGGTGGCACATAACTGATGGAGTCTCACTGGTACATTGTAATCTACTTGTCAACGTTTTACTTCTGAGTGATGCGTGGAACAATGACGCATCATCTGGTCAATGTTGTCTTCGACGTGTGAGATGCAGCAGCATCGGACACTGACCAGCTCTCACGAAGGTCAAATGTGACAACATGGGGGTGCAGAGGCCTTTGCAAATTATAAAATGCCTCTCAGCTCTGCCTAAGGAGCGTCCCTGGCAGACGTGCCTTCTCTCCAAGCCTCAAGTTCCTCGTTCTTTCATCGAGGATGGTGGACCAGGATGGTGAGATTTTCTCTGCTGGGTGATGTCTCAACAAACCCAAAGCCAGGCCTGGCCACTTTGAGCAGAATTCTTCTGGATGAATGGAGATGAGAGCCCCGGATGAGATGTCTCTGAGGGACCTTCCAGATCTGACATTCTTGGATGGGTGAGGGTCTTCCCGAGGACTTGACGAGAGGGCAGAGGTAGAAGCTGGCACCGCACACTCCGGGGCACCGCTCACACCCACCATGGTGTGAATGGGTCCCCTGGAGGTGTGCAGGGAACATGCCCCCTGTCACATGGCCTCAGTGCTGCTCTTCAGGGAGTGGGGGGAGAGGCCCTGAGCACGTGCTGCTTGGCGCACAGCCCGAGGGGCCGTAGGGAGAGAGGCCCCTGCAGAGCAAATGGAAATCCGGCAAGGACACTGTGCCCAGAGAAGGTCAGGAGGGACGTGTGTGTGTGTGTGTGTGTGACGTGTGTGTGTGTGTGTGTGTTGGCCGTGTCTCCACAAGGCAAAAGCAGCAAATAATTTGTTCCTGAGCTAATCTCATTAAGGCAATTTAAGGGAGGGTCTGCCCAGCAGGGTACCTGGAGGCAGGTGTTTCCAGGAGACGCGCTGTTCTGACACCCCCACCCCCACCCGGGTACTGACCACAGCGCTGGAGCCACGGTGGGGACCGCAAGTGTGCTGATGACTCGATTGCAAGCATTTGTACCTATGAGCCTCAGCTTCTGGTTTGCGGCTCGCAGAAACTTTAGCTTTTTAATTTTCTAATTGAAAAATAATTTTTGTTATGAAAGTGATAAATACCTATTGTAAAAAGAATTAACCCTGAGAGTACAGCCTTGTAGCATTTCAGTTGGAGTCAAGTGTCCTGAGAGCTATTTTCCATAAAGATCCACCATGTATCCCATGCCTCCCGCTCCGATCCCCCTACAGGGAGCTGGGAGTCATTAGTTTGGCACCCCAGGCTCACTGTGGTCTGGCCCCAAGTGATGCCTGGGGACAGGGATCATTTCCGGCTGCCTGTGATCCACTCCCCTCTCTGAAGCTGCCCGACGTCCTTTAGGGAATCGCCCCTCCCTCATGTAGGAGGGGTGCTGGCTAAGCCCCGGTGACATCGGTGACAACGTCCCTCCTGAAAGCTGAGGGGCGAGGCCCACCCTCTCCACCTGTCTTTCCTGAAAGGTGAACACTTAGCCTGACCCCTCAACACTCTTTCCTGGGACTTTGTTTTGAGCAACTGAAGGAAAGAAGAGGAATTAAAGGGAGATCCCTTCTCCCAGGCAGCGTCACTGTGAGATGCTCTTTCTTGGCCCCATGGAGTCCTGTGGTCCCTGCCTGGTCCTCCTCGTCTCTTCTAGGCTGTGGGGCTCAAGATCCTTCAGGGAGAGCCCACCGTCCTCTCATCACCACGTGGGTCTCTACCGTTTGCAACCAAGAACCGTAATTACCCTTGTGGTCCATCTGGTCATTCAGGTGAGAACACCCTTGCCAGCAGCCCCGATGCTGCCCAGAGAAAAGATAACCCTCTGGTGCCAGCTCTTACCAGGACCCCATCTTTGAAACTGAGATCTTGGGGATGATATGTGAGTCATCAACACGCAGACCTCCCTTGCCAATTGGTTGAATGGATTAACCTCCCCCCTATCAGCAGAATCTACACAATTGTTTTGTAGTAAATGGTCTCTTTGGAAAGTGTTCCAAAGAGAAAGCTGATCTCTGGCTCTTACAGCAAAAGCCTCTTTCTCCTAGAGATAAGGACTGATTTGCGACATTCATCATAAACCATTAATTTTGCTTTTGTGCGACAAGCTCCAGAAGAGTTCCTCTTTCAGAAGCCTATCAAATTAGGTGGTTTTGAGCAAGACCTTGCCTAAGCAGTGTGTCTGGCTAACCCTCAATAACATGAGAAGTTTCAAAAATATCTTGATTTCCTCCGCTCCACTTCCCTGTTGGGCTGGTGATGCTGCTTTAGCCGCTGGATCTTGGGATGCCTGCATGGGTTGGCCTTGGGGCTGGAGACGGCAGCTCCACACCGACCACTGTAGATCCAGGTGTGTTCCTCCCCCCACGCCCCCCCACCACGCCCCCTTCTTGGGACCTGCGAACTCCATGTCCAAGCTGTCAGGGGTCAATCTGGGTTCTGCATGAAATGATGGTGGAGGTGCCGTGAGGTCACCATCAGACTTCTAGAGCATCTCAGACACTCTCTTTTGGGCGGATCCCACCCTCAGGGCTGAGAGTGGTCATGACACTTCCGCTCACACTCCTGTCTTTGTCCCATGGCGGGGCTGACCAGTCAGCATACTTGGAGCTGTGGGGTGATTCTCTCCGATTATCTAAATAGATGATCATGTTGTTTACAAGCAAGAACAGTTTTATTTCTTCTTTGCAATTTGCATACCTCTTATTTCATTTTTCTTGCCTTCTGAATGATGGGGATCTTTGAAGAGCACAGCAAGTGCAAAGTTCCTGAATTGGGATGAATCTGTTCTGTTTGAGGAGCTGTGACAAGGTGAGTGGCCTGCAGGAGAAGGGGGCGGCTGGGTCACCCAGGGCACAGTAAGCCGGTCGGGAGTGGGGACGTGGCGAGTCAACGGGAAAGTGTTAAAGGATTTTAGAGACGAGAGTAACATTTGGGGATGCTGTGTATTCTGGGACTCTTAGCAAATTTAAGTAAGAGGGTTATTTGTATTTGCAGAGACAAATCAGACTGTTTTACAACTGAGGGATTAAAATCATGTAAAAAATACTCAACCCTATCTTGTAAAGGTTATTCAAAATGATAGATTTTTTTCTCAAATTCATGATAATTATGCATTTTAAAGCTGACAGACAGCAGAAAAGTTTACCAATTGGCATGAATACGATAGAAGTACCAATTTGAAACCAAACCACCAATTTTTATACCTTCCAAAGGAATTTGACTGCTGGGTTTCTTTCTCAAACAGAAATAGAGAATGTTAATGAATGCTTTGAACATTTTTCCCCTCAAATCATTTTATAAGCTTTGATATCAGAATTTTAATTGAAAGTGAAATATCAATTATTAAAAGACCTGTATATGCTATGAAAGGTCTTATATTTTGCAGAAACTGCTGGTAATATTATGCTTTTTTACCTTGTGGCTATTGGTAGTATTCACTTCAGTTCAGTCGCTCAGTCATGTCCGACTCTTTGCGACCCCGTGAATCGCAGCACGCCAGGCCTCCCTGTCCATCACCAACTCCCGGAGTTCACTCAAACTCACGTCCATCGAGTCAGTGATGCCATCCAGCCATCTCATCCTCTGTCGTCCCCTTCTCCTCCTGCCCCCAATCCCTCCCAGCATCAGAGTCTTTTCCAATGAGTCAACTCTTCGCATGAGGTGGCCAAAGTACTGGAGTTTCAGCTTTAGCATCAGTCCTTCCAAAGAAGAAAATGTTGGCAACATTAAATGACATTTTTTCCTTCTGATATTAAAAGATTTGCTCATTTTAGAAAATTTGGAAAATTACTCTAAAGAAGAAAATGAAAACCAATTACGATTATACCGCTCGTGTGTTGCCACTCTCGGCATCTTGGTTTATCTCTTACTCAAGTTTTTTCTTTGCATATGGGTGTATACGACAAGAGCTTAACACAGGTGGTTTCATATTCTGCTTTTTTCCCACTGTGCATGATATCATGAGCATTTTCTGTGCTATTAATAGCTCCTTATAAACATATTATCATATTATCCTTCAACATTCCCTTGTTTAGACAATTTGTGCAAGCTTCTCCATTCTTATATTGCTGGATGCTTGTATTGGTTCCAATTTTTGCTGTTAAAATTTATGTTGCAGTACACATCTTACTATATGTGAACTTTGGTTCACATTTATGAATCTCTCCTGAGGGTAAAGTCTTCCATGTACAATGAATGCATGGGAGTCAGTGCTTTTTTAAAAGCTCTTGATATGGCTGCCAAATGGTTCTGGGGGACGCTGACACTGAGAGTCCCCACTGGTGAGTGTCCTCAAGGCACAGTGCAGTATGTGTTGAAAAGCGTTTGTGCAAGTCCCATTTGAGAATGTGCTTGAGTTGTTCTTTTAATTTGCAGGGAATTCACTGCAGGGACTGGCTAGTCCTGGGTCCCACCTTCTCAGGGTCGGATAGGTATTCACCTTCGAGTCAATGAAGAAATCAAGTCCCCGCCCAACCGAGAGTCATCTGTGCCCAGCAGCCCTGCACTGGGAGAAGAACCACGTCAGTGACCCAGGGTGTAGACGGGAGCTTCTCTGACCTGACTCCAAACCCGCTCCCTGATGGGAGGCCGAGGAGTTCAGCTGTGGGGCTCAGTCACCCAGCGAGGGTCTGCTGGTTAGCACGTGGTCAGTGGGCACCCCTCAGAACCCGAGACTCGCCCCTTCCATCCTCTCGAGGCAGGGGTGCCCTGGACGCCGGTTCATCCACTGCGCGTGGTGCCCCATCTCTTGACACCCCTGGGCGCCAGGCCCTGCCGACCGCTTCACCCTATTTCATGGCTCATTCAAGAGGAAAACAAGGAGGATGTTTCCATTTCACCTGTTAAACAATTTAATTCCCAAGGGACTTGGTCACCACGGCATCAGTGTGGCCTGGTTCCCAGGTCATTTTTAATTTGTATTCTGATGAAACCTCCCAAACCCCATCAAACTCTGCCTTGAGCCCCAACAGAAGTCACACGGCTGGGCCCAAGGGGACCTCTGGTTAGGGGCCAGGGGGCGGAAGGGGAGGGGAGAAGAGGGTGTCTGATCATTTCGTGTGACTGATGTGTGAGGTGACACCCACAGTGAGTGATGGGGCTCAGTCCCCCTGAAGTTGGGGCCCCTTGGAAACACATCTGGTAAATGTCCAATTAAATGTTCAGAGGACCCTTATTCCCGGAGCAGTTTTAGCCCCAGACGTCTTCAAGCTCCTGACCTTGCTCACACCCGTGTTTACATGCAGATGATTGGCCCCCTCTCCTTCCCGCATCCTCCTGCTCCTCGTGGGGGGTGGTGAGGACGCCTGGCCACCCTCAGGTCAAACAGGCGACACAGGATGTGAGTGGGAGAGTGGGGGGCTGGTCTGCTGGTGGGAGACTCAAGGGAGGGGAACGGAAGCCAGGGCCTGAATCAACATGCTGAGCCCTGAGCGGTGCCCCCACCTGGTCTGTCCACCAGCCCCTGAGGTCTCCACGGTGGTCTCCCTTGGGGGTCCCTCCTGAAGCTCTTGATGCTTCTGGAGGGCTTCAAGGTCCATGTTCCTTGGAGATGCTCTGTCATCCATGGCCAACGGGAGAGAGAGCTGGGACTTTTCTGTTAAAAGACAGAGGGCCGTCCTTTCTGCTGGAGTCGCTGAGCTGGGAGACCAAGTTGTAAAGCTGCTGGTGCCATCTTTCCACCTCACGTGTGGAGCTCCCTGAGAGTGAAGTCAACATCGAGGAAGGCAGAGCTGAGAGAGAGGGGGAGAGGCAATCACAAGAAAGCCACTTGAGGTTTCAGTTCTCACAAGATAAACCTATGAACTTCTCAGCTGTGGTGGCCGATGCATTTCTTCCTTTCTGAAATCGTTCATACTTGACTTCTGTCTCATGATTTCCAAAACCAAAGACCCTGATTCATATCCCTAGGAATCGGAAAGTTTAAAAAAACCTAGATGATAGTAATAATAGGAACTAAACCACGATCAGCATGACTGACAGAGACAAAATTATCTGTAATTATGATTATCTCTTCATTCTGATACTAAAATAAAATATAAGTGGAAAAATAGACCCAGGCAAAACTATTGAAAGTTATTTCACAGAGAAGAAATGGATGACAGAGATGGATCTAAGGATGGCCGTTAGAGGGGAAATGTAGAATTTATTGGGTTGCTTGCCCCGTTGAGGTATGGAATGGTTTCTCAGGGGTCGAGCTATCGTGCCCAGCCTGGTGTGAAGTCAGGGCAGATCCTGCCTCTGCTGTGACTGGTTGGGGGTCCCGAGAAATGACTGCACCTTGGAGGAGGCCCGTCCTTGAGCAGGAAGAACATTGTGGCTTTCCTGAGGTTCACTATGTCACGTGAACCAAATATCATTTCATGTATGTGTAATTGTTGTACTGAATACTGAAAAAAAGAACTTTTATACAACATGGGTTGCCGTTTAGTCACTAAGCTGTGTCTGACTCTTTTGTGACCCCATGGATTAGAGCCTGCCAGGCTACTCTGTCCATGGGATTTTCCAGGCAAGAATACTGAAGTGGGTTACCATTTTCTTCTCTAGGGGATCTTCCCAACCTAGTGGTAGAACCCACATCTCTTGCATTGGCAGAGGATTCTTTACCTCTGAGCCACTGGGGAAGGCCACCATATGGGTAAGGTGTAGAAACACTGATTCAAAGGACATATGTGATCTCCATCTCATTGAAGACAAAGAATTTGATGAAATAGATTTGATGCTCCTGGGGGCCCACTCTTGAACCCCAGCCACTTCCCTTTGCCTATAAAGGGGACCACTTTCCTGATTTTGTCTTTGTAATTCCTGTGCTTTTCTTCATGGTTTCACCATAAATGTATATGTAGCACAGCTGTTTAGACTAAATGCGTCCCTGAAATTCATAAGTTGAAATCCTAACTCTTAACTCCCAGTGTGACTGCATTAGGAGGTGGGGCCTTTGGGGGATGAGGTTGTGAGGGTGGAGCCCTCATGAGTGGGATTAGTGCCCTCATGAAGGCACTTACCTGTCTTCCTATCAGGTAAGGACAGCAATAAGAACCAGGAATTGGGATTTCACTAGATACTTAATCTACCAGTGCCTTGATCATGGACTCTTCAGCTTCCAGAATTGTGAGAAATAAGGGTTTGTTGTTTAAGCCACTTATTCTATGGTATTTCTTACAGCAGCTTCAATTGACTAAAACAATAGCATTTAGTTTTATAACTTTGATGTTAGGAATTCTACTTTGGAGATGCTTCTGTGCTTAGACTTGCTATGTACGTTTACTGGATGTCTATTTTGGCTCACAATCCTCTTCCTGTGCCCCATCCATGTCGACCGAGTCGTCTGTTGTTGGGGGCCAGGGTGAGGCACTCCACCAGTGGCAAAGGTCATGAGGAAGGAGGCTCGACATACGCAAAGGTGGGATCGAGCCTCAGGAGTCCCCCTGGAAATCCTCGAGCATCTACCCCCATAACCAGAGCCTGCCTACTTTACTACTTTGTGCTCTCACCTACACCTCTGACTTTATGGGGGGCTGTCCCCCACTACCTCTTTCGGAGAAGGAGTTAACTTAGAGCTCCAGTTAATAAAAACTCCTGGGCGTGACAAGAGTGTTTTAACCTACAAACTCCTCTGAAGGTTCTCTGGTCTGCCTGACAGGCTCGTCCGGCCACATGTGATTGCTCATAGCCTCCCAACTGTGAGAGGCACGAGATGCTCTAAACCTTCTAAAAACAGGTTCCTTAGAAAAGTTAGAAAACCATTAGTATAAGTGTAGTGGGCTGATTAGAAATTGTATTGGTGAAGGGTTTTTCATTTGTTGAGCCAATGTTTGTTGCTAAGTCTCCACATCCCCTGCCCTTACACACATTAATGAATATATAGAAGAAATAAGTATTAACCTTTGATATTAATCATGTTAGACCTTAGGCTAAGTAAATTCTTTCCTTAACTAAAACCCTCTACACCCTCACCCTAGAGGAATATAACTTTATTTGGGTGGTGTCTGTTTTGAGAATAATCACCCCTGGAGAAATAAGTGTCCTGGTTGACTGACCACTGTCACAAGGAGAGGGTCATAAATTGTCAGCAGGCCCCCTGGCCAGAAGATGATGTAACACCCCTAAGACCTCTGTATACATTTGTATGAAGCACCTGACTTTGATAAAAGTCAGGACTGCTGACCCCACGTGACTTTTGCATAACATCTCAGTGTACAAAAGTAGACCATGGAAAACAAAGAATTGGGATCAGTTTCTCAAAATACTGCTCTCCCCATGTCCCTCTCTCTCTCACTCTGGCTGAGTCTCCATCTGGAGAGTGGAACCCACCAAGCTTACTAATTTTGCCTGGGCTTCTAAGATCCGACTGGGGAGGCCTCAGTGTCTCCTCTCCTTCGGGAGAACGGAAGGACGCCTGCGGCCTACGTAAGTGGTGCAAGCTTCTTGTCTTGAAGTTTTATTGGTCTCCCGTGTAAACCAAGCTACTCAGCCTCTTTTCTCCACTGAATTTTCCTACTGAGCTATCCTCATTCTATTACTCTTTACATCTCTAATTAATATCTAATTGAAACTATTGTATCCTTTTTTTTTTTGTTGAAGCTATTGTATCCTGATCCTCGCCGACGCCGTCCCCGCTTCAAATACCCTGGATCAGCCGGGGCTGGACCCTGGCAGTCTGTGGTTTGTTCCTTTTTATTGCAGTCTAGTTTTTCATTATATGAGGAGGATATGGGTATCTATCCTCCTATTGATGAGCATTTGGGGCCATCAAAGACGTTGCTATTTTGACCATTTTTATAGATTTATTCCATCCACAAGTGCAAGTTTCTTCTAGTCAGAAGCTTTCAATTTTTTGGATTTCACCACTGATAAGAAACATAATTTGCATCATAACCTACAACACACATGTACCCAGACTTTCAAATGCCTCTGTGACAAATAAATTTCACAATATTTTTATCCTTATAATGTGTGACTGTGTTGTGATCTATTGTATTTCACTTAAAAATTCTGGCATTTTCAAGATTCACTGATGGAAACCACACCCTTGGTTATATACTCAGGACTGGAATTGCCAGATCATTAGGTGTGCATCAGATCAGATCAGTTGCTCAGTCGTGTCCGACTCTTTGCAACCCCACGAATCCCAGCACGCCAGGCCTCCCTGTCCATCACCAACTCCTGGAGTTCACTCAGACTCACATCCATCGAGTCAGTGATGCCATCCAGCCATCTCATCCTCTGTCGTTCCCTTCTCCTCTTGCCCCCAATCCCTCCCACCATCAGAGTCTTTTCCAATGAGTCAACTCTTCGCATGAAGTGGCCAAAGTACTGGAGTTTCAGCTTTAGCATCATTCCTTCCAAAGAAATCCCAGGACTGATCTCCTTCAGAAAGGACTGGTTGGATCTCCTTGCAGTCCGAGGGACTCTCAAGAGTCTTCTCCAACACCACAGCTCAAAAGCATCAATTTTTCGCACTCAGCCTTCCTCACAGTCCAACTC
>NW_011494610.1:2114071-2114465 GCF_000754665.1 Bison bison bison
CGGGCTCTAGGTCAGTGATCACACCATCATGATTATCTGGGTCGTGAAGATTTTTTTGTACAGTTCTTCTGTGTATTCTTGCCATCTCTTCTTAAGAAGCATCATCTTCTGCTTCTGTTAGGTCCATACCATTTCTGTCCTTTATCGAGCCCATCTTTGCATGAAACATTCCTTTGGTATCTCTGATTTTCTTGAAGAGATCTCTAGTCTTTCCCATTCTGTTGTTTTCCTCTATTTCTTTGCATTGATTGCTGAAGAAGGCTTTCTTATCTCTTCTAGCTATTCTTTGGAACTCTGGATTCAGATGTTTATATCTTTCCTTTTCTCCTTTGCTTTTCACTTCTCTTCTTTTCACAGCTATTTGTAAGGCCTCCCCAGACAGCCATTTTGCTTT
>NW_011494610.1:2114565-2115691 GCF_000754665.1 Bison bison bison
TCCTAATACAGAGACGAAGGCTGGCGTCAATCGGTAAAAGGGCTGACGTGTCAGGGGATGTTTGGTGCTTTGGTGAGAAATACGGCAGGGAGGTGTACGCTGAGGGTGGGGGTGTTATTTTAAAGTGGGGTGAGGGAGGCCCTCTGAGAAAGCGGCAGAGAGGGAGCAGCCCTGAGAGTCTCTGGGGAGGAGCTTTCATGCGAAGACCCCGGGGTGGGCGTGGAGCTGGGTTTCAGCGTCACCAGAGAGGAGGGAGGACGGGGTCCGGGTCAGGGGAACCAGAGCCGTGAGGAGGGGCCGGGTCAGGAAGGGCCCGCGTCAAGGGAAGGACGTGGCTTCTCCTCTGTCGGTGGAGCCGCGGAGGGTTTAGAGCAGAGGGTGGCAGCGCCTGGCTCTGCGTTTCTCCTCCGGAGCCTCAGCAGCACGCGCGTCTTGGACACGACGGGCCTCCGCGGTCCCGGGTCCCAGGCCGGGCTCCGGCCAGGCTGCTGGCCGCCCGCTCCAGCCCGGGGGCTGCTGGCCCGGGGCCCCCTCTGCCCAGCCCCGCATTCGCGGCATTTCTCATGTCCATCTGCTCGCTCCCCAGTCTGGCCCGTGTAAGGGCCTCATTACACCAACGGCTCATGAAGCATCTTTTTAAAGGTTAATGGTCACTGGCGAGGGAACAAAGGGCCGCTGCGCACCTCCGCCTCTTTGATGATGTGGAGTTTTCAATTAAGTGAAAACGGGAGGCGTGTCTCCTCACAGGTGCCTGGTCTGAGCACCAAGCAGCCAAGGTGGCCGCGGGGTGTCTCGAGGCTGGAACCGTCAGGCCAGGTGAGCCACAGGCGCTTTGCAGAGGTGACTCCCAGGCGAGGGAGGGTCAGATCACCCCCGCTCTCCCCCCCGCACCCCCAGGGGAGCTCTGTGTGTGGAGAGGTGGCTCTGGAGGCTTCCGCCAGCTGGCCCCGAAGCCCCGGGAGGGCAGGGTAAGGGCTGGTCTCGGGGTTCATTGAGCTGGTGCCCAGCTCCTCTGGCCATGGAGAGGGGAAAGGCAAGTCGGAGGCTGGAAAGGGCGCAGGCTGTGAAGTCAGGAACCGTGACAACTCAGCAAGGGGGTGGAGGGAGCGCTGAGGGGTGGGTGGGG
>NW_011494610.1:2115791-2116576 GCF_000754665.1 Bison bison bison
CAGGACTGATTCCCTTTAGGATTGACTGGTTGGATCTTCTTGCAGTCCAAGTGACTCTCAAGAGTCTTCTCCAGCACCACAGTTCAAAAGAATCAATTCTTTGCACTCAGCTTTCTTTATGGTCCAACTCTCACATCCATACATGACTACTGGAAAAACCATAGCTTTGACTAGACGGACCTTTGCCAGCAAAGTATGTCTCTGTTTTTTTAATATGCTGTCTAGGTTGGTCACAGCTTTTCTTCCAAGGAGCAAACGTCTTTTAATTTCATGGCTGATGTCACCATCTGCAGTGATTTTGGAGCCCCCCAAAATAAAGTCTGTCATTGTTTCCATTGTTTCCCCATCTGTTTGCCATGAAGTGATGGAACAGGATGCCATGATATTAGTTTTCTGTTGTGGGGGTGTGGGAGGGGTATTATTTTAAAGTGGGGTGAGGGAGGCCCTCTGAGAAAGCGACAGAGAGGGAGTAGCCCTGAGAGTCTCTGGGGAGGAGCTTTCATGCGAAGACCCCGGGGTGGACGTGGAGCTGGGTTTCAGCGTCACCAGAGAGGAGGGAGGACGGGGTCCGGGTCAGGGGAACCAGAGCCGTGAGGAGGGGCCGGGTCAGGAAGGGCCCGCGTCAAGGGAAGGACGTGGCTTCTCCTCTGTCGGTGGAGCCGCGGAGGGTTTAGAGCAGAGGGTGGCAGCGCCTGGCTCTGCGTTTCTCCTCCGGAGCCTCAGCAGCACGCGCGTCTTGGACACGACGGGCCTCCGCGGTCCCGGGTCCCAGACGCGCGTGCAGA
>NW_011494610.1:2116676-2124417 GCF_000754665.1 Bison bison bison
CTTGGATTACTGTGATATTGAATGGTTTGCCTTGGAAACGAACAGAGATTATTCTGTCATTTTTGAGATTGCATCCAAGTACTGCATTTCGGACTCTTGTTTCGGACCAGCCATGGTGACAGTTCTCCTTTCTCTATAATATTCCCAACACTTGAATTTATTGGGTCTATAATTTCCCCAACACTTGAATTTATTGGATTGTGAGATTTTTGCCAACCTGGTGGGTTTTACATGGTATCTCATTATGGTTTAATTTACATTTCCTGAGTACCATGAAGGTAGAGAATCTTTTCATACTTTTTAAAAATTATTTTAAAAATTTGTCATCAAATGCATTTCTTTGCTGTGCCACACAGCATGTGGGATCATGGTTCCCCAACATGGGATCAAACCCAGGCCCCGTGCATTGGAAACTTGGAGTCTTAACCACTGGGCCACCAGGGAAGTCCTGAGAATCTTTCCATACTTCTCTTGGCCATTCATTCCCATTTCCTCTTCAGCCAAGAGCTAGCTCAAGTCTTTGTCTATTTTCTATTGGGTTGTTGGAATTTTTGTCTTTTTCATTTTTGAGGTGTTTCTTCATATATTCTGGATATTAATCCTGGTGACGTGTGTATGAAAAATATTGGTTCCAATGCACCAGGATCAACCTGAAGAAAGCTTTTGTTAGCTTGCCAGAAAATACTGAGGGACCTAAAGGCTGTTGGGAAGGGCAGGACCTGGGAGAAGGGGGAGGACTCAGGCAGAGTGGAAAAGTGAGTAAGACGCCCCCAAAACTTCTAACCCAGCAAAACATGGTTCTGGGGGAGCAGCAGCCACTCAGAGGTCCCCGCTTTTCCTGCCCATGTCTATGTGTCTGTGAAGAGAAATCACTGTGATGGCCAGTCTGCTGCCAACTCAGGCCCCGGGCACAAGACCATCCCACTTAGTAATTTCTCAGTCTCTCCCTTCAGCAAATGGAGGGACATTGATTCTAGAACTTCACCCCTTTAGTCAAGAGATTCCTCCAAGTCTCTGGGTTTTGTCATTCAGGTATGCTTCTATTCACTCATGCATCCACTCGCTCGCTCACTCACTCATTCATTCCCCAGGTGTCGATGGAGTGTCTGCTGCATGTCTGACCAGCTCTAAGCACTGGGAACAAAGCCATGAACAAAACAGAAAAGTCCCTCCTGGAGGAGCATCCATCGTAACACAGAGATGAAGGCTGACGTCAATCGGTAAAAGAAACAGTGTGACGGGGGCTACTTGGTGCTTTGGTGAGAAATACAGTAGGGAGATGACTGAAGGCGTGGGATGTGGTTCAGTTCAGTTCAGTTCTGTAGCTCAGTCATGTTGGACTCTTTTTGACCCCACGGACTGCAGCACACCAACCTTCCCTGTAGTTCACCAACCCCTGGAGTTTGAAGGTATTGATTAGGAAGGACCTTCCTCTTTCTACAATTGAGGCTCACGTGACCATCTCGTTTTACCAGAAGTATTTCACGAATAGATGTGTGAATGAATAAATGACTAGCTGGTCTGATTTTTAGCAGATGCAGAGCAAATTATGGCCACTTGACTAAGGAGAATATTCAAGAGAACTGGCTCTTTCCTCAGGACAGGGGCAGGCTATTTCCTCTAGGAGCCTCAGTTTCCCTATGCGTAAAATGGAAGATGATCTAAATGATCTTAAAGGATATCTCAGGAGATAAGCACCAGAGACTGGGCTGTGTGTCTTGCAAAGTCCTAAGGGAAAGAGGGGAAAGTCCTGTTACTCCACAGGGCGAAGGACACCCACCAGGACCCTCACCTGGAGCAGGTGTGCCTTGGAATTCTTCCTTGTCTGTTTCTTCCCTCACTGGGCCTCCTGGCTCCTGCCTCCCTCTCCAACCTCAGCTTTCTACCAAGTAGGTTACAGCCACAGTGAGCATGACAGGGACTCCAAATCACAGTGGCTTCCATCAGTTTCTTTCTTTTTTGCATGAAATCCAAGCCCTTAGGGTGATTCTTCTCTGTAGTGTTCAGGGTCTCAGGCTCCTTCCACTTTGCTGCTGTGTCATCCTCGGGGTGTGGCTTTTCGCACAGGGTGGATCCTGTCCCCGTGGCCAGCCAGCAGGGAGGGGGAGAGGGGATGGATGGGCACAAGCCTTTGCTTTCCTTTAAGGGTGGGGCTCAGCACCTAGGCACACAGCTCTCTTCCCCATTGGCCACAAGCCAGTCACATGACCACCCCTGACTGCAAGGGAGGCTGGGAAGTGCAGTCTCCATTCTGCCTGGCTGTGCGCCCAGAAAAGGCTGTTCCTGGGAGGGGACAGTGGACATGGGAGACCATATCCCAGTTGGCTCATGTTGCTCTGGTCTGGGGTGACCAGCTGTCCTGCTTTGCTTAGGACTGAAGTGTTTGAAGTGTTTCCTTGGATCCAGGACTTGCAGTGCTGAATCTGGGATACTTATAGGAAACCAGAGAACTTGTCCACACCGGCTTCTTTCTTCTCCTCAAAGGGGCCCAAAAGGCCTCAGGGCCTTTGCATATGCTGTTACTGTTTCCTGGAACACACTTTCCACAACTTCTTCCATTCAGAAAGGATTACTGGGTGCCAGTCTTATGTATGAGCTGCTGTTTTAAACACTGCATGCCGGGAGCAGAGTGAAAATTCCAGCCATGCTTTTAACATGACAAGGATAATTCTTTCTACTCCTCCCTGATCACTTTGGTTTCTAAATCTCTGTGGTTTAGTGGTTTTATTATCGGCAGCTCTGAAGAGAACACCTCTTTCCCTAAGGCTGTGGCTGAGGTCTTGCACAGTCTGATAAATTTTATATTAATAATAATCTGAAAGAAGAACATGTATTAAGTTCTAAGATTATGATCAAGGAAACAAGGATTTTGAAGAGATGTATAAGCCTAATAATAGGAAATGTGGGGTGGAGAAAGTTTTCGTTAAATAGAACCACACCACCTCTTGGGTGAGTTCATTGGTACAATTTTTCTGGAGGGCAGTTTAGCATCATGTAGCAACTGCAACAAAAAATGCATAACTTTAGGCCCCAAGGTCCATTTATAGGAATTTATCCCAATGAAATAATAAGAAAAATATGCACAGTGGATCCCTAAAGATTTCTGTAAGAGGAGAGAAGTATAACAGTCTAAATATCTGTTCGCAGGGGAGCAGAGACTTTTATCCTCTGCCCCAATATTAGAATGCACTTCAGATGAGCAAACAGAGGCACAGAAAGAGTAAGCAACTCACCCAAGGTCACACAGCAGGAAGTGACAGAGGTGGATGTGAACCAGCGAGGTGACTCCAGAACTCATGTTTTCCCCTAGTTTGCCCTGCCACCTCCTAGGCCTCAAAAAGACTTGAGAATGTCTTCCTGGGAACAATTTAGAGATTTCTCTGGGAGGCAAGAGGATGGAGCAGGACTCAGAGGTCTGGGACCCAGGTCACGGGGCCAAGAACACCCAGATCAGGTGGGAGGCCTGTGGTGGCCTAGAGTGCTGGCTTGCCCCAGGTGGCCAGGGTGGAACCAGCTCCGCCACCCCCCTCCCTGGGTTGGGGGCTGTATCCTTTCCTTCCCCACACCCAATCCTCCGAGCCTGAAGCCCAGTCCCAAGGCCTCCAAGCATAAGACCACTCAAGAAGGAAAACCTGCCCTTGTAGCTGGAATCAGGTGAAATATGGCTGTAAATCAGCCTATCAGAAACCAAAAGGCTGTGTCACAAGCACAGTTAAGGAGGCTGTCGCTGTCAGCTGAGTGGAAATGGTGGAGAGAGAGATGGCGTCTGTTCAGAGGGACGAGAGGAGGGACCGTCATGGGGGATGGAAGGGGGACAGGCCTGCCCCCAGCAGACACGTCGTCCTGCAGAGAACCGGCCCAGGATGGGGAGACTCAGACTAGTGAGGATGCAGCGCACCCCTGGCACCAAGCTGGTGAGCTGGCAGGGGCTCGGGAATGTCAGGAGCAGTCTGCGATCGTCACACCTGCCGCCCACGTGTGCCAGGAGAGAAGCCACTGCCTCTACCTCCGAAGGCCGTTGTGGGCAGGAAGCGAGGGCATGCACGGGGGGCCTGGGGCACCTGCCATGGCAAAGTCAGCTGATGGTACCTGTGTGGTGGGCTCAGAGCAGCTCTTGCTGAGGACGTCACAGCGGGTAGCTGCCTGCTCCTCTGGGCGAGGGGTTGTCTGCCTGCTCCTGCGAGCCTGGTCCTGAGTGTAGGTCAGCATGGGTCCTGGATTCTTGCGAAGAGGTGGCCGGGCCCAGCTCAGGCCTCCCTTGGGGGCCTGTCCCCCATCAGTGTCTGGGGGGCTGCTCCTGGTGGGCTCAGGGCAGGCCGGGGTTCTGCCTTCTGGTCTGTGCCCCCAACCCCAGGCCCCACCTTGCCAGCTGCTGGGCAAACCCTGGAGCAGTGACCTCTCAGGGTCCAGTGGGCACAGCCCTCCTGCCCCGGCCCCAACTGCAGAAGGAGAAAGAGGGTGAACACCCCCCGCCCCCCCCCACACACATTGTAGGACAAATGGCTTCTGGCCCAACACACCCACAAGCAGATGTGTCTGTGCTGAATTGATCGAACTGCAGGTTGTGACGCATTAGTGGGTCTTGAAATCAGTTCAGAGAGTGGAGCCCTGCACTTGAAGTCCACCCTGGAGTGGAGTAGACAAGATGCGGAGACAGCAGAGGGCGTGGTCTGCAGTGAGGGGAGGCTGCTGGGGAAACTTCTCTGTTGTCACATGGACAGGGGTGAGTGTGTGAGGGCACCGTGGGAATGTGTTTCTCACTGTGGTTATTAAAATGTGCTTGACCAATGGTCACAGCCTTAGGGTCACATGACAGGTAAGTCATCCCGGGGGCCCAGGGGGTCTGGGCTCTTTTGAATCTGGGAGGAGACTGTAAAGCCTGGGAGATGCAGGTGGTGAAGAATGGGCCATGGGGATGGCACCGGGGCAGGTGCAGCTGTGAGTCCTGCCCTTCCCTCCCGGGCTAAGCGGCCCCAGCCTGTGGTCACTACTCCGCAGCCCGCGTCCCGCTTTCTGCTCTTCCCAGCACCCGTCAGGTCAGATGCCACTGCCGTGTTTTCGGCTCATGTTTCTCTTCTGTCGGCCGCCCTGGAGTTGGATCCCGGTTCCCTCGTGCACCCCAGCGTGAGCCCAGTGCACAGTAGGGGCGCTCTGAGGGCTGGGAGGTCCCCTCACCTGTCGTGAGGATGTCTGGTATGGGGGTGGTCTGCGGCACAGGGGTGGGCCCTGGAGAGCCTTTCAGCAGGGTGGGCTCCTCTTCCGAAAGTCCCCGAGTCCCCTGCTGCACCCACTGGGTGCCCCCTGCCCGGCTTCCTGCTGTGGCCCTTGTGTCACCCTTGAGGGTCCCAGCAGCCAGGCTGGGCTCTGGGGGAGCCCCTGAAACTAGAGGTGCTGGGAGCTCACGCCCCTGGGGGGCCCTGGCCTGATGGGACCACGCCCCGCCCTGCCAGCTGCCCTGCCTGTTTGTGCTGCTGGGCTGGGCTCTGTTCGTCCAAGCAGGTGACTTGCTGGCGGTGGGCATGCGCCCTGCCCTGAGAACCTCAGCCCGCCTTCTGACGGAGCTCTGGGGCCGGGCTCCACCGGCGCAGACAGGCCCTCGGCTATTCCTAGAGAAATGGGCAGAATATGCATCGCCTCCATCCTTCCCAGTCTCCCTGCCCCCCTTACCGGTATTGTTTGGGGTCACCCTCCAGATAAAACTCTTGGACTCGAAGCCTTGTCTCAGGGTTGGCTGCTGGCGAAACCAAAACTGGCCCATAGGGTGGAGGCCTTGCTTCTGGTCTGTCTGCATCTGAGGGTATGGTGTATGTATATGTATGAATGTGAATATCTTCCCTGGATTGAGGTGGATTTACAAGACAAAAAAAGTGGGTATAAACCAGTGTCAAGGGTTTTATAAGGCAGGTGGCAAGGACTCGGTTCTCATCCCATCATCCATAATGGAACGGGGGGAGGGGGCCTGCAGGACAAAATGAGGAGGGCAGCAGGAGGGGAGGAGGGTGGATGGAGGGGAGGGGGGAGATGGGGGGGATGGGTGCGTGAGAGAGATGGAACGAGAGGGTCTTGACAGGGGCAGGGCAGCTTCCTCAGCACAGCAGCTGCCCTGACTCAGAAGCACGAGCCGTCCATGCAGGGACCCCTCTGGGCTCTCGGTCTCTGTTAGAACAGGACAGGCGGCCAGCAGATCCTTGGGGCCATTCAGTTCTCATTCCATTTGTGTGGGCCTGGGCACACGTGCGTGCAGACTTACACACATGTGCGCACACTCGTACATACATGCCTTCTCTCACTCCCACACACTGGCCACTCAGACACAGCAAGTCAGGTCATTAAGATGCGAGGCCCTGCCTCCACCTCCTCGCAGAGCCCATGTGACCCCGCTGATCAGAGGAGACCACAGGTCCAGAGGGTGAGCCCCGGCATCGAGCCATGGCTCTCCATGGCAACCCAGCTACCTGTTTGCAAGTTTAAAAGCTCCAGGCTTACAGGAGCTCTCATGTTAATTCATGCAGATCAGCTGTTCACTAGTCAGAGCTCCCACTGTTAAGTGAGGCAGCGGGGCACACAATTGGCGCGCGCGCATGCGCGCGCGCGCGCGTGTGTGTTTGTGTGTGTGTGTGTGTGTGTGTGTGTAGGGGTGTGTGTGTGAGGGGAGGTGAGTCTGGTGCACAGTTAGGATGAGGGTTTGAGGGCAAAATACCATGAAAAAATACAGCCAGTAGTAATTGGATTACGGTGGTTGATTGCTTTCAAAGTACTTACCGTGGTGTATTAATATTACATCTGGTGACTTCTGGAGTGTCTCGCTGATAGAATGTGGGCTGTCAGAAGAAAGAACACCGTTGCAAATCTGATCAGATCTCCCCTGTGGTCCTGAAATCGCTGGAGAGGGGGTTCACATCCAGGTATGAGATGTGGGAGAAAATCCCACCAAGTCCAAAGAGGTCGGCGGTGCAGGTGGGGTCAGGTGGTGGAGAACCCGGGACCCACGTGGCGGGACTCGAGGTCTGTGTCCTCGCCCTCTGGGACGGGGTGGGAGGTGGGGCTGGGGAGAAAGTGGTGGCGATGGAGAAAGCTGGAGAGAAATGGCCACGTGTGGTTCCTCTGTCTACAGCAGGTCTCAACCTGATGTCCCGCAGGTGACACAGGAGTGAGGAGGGCTTGACCCAATCAGCCAGCAGCCAGCACTTCTGAAGGGATCCCACTTGCCAGACATGTTCCAAACAGGTCTCGGATATTGACTCAGCCAATCCCCCTGCCCTGAAGGGTGGGTGCTGTTACAGCTTCCCGTGGAGGGGGATACCCAGGGAGGGAGGAGACTGCAGGACACACAGCCAGCAAGGAGCCTGTGGACAGAGCAGCTCAGGGGTCTGGGGGGCAGGTCCCGGGTCTCCATGTGGGGGCGAGAGGGAGGGGTGGGGACTGGGGCAAGCTGCAGAGCTCGAGCCTGTCTGGAGGTCTGGACTTGGGGCCACCACATGCTGCCAGGGGAGGGTCTGGGCCCGGGTGGCCCCTCTCCTGAGACCTTAAGAGAATCAGATTCCCAAGGAAATCTCAAGGTTTTCGCATGTTGACAATAGATTCACTTTTTCCCAAAAACACAGGAGGGATGAACTGGACACCTTCCTGGCTGGTTTTGGTCCATGGTGTAAACTCTGACTCACAGAAAATCATTCTGCAAAGTGAGCATCAGGGCATGTTGGTGCTGGGCTGGGTGGTGTAACATGAGGGCTTTTCCCCC
>NW_011494610.1:2124783-2125683 GCF_000754665.1 Bison bison bison
TTACAGGAATGCCGGGCCAGGCCCTGTCCTGAGGCAGCCCACAGCCCTGGGGTGGACACGACCTCCACTTTCCCGGGGTTGCCCTGGCGGCTGGAAGGCCAGGTGAGGCTGGGCTTGTTTCCACGCAGCCTCCGTGCTGGGGAGACGTCATCCTGTGGGCCCTGCCCTCCCCCAGCCTCTGGGGGAGTCCTAGGACCCCCAGGCCTGTGGGTATTTGCCTCTGTAGCTCCGCCTCCAGGCAGACCACCACCCTTCCCCTCAGGCCAGGGCAGGGTCAGGTTCAGGACATTGTCCTTCTGCCCTCTCCCCAGAGGCTGGTTGTGGGCCCCACGGAACCGTCTCCCCCTTCTGAAAGGGTCACTTTAAGAATGCCGGGGGCCAGGTTTTGGCGTCTGAGGAGCTCCCTAAGCTCCCTGGGACCAAAGCGATCCTCTTTTGTCGGCTCTGATGGGGACAACTGACCGCTGTGCTTTAATCAGGAGGGGACACGCTAAGCTGTGGCCTCCTACAGGGCTGCATACACGTCCATTAAGTCCGCCCGTGCACTCTCTTGCTCTCTGCAGCCCACGAGGCCCCCCGCCCCCATTCCGAGGCCAAGGGGGCGCCCCCCAGCCCCAGCCCTGACTCCGGAGTCCAGAACAGCGGCCAAGAGAGAACGCCAATCAGCCAAGATTCCTGGCGGCGGCTCAATACAGCAAATTATTTCTTGCAAATTACTCCTTCAGACCGAAATCTGGGCAGGACTATGCAAGTTCAGGGGTGTCTATTATCTGCTACTTCCAGGCGCCCCGGCGCATCTGAGTGCAAAGTGCTCGTCTGCGGGGTGGGGTGGGGGGAGATGCTCTGGAAACTGTGGCTGCTGCTGGGATCGGCCGGCACCTCCTCTTCTGCTTCTCGACC
>NW_011494610.1:2125783-2155102 GCF_000754665.1 Bison bison bison
GGGCGAGGGGGAGGGGCGAGGGGCGGCCGTCTGAGGCCGCGCACGGGCACAAAGGGGGCTCGGGTGTGCGGGACATGCAGTGGGGCACTGTGCCCGGCCCGCTTCCCCTTGCCCCGTCTCAGTGTCTGAAGCCCCGGGGACCCCCCACCCCCTCTCTGTGTGTAATCTGCAGTTTTGGGACCCTGTAGGGCTGGGTGGAGGTGGCAGAGTACAGGTTAAATGGGGAGAATAGGGGCGGGGCAAGCACAGGGGGAATTAATTTTCCGGGAAGTGTTGCCGGGCTGCCGCTCAATTCTTCGCTATAAAAATGTAGGCACAGGTTCTAGGAAACAGATGTTCTGGTGCCGACTGGGTTTGTCTTTCATGTCCACCCTTGGCCCATCATGTTGGACATCCCGGTCTGTTAACATTGGTTTTTTGGGATCCCGTGGAACAGGCTGGACTTTCCTACCAGCAGCAATGGTGAGTCCATGGGCTTGGGGTCAGGTGCTGTGCTGTGGGCGTTAACCCACTTCATCCTTACAGCAGCCGCGTGAGGTGGGTGCATGATAATCTCCTGGAGATAAGGAGATGGGCATAGAGAGATCTCACCCAGCTAGGAAGCGGCAGAGCTGGGATTTGGACCCAGGCAGCCCGGCACCAGGGTCTATGCTCTTAATCACTCCTTCCAGGGGCTGCTGATGACCGCCAGGCTGCAAGTGCAGGGACTTTGTGTGGGGGCAGGTCGAGGCCGGATCTCCATGGGTCCTACTGGGCCCGCTGGGATGGCGGGTGGGCTGTGACTGTCTCTGCTGGGGCCCCATCCCTGACCGCTTCCATAATCCACTCCTCCTCCTCCTCCAGACTCAGGTCCGGTGTCCCCTCCTCCTTCCCTGAGTCCCTGTTCAGGTCCACCCCCCACCCGCCGCTCCATCACTTCGGCTGGTTAAACTTCTTCCCAGTACACATCTTGTGCTCTGGAATTGTCTCCAGTGCTGCTTTGACTTCTTGCTCATTGTGTCTCCTGTCTTGAGGGCAGGGTCTGCAAGGGCAGGTCTGGGGTCATGGCTGCCTCCCCAGGGCCCGGAACTATGTGGGGCTTGATGGTGGGTCCCTTTTTCCCAATTCTCACATTTGGTCATAACTGCCTATTTTTGCAGGGTTGCACGCTCACGAAGTAACATCCACTTCTTTGCACGTGTCGCCATCAGTAACGGAATACTTGCAGGCAGCCTAGCTCGGACCTAACCCGTTTGCCATGCTTGTCAGATGGTGCCACGGGGGTGGGGTGGTTCCCCCTTGTCCTTCTCAGACGTTCTAAGACATTTTAAGAGCTAGATTTGCATGCAAACCCAGTGATCGGAAATGAATTGGGAGTTTTCAGTTGTTACAACGTGTGGGGTAGAGATCAAGATCCTTCAGTGCCCAGGACAGTCCCTTACAATGAATCGTGCTGTACAAAGTGCCAAAAATGTCCCCTGCTGAGACACTCTGACCAAGACCAGATTAGAAATGGAAAGCGTGATGAGTGTTCATCCCCGGTAAGCTTTTCTTCTTTCCAAATATTCAGTCAATAAACCTTACAGACAGGGAGGCTGGTCCCCGGGGTGGGTGGGTGGGTGGGGGACCTTGTAGAGAAGAGTCTAGTCCTGGAACAGCCAGATGAGGCTGCAGGAGCCGAAAGACCCAACAGCTCCAAGCTCCCAGTTCTGGTGGATGGAACTCGCCGGGGGCTCCAATTACTGTGGGGAGAGGGAGCCACGCTCCTTTGGGTAAACCTGTTGCGCTCAAACCCCGGAGGCCTTCCCAATTGCTCCCCGGCCACAAGGAGTATGTCCTGCCTCCCCGCACACATGTCTTGGGGCTCAGGGCTTTCTGAGAGCATCTCCCTGGGAACTCGGGGATGAAAAGCATCCTTCTGCTTGCTACCAAGGGTCCTCACTCAATCGAACATCATGCGCCCAGTGGCTCTGGCCAGCCCCTTTGGTCGCCCTCCTTCTCCTCTTTCTCCACATCCAGTCCAGCAACTCAGCCATCTCCATGGCACTGCCTCTGGAAGGCACCTCGCATGGCTTCACTTTGCTTTATTTCCCGGCCTCTCCCCATCACCAGTCACCCTTGCCTCTTGGCTGCTTCGTTGGTATCCCCATTTCTACTCTGGGGGCACTCAGTAGCCAGAGGGTGGTGGCTTAGTCGCCAAGTCGTGTCTGACTCTATTGTGACCCCACGGACTGTAGCCCACCAGACTCTTCTGTCCTTGGGATTTCCCAGGCAAGAATACTGGAGTGGGTTGCCATTTCCTCCTCCAGGGGATCTTCTCAACCCAGGGATTCAGACCTGCTTCTCCTGCACTGGCAGGCGGACTCTTTACCACTGAGCCACCAGGGAAGCCTTGGAAGAGAGCAAATCACACCCTGGTTTTCTACTGCTCGAATTGCTCTTCTGACATGTATGTTGCAATTCACTGTGGTCTCTCCCTGCCTCTGGAAGCTTTCTCTACTCTGGTCACACAGGCCTCGTTCTTTCTTGGACACTCAAGCCCCCTCCCCACTCAGGGCTTTTGCTGTACTGTCCCCATCTGAAACACTACTTCCCTGGTTCTTGGCACTTCAAGCTCCTACTCATTTTTCAGGTCTCAGCTAAAAATACACCTCCTCCATGAAGCCTTCCTTGACTCCCTCGTCTGCAGAGGTCTCCGTCGCCTCTTTACTGTGCGGCCCACCACACCCATCTTATTCTCTTCATAGTGTTACCAAACGAGGTTCATTTGCACAATGCCTGGCAAGTGCTGGGATTTGCAGCAAAGAAAGGGTTTATTCTTAAGGCCGCCAAGGAAGGAGATCGGAGAACAAGTGTCAGACCCACCTCCCCAAAGGCTGGGGCTCAGGGTATTTATGGGATAATAGAGCTGGGAGGTCCTACGTGTGGGAGCCTGGGAAAAGGTGATTGGAATTAAGAAAAATTTATAGTTCTCATTATAGTTCTCATTATAGTTCTGCACAGGCATAACTAAGCTACGGATCTCTTCACGGGACACGTGTTCAGGAACAGGCACTTAGCACCATCTGAGGATGGAGTTTTCAGCTCTCTGATGTCGAAAGGTCACCAAGCGGACACTCACGCGTGCCCAATTGGAGGGTCAGGGATCCTGACCAGGCTTCCCCAGCTCAGCTAGAACTAGATGAGGCTGACTCCAAGTTCCTGGCAAACACCTTATTGTTTCGGCTACATGCAGCTTGGAGGACATGCCAGTCTTTTGTAGCAACAATTAAAATGGCCTTGAATAGTGAAGGCAGGTTCTGGGTGTGATGGACTGAAGTGATGACTACCCACGGTTTCCATAGCATGATGACTATCTGTCACCCCAATAGGATGTCCAGTCCCTGAAGACAGAGACCGTGCCTGCCTCATTCACGATTGCAGCATTAACAGGTTTAGTCACTATTTGGTGAATATGCGCTCAGTCGCTCAGTCACGTCCAACTCTTTGCAGCAGCATGGACGCAGCCCACCAGGCCCTTCTGTCCATGGGGTTTTCCAGGCAAGAGTACTGGACGGGTTGCCATTTTCTCCTCCAGGGGATCTTCCTGACTCAAGGATTGAACCAGCATCTCCTGCGTCCTGTGGCAGGGGGATTCTTTACCACTGGGTCACCTGGGAATCGCATTGGGTGAATGCATAGTAATAATAATCATGAATATATCCTGCGTGCTCTATGCCACCACTGTTACAACCCTTTTAAGTATGAAACTCATTTAATTCCACCAGGACTCTGGGAGAGAGGTTACAGTCCGGTTTCCAGTGTGCCAGGCAGAGCGGACAGCAAGTGAGAAGGCCCAGAGGAGGAAACAGGCCCGGAGAATTGAGCGGCCAGAAATGAGGCCAGTGTGCATGAGGCAGAAGGAACAGGGAGAGTGGTGGGTGATGGGGACACGGAAAGACTTCACCAACAGCAAGAAGAACAGAGTTATTACTGCAATGACAGAGGTGGGTTTTTTTCTAAGTCTCTATCCTCTTTGAGTCCAGCCCGGTGCACCAGAGACAATCCCGGCTTTCCAAGAGGGCTCACCTTCTCCCTTAAATCTCCATCAGCTTCGGCAAGTTGTCTGTGTGGTTGTGACTTCTCTGTTGATCATCGGCTATTGCAGATTTATTAACATACGTCCTCTTGATTGAAGAACCAGAGTGTTTTGGGGTCAAACGGGGCTGCTGACTAACCATCATTACCTTAACATATGCATTCTTTCTCATTGTTAAGGAATGTAGGCACCATACTTTCATCTTTAAAAAACAAGTAAGTAGAACTTGATTTCTCTATGGAAACAGGACCCTGAGGGAAATACATGTTTTACAGTTCCAGCATCTGGGGCAATAATTTCCACATTCCCTTTTGTTTGTATCATGCATTACACTTTGCAAAAATATTTTCTCCTGCACAAGTTTATGTGAGCTCGTTGAAATGCGTGCAAGGTATGCACATGTCACCCGTGTTGATAATTCTTTTCCTAATCGAATTAAAAAGAAAAAAGAAAGAAAATGCCTGCCAGTCCTCATCCGGGCGTATTTTCTGGAAAGCACAATTTAACTCATGCTTCTACTCTTGCCTTGTCTCACGTTTCATTGTTTCTTTCTCCATAGTGTGTGTTTAACCCTCTACCTGGATTCTCCTTCTGCACCTTTCATTCATAAACGTGGCGGCGCGTGTCCATCACCTTCGTTCTTCTGGAAGCACTGTGCTGATTTCATTTTGGGCGAACACTCCCTCCTCTCTTCAATTCATGTGCCAGAGTTGACCCGCTGGCCTCCAGCTAGCCTCGGCAAGCGCTGCATTCTCCCTCTCCCCCCTCCCCCCGCTCCCTTAGGTCAAAGTGACTCCTGATGGCAAGTGAATTTCAACGCCAGACTTGGTTTGATTTACTGGAAAGACCACCTCTCTTTTCTCAGGACTGGTTTCTGTGAGAATCTGAACCAGGCTACAGAACAGAGAGATCCTGCTTGTGCGTGAGGTCAATACAGAGGGAAACAGCCAAACCTTGGAGAGAAATGGAGTCTTAAAGACGTGACTTGAGCTCCTGGATCCAGCCATGCCTGAAGCCATTCCGCTTAGAGCGGGTTTTCTCAACCTCAGAACTGTAGACAGTTTGGGGTTAGATACTTCTTGTTGTGAGGGGTTTTCCTGTACATTATAGGATGTTTAACAGCAGGTGCCAACAGCACCCTGCTTCCTCTCCCTCCAGTGACAGCCAAAAATGTCTCCATACATTGCCAAGTATCCCTGGAGCAGGGGGCAGATTACCTGTGTTAAGAATCACTGCCTTCGATTGCCTGTAAGTTATGTGGGTCAGTAAATGTCCTTTTATGCTAATTCCTTCCGTGTTTCTGCTTGTCTCCAAGGGGCTTTCAGCTCAAAGGAAAGCTTGACCCCTAGGATGCAGGGGGACATTTAATAAAAGGGGCTGGGTGGTGGCAATGAATGATGGGATACCTGTTGCCAAGAAGCCGGTTCTAGACTGAGCTGAGCAGTGTTCTAGTCCGCAGCTCTACTCTCAGGGGGTGAGAGAGAGCCTCAGACCTCAGCCTGCTGGTGACGAGAAAATGCCCAAGACAGCCTCCCAGGGAGAGAAGGAGGCAGTGGGGTGCAGTGGCCTGGGGGCACCTCCCACAGCCTCCCAGCCTCTCGTGTTCCAGGAGGGTCATAAGGCACTCTGCTAAGTCTGAGATGAACTGCCCTCCTAGCCTTGACTTTGAGGCATGCAAGACCCCCAGGGTGCCATGGTGTCAAGCTCCCCTGCAGCTGTTACAGAAAGGTAATGTCTGTGGGTGATTAAAGGACTGTTTTGCCACTATAATAACCAGTCCCAAACGTTTACAGGCCCTTCAATTGTCTGCAGAAATAAATGGGGGAAAAAGTCACTGATGCAAGTAGATTCTTCCAAATATCTAAATATTTGGTATTTTGGAGGCCTGTCTTGCCTGGAAATCCTTCCCTTTCTCCCCATGGCCGATGTTTCAACTGAGAGACCCTAACCCAAGGAATGTTCTGGCATTCCATTGGTTTAAATTGGAATGAAGCTGGCAATGTGATGGTGGTCCCGTCTCAGGTCAAGAGAACGAAGACAGAGAGAGAGAAGAAAAGAAAAGGCAGGAAATGCAAGAGGTGGGCAGGTGAGGCACTGATCCCTGCTGTTTAGGAAGGAGCAGGAGACCCGAGCCTGGGCCCGCCTTAGACTCAAATCTCCTTTTTTTCTAGGGGAGACCCCAATTTGCCACCATCTTTGCTGAGGGCAAGATTGAGACCCCAAAACTTCTGTCCTTTGCTGGGAACTCCTACACTCACTGCTTCCTTGATCTTGAAATGAATTCAGGGCTGGGATGGAGGTAAGGCAGGTGAAGCACAAAAAGCTAGGGTAGTCAAGATAAATATGATTTTAATGCAATATTAAAAAATAAAAATCGATGTCCCCCAAATCCTTAAGGAACAAAACACCAAATTTTAAAATAAAGACTGGATCTGTTGTTTTACTAGGAATTAAAATTTGAGATGTCTGCCTTAAATTTCCTGGTTGCTCCACTAATCTTCTTTTTAAGTATTAGAATGAGAACCGTGGCTTCTTAAACGAACAGGCAAAAAAACCTTCAGAATCCAATATATATCAGAAACAAACCTGTGATTTCTTTCCCAGAAAACGAACCAGATTTTCACAATATTTTATGAGCTGAATAGATATTATGTCTGTTTTGATGAAAATGCCCAATAGAGTTCGTTGACAACAAGAACAATCAAAATAATCCAACCTTAATCCCAATTGCAAATCTTTTAGGGTTTATAAATCTAACCACCAAAATTCTTGCAGTCAACTCAGGATCCTCACTTCCTTGGGCCCAAAGGACCCTCCCCGTATCTTCTGACACATTTCAGAAGTGAGGAGTGCTTCTCAGGTTTGCAGAAACCCAGGAAGAAAACTCATTTTCTGATCTGAACGGAGGTGAAAGGCATATCTTAACAGTGCATTTCAAATGCATTGACGTTCATCACAGAAGCATCTACAGTTCGTACATTATTTAGAAAGCTGCAGGAGAGGGAATAATAAATGCAGAATATGCGAGTGATTCATTTTGATTTCTCAAAAATGCAACCCAGCCAGAGAGAGCTTCACAAAAGATCTGAAGCCAAAATAAAATCTCTGCTGTTAGCAAAGTCAAGGCACTAAAGAGACAGACAATGAAGCAAAAACAACCAACCCCAAAACGAAACAACAAACCCCCTGAAATTTGACCTGAAAAAAAAAAATCGAGCATTTAAGTTTTTTAAAAGGTGGAGGAGATGCCATCCAAGGGGGTCTGAGGGTAAGGAAACTGTTGTGAAAAACGGGAATTCTGTGCCCGGAGCTGCTCGCGGCTCTGATCCTGGAGTGTGAAATTAGCGACTGAAGGCAGATTTCACAGGCACTTCCGAGGAGCGTGTTGGTGGATTTGTGACGGGGCCGCTCCGCCAAGTCCTGCCCACTTGCAAGCTGCTGTCATGATTCATGCAAAGCACAGATAATCCTGAGTGTCTGGAGCGCTTTGCATTTATATTGAACGCAGCCTCTCTCCTTCCTACAGAGCAAGTCTAGTGCCGAGTGCAGGCGGGTGAAGGGTGGCAGGGAGCACCTACCGGACCGGCATTCTCACGGAACTCCTATGCATTCTATCAAGAAAAAAACCTATCCAGACCTAGACACTGTCATCCTGAGTGAAGTAAGTCAGATAGAGAAGGAGAAATATCATATGACATCCCTTAAAGGAGGAATCTAAAAAGAAATGATACAAATGAACTTACAAATCAGAAAGAGACTCATGGACTTAGAGAATGCTAGGGGCTGAGGTAGGGTGGAGATGGAATGCGGGGAAGGGGCAGTTAGGGAGTTTGGGATGGATATGTACACACCACTATATTTAAAATGGATAACCAACAAGGATCTACTGTTGGAATTCTGCTCAATGTTATGTGGCAGCCTGGATGGGAGGGGAGTTTGGGGGAGAATGTATACATGGATATGTATGGCTGAGACCCTTCACTGTTCCCCTGAAACTATCTGTATAGTCAAAGCTATGGTTTTTCCAGTAGTCATGTATGAATGTGAGAGTTGGGCCATAAAGAAGGCTGAGCCCTGAAGAATTGATGCTTTAGAACCATGGTGCTGGAGAGTCCCTGGGACAGCAAGGAGATCAAACCAGTCAATCCTGAAGAAAATCAACCCTGAATATTCATTGAAAGGATTGATGCTGAAGCTGAAGCTCCAATACTTTGGCCACCTGATGCAAAGAGCTGACTCATTTGAAAAGACCCCGATGCTGGGAAAGATTGAAGGCAGGAGGATAACGGGACGACAGAGGATGAGCAGGTTGAATGGCATCACTGACTCAATGGACATGAGTCTGAATAAACTCTGGGAGATGGTGAAGGACAAGGAAGCCTGGCGTGCTGCAGTCCATGGGGTTGCCAGAGTCAGACACAACTTAGCAACTGAACAACAGCAACCCAATACAAAATAAAAAGTTGTTTTTTTTAAAGAAAAAAAAAATCATCCGGACAGATTTCATTCAGTAGAAATGTTGCGAAAATGTATAGTAAATAGGAGTGTGGTTAAAAAGTGTTAAACCTTAAAATATCTCCCAGGGCAACAAGGACTTCTGAGTCTGGGTTTCAGGTCTGAGACAATGGATGACTCTATCAGAGTCCCCCTCCCCACCCCACCCCTCCAAAACCACCTCTGAAGGTTCTGCTCGGCCATGAACGCTTTTAAACAGAAACAGAAAGTAATCTCCGTCCTTGAGGTGGGGGCAGAGTCGCTTTGATCCCCCACTGCGTGCAGTCTTGTCAGCTCCTCGTGGTCTTCCTCTGGATGCTATCTTGTTCACACAGTTTGTTCAGGAGATTACTGAAGGGGAGGCCAGGGAAGAGGTCTGCTCACGTGCTAATGACCTAGTCTTCATTTCTACTGCTTTGATCTGTGGAGAGAACCGACAAGTTAGGCAAAGTATTGTGAGATTCAAAGATCCAGAAGGTGTGCTTGGGCTGGAGGTAAGTAGAGCACAGGAGAGCCTGGCTTAAAAGTTAGTTTGCTGTTGTTGCTTTTGTTCAATCTCCAAGTCATGTCTAACTCTTTTCAAACCTGTGAACTGCAGCACACCAGGCTCCCCTGCCCTTCACTATCTCCTCAAGTTTGCTCAAACTCCTGTGTTGGTGATGCTATCTAACCATCTCCTCCTCTGCCGCCCTCTCCTCCTAAAAGTTGGTGACAATATAGTTTTGTTAAAGTGACAGATGCTTCTTGCTGAGGGTGGTTTCCTGCAAAGAGCTGCTTTCACGGACTGTTTTATTCACTTTTGGGCATGTTATGTTTTCTAAATAAAGCCCAACATCAGTTATTAGGAAATCAGTCCCCTTTCAAATGAAAAATTCTCTCTTTCACAGCCTTCTTGGGGATGGTAAGTGTTTGGCGTCTCCCAAACCTGGTTTGAACTTTGCACGCTCTTTGGTAAAGACCCTGCCCGCCAATGCCAATGCAGGAGATGTAAGAGGCACAGGTTTGACCTCTGGGTCAGGAAGCTCCCCTGGAGAAGGAAATGGCAACCCACTCCAGCGTTCTTGCCTGGAAAATCCCATGGACAGAGGAGCCTGGTGGGCTACAGTCCACAGGGTCGCAGAGTTGGACTACTAAAGCGACTTAGCACACACGTGGAAAATTTGAGATAAAATAACAGCCCAGAGCTCTTCACACCCTGTAAATCACTGTAGATTAGGATGCCTTTGAAATTAATAACAGAAACTCACACTCAAACTGGCTTAAACAATCACAGAATATGGTGTTTCCCATCAGTCAAAAGGTTAATCAGCCCCTGAAGATATCTTTTTCTAATAAAAAAATTTTAATTTATTTTTGGTTGTGCTGGGTCTTCATTGCTATGCAGTGACACTCTCTAGTCGCAGTGGCTTCTCCTGTTGCAGAGTATAAGCTCTGGGGAGCAGGGGCTCAGTAGTTGTACATGGGCTGAGTTGTTCCATGGCATGTGGGATCTTCCCAGACTAGGGATCGAACCCATGTCCCCTGCATTGGGAGGCAAATTCTTCACCACTGGACCACCAGGGACATCCTGATGATGTCTTAAAAGATCAGATTCTTTCCTTCTCTTCACTGTCCTTGGGGTTGACTTCAGCCTGAGGCTGGAAATCCTCCTGGGTAGGGGAGGCCTTTGGTATCCAGAAATCAGGTCAAAAAAAGCTTTGGAAGTTTCTCAGAAGATCAAGCAGGACCTTTCCTAGAAAGTACCAGCATCTTGCTTTTCCTGCCCCCAATCGTATGACAGGTCTGCTCCTGACCAAGGTATGGTCAAGGGAAATGGGTGGGGTCACCCTTAGACCAGCACTCTAACTGGGGTGGAGTGGGGCTGGCTTCTCTGCATCCCATGGGTTGGCAGGGGAACCCAGGGTTCCTGAGGTCTTGTGAGTCTGGATTGTACTTGCTGTGGGTGTCCACAATGTCCACTACTGTCTAGGAAGAACTGAAGGAAAGTTCTGTTCCCCCCACCCCACTCACCACTCACACACATGCTTCTGTAACCAGATGTGTGCTTTCTTTTCCCCACACTGACCAGTGTTTCGACACCAGCAGACTGTTGTACAATTCAGTTCAGTTCTGATACCATCTGTCTGGCATAAAGGTCAGAACCCACAGGTTAAGGACTCAGGCCCATGACTGCCCCCACTTGAGGTGTCAGTCGCCAAGTCCCAGACTGTCACCTGTACTTCTGGCCAAAAGGCTGTAATTTGGGGCTCCTACCTACAACCCTTCCCTCAGGTTTGATAACTGGCTAGCGTGGCTTACAGAATTCAGGGGGATTCTTACTTTGGTTTGCTGGTTTATTATAAAGGATACACTGGGCTTCCCTGGTGATGCTAGTGGTTAAAGAAACTGCCTGCCATTGCAGGAGATGCAGGAGATGCAAGAGACGCAGTTTGATCCCTGGGTTGGGAAGATCCCCTGGAGGAGGAGATGGGCAACCCACTCTAGTATTCTTGCCTGGAGAATCCCGTGGACAGAGGAGCCTGGCTACAGTCTGGCTGCAATCCGTGGGGTTGCAAAGAGTCAGACACGACTGAGGGAGCTTGCACACACATAAAGGGCATACTAAAGGACACAGATGAACAGTCAGATGAAGAGATAAATGAAGGGAGGTTTAGAAATGCACAAGTCCTGAGTGCAGGAGTTTGTCCCTGTGGAGTTGTGGGGTTGGGGTACACTGCCCTCCCTGTGTATGGACGTGTTCACTGACCCCGAAGCTCTCTGGACACCACCATTGAGGGGTTTTTATGGAGGCCTCATTATGCAGCTGTGATCAAATGTTATCACTGGAGACTCCATCTCCAGTCTTTCTTCTTTTCCCCAAGGAGGTGGATGATGCTGAATTTCCAAACTTCTAATCATACTTGATCTTTCTGGTAACCAGGTCCCCTTCAGGAGCTTTGTAGGAGCCACCAAGAGTCACCTTGTTAGAACAAAAGACACGTGTATCAACTTGGAATCAGGAAATTCCAAGAAATTTAGGAACTCTGTGTCAAAAACCAGGGTCGAAGAACAACTGTTTGAACAAACCAGGGAGAACACCTTCAAATACCCCTTCCTCCCTCTGGATGGTGTCTTAAATTCCAAAATAATCTCAGTTTCCCTTAAATGTTTACAGCATGTGCCTCGTGTTCTGAGACAAGGATGGATGCCAAAGCTCTGGGGAGTGCATGAGGGCAATGAGAGCCTGTGGGAAGAGCAGGGTGAGGGGGTCAGTGGCGCATGGACCTGGTACCCACATGCTCGTGTCCTAATCCTGACTCTGTCACCTCTGGGCTGTGGACCTTGGGTGGATTATCTTATTTCTCTGCTCCTCGGTTTACCCATCTCTAACCTGAGCATAGTTAATAATATCTGATTCAGAAATTTGATGTGAAGATTGTGATAAATTTTATATTGCTGTTGCTCAGTCGTGTCTGACTCTTTGCAACCCCATGGACTACAACACATCAGGCTTCCCTGTCCTTCACCATCTCTCAGAGTTAGCTCAGACTCATGTCCATTGAGTTGATGATGCCAGCATCATCAACTCAGTTTGTATATGATGCTTCCCAAACACTGCTCAGCAAATAGAAGGCGTTTATGTATTTTCTACAAGCACTGTCTTACCAAGTGAGGAGTCATGAGACACTTTTCCCAGCTGGACAAAGAAATAAAGATGTTCAAGTATTGCTAAAAATGAAAATGATAAGCCCCAACAGGATAACAATAGCTCACATGTATTGTTTACTGAGTATAAGACGTTCTTGAAATCGGTGCTCTCAATAATGCTATGGGATAGGTATTCTTATTATCCCATTTCATAGCAGAAACAGAGACACAAAGAAATGCAATAACTTATCCAAGTGCTCATAGCTAGTAAGGGGTAGAGCTGAGCTTCAAATCCATGCAGTTTCCTCTCAAACTCCATCTTTCCTACTTCTATGGAAGAAGAGGAAAACTCTGCTGCTGGTGGTGGGGTGGGGGTACTGAGTGCTCAGTCCTTCAGGTGTTGAGCAGGAGGCTGGCAACCAATGTCCAAGGCTGACGAAATGAGGATGTGAAGCAGAAGGCGCTCTCAAGCATCGATGGCAGGAGTGTAAAACGGAGCAACCCCTTTGACGAGCTCTTTGGAAGTTTAAAAAAATTACACATACATCTGTTCCCTGACCCAGTAATTCCACTCCCACGTCTGATATGAGAGAAATGAAAGCACAAAAAGATGTGAACAAGAATGATCATGGCAGCTGCATTCATAACAGCCCCCAAGGGGAACACCCCAAGTGTCCATTAACAGGTCAGTGAATAAGCAAAGGACAGAATATTCCTGCAATGAAATATGACTCAGGCATAAAAAGGGACCTACTGCTGATGCATGGGACAATGCGGATAAGGGCCGCATTGTTAATGAGATGTCTTGCTATCAGAAGTATCGAAGTTCAGAAACCATCAAAAGTGGTTGATCCTGGATGCAGATTGAAAGTCGGGAGGTGGCACCAAGGACAGTTGTACTTTTGGTAATTTGAAAAATAATGTACAATTTAGTTTACTAACATTTAAAGGGTCTCTATCCTCTCTCTGCCCATGAACCCTCAGTCAAAATTTGGTTGAGGAACCGAACTCCACTCACTCAAGTTCAGCTTGGAAAGTTTGAGTCCAGTTTGGAGGAGATGAGATCAAATACACAGAAGTGAACAACTCAGTTCAAAACCAAGGACATTACTCATCTAGGTGACCAGGACTTGGTGACTCTGTCCCAGGAGAGGCTTGACAGAGATGCTCATTCCTGGGAGGGACAAGTTGTGGGCATCTCACAGGAAAATTACCTTGGGAATGAAGCCACCCCCGACACCCACAGGTTATGTGTGCCCCTTGAAGGGTGCTGCCATCAGCCTTTGTGACCCCATGACTGCAGCATGCCAGGCTTCCCTGTCCATCACCAACTCCCGGAGTCTACTCAAACTCATGTCCATTGAGTCAGTGATGCCATCCAGCCATCTCATCCTCTATCGTCCCCTTCTCCTCCCGCCCTCAATCTTTCCCAGCATCAGGGTCTTTTCAAATGAGTCAGTTCTTTGCATCAGGTGGCCGAAGTATTGGAGTTTCAGCTTCAACATCAGTCCTTCCAGTGTATATTCAGGACTGATTTCCTTTAGGATTGACTGGTTTGATCTCCTTGCTGTTCCAGGGACTCTTAAGAGTCTTCTCCAAGGCCACAGTTCAAAAGCACCAATTCTTTGGCACTCAGCCTTCTTTATGGTCCAGCTCTCACATCCACACATGATACTGGAAAAACCATAGCTTTGACTATATGGACCTTTGTTGGCAAAGTAATGTCTCCACTTTTTAATATGCTGTCTAGGTTGGTCATAGGTTTTTTTCCAAGGAGCAAGCGTCTTCTAATTTCATGGCTGCAGTCACTATCTGTAGTGATTTTGGAGTCCAAGAGAATAGGAACCGACTCTCATTGCCAGGGTAAGCCTGTTTCAAGTGCTTTTTATGTTGTGGTTACACTGCTTGAGACTTGGTTTCCAAATGTGGCTTCTGAGAAAGATGGCAGATTGTCCAGGGGTCAGTGCCTATCCCTCCCTGACGGGCTGGTTCTCTAGACTCTATACAGTGGGGAAGGCTTTGCTCCCCTGTAAAGAATTGTTATCTGAGAAAGGGAAACCCCATGGCAATATTCCCTGGAAAACAGTGGTTCTCAACCCAACCAACTGACTCAGCACCCCCTTTTATGACCAATATTGTCTAATGTTGCCTTACATGGGGCTTCCCAGGTGCTTCAGTGGTAAAGAATCTGCCCGTCAAGCAGGAGTCACAGGAGATGCAGGTTTGATCCCTGAGTCGGAAGATCCCCAGGAGAAGGTAATGGCAACCCACTCCAGTATTCTTGCCAGGATAAGCCCATGGACAGAGGAGCCTGGTGGACTGCTGTCTCTGGGGTCTCAAAGAGACGGACACGTCTTAGTGACTGAGCCCACATCCACGCTGCCTTATACTCCTGAAATGAAATTGATGAATAACACACACATACTTAAAAACAATCAGAATATTGTCCTAGCTGTAACATCAAGGAGAAATAAAAGAAAACTAACTTGTAAATATTGCTTAGAGTAAAAATAACAAAATAATAGAATGACACAAAATTCAAGGAGAATAAATATGTGCTTAGGAACAGCTACCCTACGAGATTTAAAGAATCAGTGGGATGTTTGTTTCTGCTGTTGAAGAGTAAGTCTGGGTTTAAAATCAATGAGATGATCAGAAGCCAAATTGTACAAGAAGGGAAATGAAACAACAGATGTGGGGTGGACACTGGAGTCGAAACTGTTCAGTGTATGTTAACAGAGGCAACAACACTTTGTGCCCTATGGAGCTGGGTTTGAATTGCAGAATTTTACTTGCAGAAATATCCAGAGGGACATTTAAAAGTCATGGGGGACACTGTGGGACTGTCTTGCCTGTGTCAGGACTTGAAGCATCCCTGGACTCCTGTTCATTAAATGTCAGTGTCCTCTGTAAGAAGAAATTGGAAAAGATTTTGAAATTTAGAGATTCTCTTGACTACCTCATCAGCCCATGTTGTTTTTGCCTTCCATTGGCTTTGACTAGGCTGTTTTATGATCCTGTAAAGATACAAGTTCGGAGAAGGCAATGGCACCCCACTCCAGTACTCTTGCCTGGAAAATCCCATGGATGGAGGAGCCTGGAAGGCTGCAGTCCATGGGGTCGCTGAGGGTCAGATACGACTGAGGGACTTCACTTTCACTTTTCACTTTCATGCATTGGAGAAGGAAATGGCAACCCACTCCAGTGTTCTTGCCTGGAGAATCCCAGGGACGGTGGAGCCTGGTGGGCTGCCGTCTATGGGGTCTCACAGAGTCGCACACGACTGAAGTGGCTTAGCAGCAGCAGCAACAGCAGCAAAGATACAAGTTAACCTATAGCAAACTGATAATAAGGCAAACAATTCCATAGAAACACACATTATGTCCAGTGGGGGTTTATAGACTCCCTTCCCCTATTATGGAAGAAGCCAGCTTTGCATCCATTCATCAACTTCATTTCAGCGTTTGTAACAATAGCCTAGAAATGTGTCTACGTTTTGGCTTTTCCTTTGAACTGGTTTTAAAACATTTCTGGTTCCCTTTTACCTGAGTTAAATGAAAACTCTGACATATTCACTTCATGTTGTAGGACATTTATGATTTTACCTATTTTTTTAAAAAATTATTCTTTAACAATCCCAATCATCGTGCAACCAAAGATTAACTTCTTAACTTTCAAACTCCTCATACTATATGCACTGTGAGTTACTGCATACACACACACACACACACACACAAACCTAGAGAGTCTTAACCCATTTTCTCTCACCTCTCCCCTGCAGCCTTGTGGTGTGTTAGTTGTCTGAACACTATGTAGCCCCCACTTTACAAATGTCCCACTTTGGGCATTTAGGATCTGAAACCCCAACCTCAAGGTGGTGTCCTTGAGATCACACTATATTCAGAGCCATTTTTATTTAGCCAAAACCCTCAGCTTTTTGCTTCTTATGTGAAGAAAATCACAACTCCCGAGATGAGCCACCGTTTATGTGTAAGAGAATTACATCCTGTGTAATTCCAATCTTCTCAGCCAGGGTTGTTTCTTTGGTGTCATGAAGTATTTTTAAGCATCAAAAGGAAAAAGAAGGAGAAAATCCAAAGAGACCACCCCCAAAGTCTGAAATCCTGTTAAACCTCAAACAAAACCAAACCTACCAGGGCCTGACGGAGTAAGCTCATAAGCAGAAAAGACCACGGTCTTACTGGTGTGCTTCTGCGGGTCCCTTTGTAACCCTGACTCCTTCCACCTGGACCGCGGGGGACAGGGAGAGTCTCCTATTTTCCAGGTAATCTGGTCAGGTTACGTGGACTGGAAGGAACCCTCCCTTTGATGTTCTCAGTGCTCATTTTTATGGCCCTGACCCTTTTAAGAGGAAGAGGCAGAAAATCATCACCCAAGGCGAAGAGTGGACAGGGGAAGGTTCATCCAGGATAGACACTTCTGGACTGTGTCCCCAGCATGGGACACTTCTGTGCTCTGCTCTTTAAAATCAGCATCCTGACAAATTGCATGCATGCACGCTAATTCGCTTTAGTTGTGTCAGACTCTTTGTTGACCCTATGGACTATAGCCCCTCGGCCTCTTCTGTCTGTGGGATTTTCCAGGCAAGAATACTGGAGTGGGTTGCCATGCCCTTTTCCAGGGGATCTTCCCGAGCGGGGGATCGAACCTAGGTCTCTTATGCCTCCTGCATTGGCAGGCGGGTTCTTTACCACTAGCGCCACCCTGATGAATTAGGGTCGTGCCAACAGATCAGGAGGTCAGGGTGAGATCTCCTTAAAAATCTTTAGGCCCTCATTAATGTGGGACCTACTTCCAATACAGAGAATAATGTCTCTCTAAAGCACTTTTCTGGAGGGCTTTATGATACTAGAATAGTAATAATTGCTGTCAAAGACTCAAACACTAAAAAATTCCAAAACATAACCCAAAGTGTAATCTGAATGCAGAAGAGTGTGTGACCCAGGCATTAATTCCCATATATTGTGTATGTGCGCCTGTCTCTGCCCCTGACACACCTCTCGGGCTTCATCTGCTTCCCCTCCCCGCTCCTTCTCACCCCTCAACCACACGCCCTGCCTCCTCATTCATTCGGGTCTCTTCTTTAACATCCTCTCCCTTGTGAGACCTGCCACCCATTGAAAAACAATGTCTCCATCCCTCTCCATCTTCTTATTCCACTTTATTTCCCCCAGAACATTTTTCACTTCTTGCCATTATATTGCATTTCTATTTCTTTTCTTTTATTGGTTCTTGTCATTCTTTCCCCCCATAGGTCAGGTCCAAAGAGCAGGAATTTTGTTTTGTTCACTGCTGTAGCTCCAGCGCATAGGATAGACCTTGGCACCTGGTCCTCAACTAGTGTTTATTTTAACACGAGTCCACTTTTTTCTTTAAATCACCAGCCTTAGGTTCATATCCTCTTTGAGCCTTTTGGGATGGTCGTCAGAGTCGGTCCCTCTTTCCCCAGCAGCCTCATTGCCTTCGTGCAGCCCACACATGCTTGTTCAGCCTCTGGGTATGAGGTTTTACACTGAGCCAGGGGACCAGATGAGGGAAGACAGCAGAAGCCCTGCTTCATGGAGCTGCCATCTTCCAGAAGGGACGTGGGGATTAAACATGTTACACGTATCTCTCTGTCTAGTTCTTAGATGTCCTCCTACCACATCTTATGGTTACTTCGATTATTTGTTTTTTAAAAAAAGCAATTTTTGTTGCGGAGGGGTTTACCATTTGACAGAGACTGAGTTAGGCACTAAAAATGAATGTGTGTGTGTGTGTGTGCGCGTGCTCAGTCATGTCTGACTCTTTGCAACCCCATGGACTGCCAGGCTCCTCTGTTCGTGGAATTTTCCAGGCAGGAATACTGGAAAGGGTTGCCATTTCCTACTCCAGGGGCTCTTCCTGACCTAGGAATCGAACCTGTGTCTCATGCGTCTTCTGTATTGGTGGGCAGATTCTTTACCACTACACCACCTGGGAAGCTCCCCCCCAAAAAAAAAAAAAAAAAACATGAATAGACAATCAGAGTTAATTTTAAAGGACTCATGGACTCACAATATACTGAGTCCTGAAGTGGTGGAGGCGGACATGACAATGAAAATTGCAGTAAACCGGGATGTGTGCTATGACAGAGGTGGAGGGATGAACTTTTGGGCTGAAGAACAAGGAGGAAGAAATCAGAGAAGGCATCATGGAAGAACTGACAAATGCCGGTGGATGAGGAGGAATTCACCAGAAGCAGGGCTGAGACGGAACAGCATTTGGGGGGAGGAAAGAGTCCATGCCTTGTCTATGGAGACCAAAGAGCCGCTACTGATGAGACAGTACGACATCTGGGAAAGTGACCAGGCTTTTTAAATGCCTCAGCTTCCCATGTTCCTTTCCAACCCAGTTCAGTCCAATCCTGAGGCATCTTTTAAGAGCTGGCCAGGTGCAAGGCATTGGGGAAGATGCAGAGAAGCACAAAGTAAACCCCAGTCCTTATGGAGCTCTAAGTCTAGTCAGGAAGGTAGGCAGACATGGAAAGGAGGCAAGAGCCAAAGATCTGATTTATGTTCAGGGTGTCACGAGATGATCACTGAGCACACAGGCTGTGGATTTTTGCCTGATTCACTTGGTAAGGAAAGACCAAATCTCTTTAGACAGTGATCAGGTCATTCATTCGTTCACTCAGTCACCCAACAAAGATCTGCTGAGTACTTGCATTATGTCCCTGGCATAGTTCAGTTATCTGGGAGAGAGGTGAACAGGAAAGGTGAGGTTCCTGCTTTCATGAACTTACAGCATATTCACCCCAAATATGGTGAACAGATGAGTAAAGACCTTTCCAGCTGGTGACAGGGCTTCGAGGAAAGACAAAAGGTTGGTGGACCAGCAGAGGGTAGAGGCAGTAGGGTGAGGCCCTGAAGACACTGTGTCCCTCTGACTCATTGTGATGGCTGAGGCCTGGAGTGGAGGCAAAGGCTGGCACATGGAGATGGGGCCGGGGGGGCAACGAGGACAGAGCCTGGGGAGGGGATGTCCCCTGGGTGTGTCTCAGGGTACAGCCACAGTCAGGCTGGGAGGCAGTGGGGCCGAGTTAGGCTTGCAGCCCCCATGGGGAGATGCTCTGTCCCCAAAGGGAAAACAAGGGGCCGAATCCTTTGTTTCCAGATCACTGCTGGGAGGTGCCCGTGCCTCCTCTTAGTGGGAACTGCTGACAAGGAGAAAGCACTCGCAGAATTTAATTTAATTTGGGCCCTTGGAGCCTATCAAGTTATCCTGTTCCTATCCTGGAGGGTCCTTCTCCTTCCTGCCGTTGACCTTCTGTCTTCCACCTGGTCTGTCTACACGGTGACAGCTCGCCCTCTGATACCGCGTCCCTAAGCCACCCAATATCCTGTGCGTTATTAAAATCGGGAAAATACAAGATCCAGGTGCAGCTGTTATCTTACTGTTGATCATCACAGGAGAGGAACAGGCAAAGGAAAGAATAAAATCCCGTGATGCTGGGTCACGTCAGCCCAAAGCAGTGAGACCAAGGCTGGCAAGTCTCCAGCTGTGATGGTTCACAGGGCCCTTGGAGCCAGGATGCTGTGAAACAATGACACCAGCATGACTCTCCTTCAAGGAGGGCAGCAGGGGAGTCAGGAGGGGTCTGCTTAGGCTTGGGGCAATCATTACATCAGCCAGCAGGTGTTGAGCACCTACTGTGTGCCAGGCCCGGCTCTCGGCACCCATAGGTGTCATCTCGTTTAATAGCCCCTGGTGGGGAGGATGGTTTCAGCCCCATTTCGCAGATGAGGACACTGAGGCCCAGAATGGTGAAGTGTTCTGCTATTTGTCACCGAGCTGGTAAGAGAAGGGGCCTGGATCTACTTGCAGCTTACTGCACACATTGAAGCTGAAAAGCCCAGTGCACATGCTTCCTAGCTGAGTCACGTCTGACTCTTGGAGACCCACAGACTGCAGCTTGCCAGGCTCTTCTGTCCATGAGATTTCCCAGGCAAGGATACTGGAGTGGGCTGCCATTTCCTCCTCTAGGGGATCTTCCTGACTTAGGGATCAAACCTATGTCTCTTAAGTCTTCTGCTCTGTGAGGTGGATTCTTTACCATTGAGCCATCTGGGAAGCGAAAAGCCCAGCACTGGCAGAATAAAGCAGATGATGTGTTGGAATTACGAAAATCAAGATTCCACGCTCCCCTAGCCTCTCCTTACCTAGGTAGATGTCAGAAGGCTCCTCCAAGCAGGCGAGTAGCATGATTTTCCTGACTTTAAAAGGGTATGCTTGTCTTAGCTTAAACGTAAGCAAACAGGTTATGCTTGTTTGCATGGCTGCTTGGTTAATATCTGCCCTCCCCACCTCTACCTCAAATGATATGCCCCAAATAGGGACCATGCTGTTTTTTTCCTCAGCAGCATATGTCTAACTTCTAGCAAGGTGCTGGGCACATGACAGACACTCAGAAATGATTTGTTACAGAAGGAAGAAAGGAAGGGGTAGAAAGTTTCATGTAGACACTAGGGCAGCTCTTTCTTTGCCCGTTTTTCCCCTTTTATATGTACGAACCGGGGTGGACCCCATGATCCCAGGCTGTGTCTATGCCTGATGCTCAGCATATAAAACTCTTTCAAGCACAACCACATTGACCCTGAGGTTGGCTTCCAGCTGAACAAGCCTAAGGAGTGATCAGAGCTATGCTGACAACAATTTGACTTTCTCCTTGTTACTGCAAAGAAAAGAGGCTAAAGAGACAAAGGGCTTTGGGGGAAGTGGTTACAGCACAGTCTGTCACCGCGGAGGAGATAGATAACCAGAGGGTGATTTATTGCAACCTTCTGGCTTGGTAAGAACCAGCCACTTATAGGCAAAAATGGCTCGGCCATGGCCACCTGCCTGGAATTTAGTGGGTATTTGTACTTTGTTCTGACACATAGAACCTGTGAGCAACTTTCCTGTGTTTGACAAACTTTACCCCTTATAAATTGCTGCCTCTTACTGTGACTCCAATTACATGGCTATCCAGACTCCCTTGCAGCTAGGGTGAGGGCAATGCAGATGCATTCGTCTTCTGCATTGATTTATGTACATTTTGAATTGGAGTCATGTCACCTTAAGAAATGGGAACCTTCTGAAGGCAATTCTGGGGATGGCCCAGAGTGAGAGGAGCTTATGTTAGGGCTTTGAGTAATGGTAGCCATGGAGTCTGTGCCCAGGGTACCAGAGGTGTCTTTCTGTGAAGAACTCTGAGGGAGGATTTTAGACCAAGTTCTATGGAGCTTCTCAGTCTGATTATCTGTCCCTTCTAGGAAATCTAGTCACTCACTAAGTTTTAGCAAATTCCTTTTCAGCTTAAATGTACTGTGGTGAGTTCTGTCGTTTTCAATGAACTGCCCTGACTCATACATGGTACAGAGGGGCCTAAGGGCCAGAAAGGCAGGTGGTTAATAAGGGAGTGCATGTGCTTTGGAGTGGGCACCTGGAAACCAGGTAAATAAGGCAGGCTGCCCACCACTGATCACACTCACTTCTCCTTAGTCATTCAAAACACATCTATTAGGATCCAACAATACAGGCACTGTGCTGGCTGGTGGGGATAAAGCGCTGGACGGGACAGATGAGGTTCCTGACCTCATGGGGCTTCCATTCTGGTTGAGGAGATGGCAAGAGGTAACACATGAATAGATGAGATTTTCAGATTGTGATATTTTCAGATTGATTGGGGAAGGCCAAGAGCCCTGATCAGCATCAAAGGCAGTCTGTCCCCCTCTTCAGATTCAGGTAAGAGTCAGAGATGGAGTCTGTCAGTCTCCTGCTGGGGGTTGCAGGATTTGCTGGGCTGCTGCAGTGTGGGGCAAGGGGTGTGACTGAAAAGACAGGAACTTACACTGGAGGTAGTAGAATTAGCCGTCTATTCTAATAGCATTCCATTTAAGGCCCCATCTTGCTCTTCTCTGGCTGTGAGAACTTGGATGAGTTTTTTTTTCCTCTCTGGATTCATTTTCTGGTCTGAAAACGAGAGACAGACACCCGCCTCAGGGACTAACTCCGGGCCCACCCCCTGTGTCCGCCTCTACTTGTTCTTCATGCATTGGCACTGATATTAGATGCCCCACATGAACATGTAGGTTAAGAGTCTCCTCAAAGGGCCTGATCTGAATCAAATCCCATTTGATATACATAGAAAAGTTTTTTTTTTTTAATTGTTTTGAAGTATACTGAGTTTTTCAGGAATGAAGCCATGGTGTTAAGTAAGGGAAGACTCTGGCATTTAATATTTGTTTCATTTAGGGCTCACAGAGGGTTGGTCACTGGTTTGAAACTCAAGATGCTCATGGCCAAGCCTCTCTTGGCACCTGAATTGCCACAAACAGACCAGCTGTCACGGCTCTGTGTTTGTAGCTTCGTTCACTGGGATTCTACATCCAGGCCCAAGCATCTGATGACTTTATTACATCTTCTAGCTGAGTTATGCCAGAGCATTTGCATGCCAAAATGTTTTATTTTACTGTGAATTTCTTTCCTTTTCCCTTTATATTATAGTAGAGATCTTACACTGATGAAAATATATGCATGTAGGTAGGTTATATTATCTCTGAATCTCATTCCAAGTTGAGAAAAAGGAGAAATTATAAAACATTTGTTTTAAAAATCAGGCCGTGACTCTGATCCAGTTGGGAACCACACGTCTGAACAGAATCAACAATGTCTTCTCTTTCCCCAGGGAAACTGCAGCCTCAATTAGAGATGGTTTTGAGCTATTCGTTAGCTTGAGTCAAATTTTATAATGAAGGGGTTCTCTCTCATCTACCCATCCTTTGCAAGGATCGACACCCACTCTTAAATGAATCCTCTGGAGACCAGTGTAATTTTCACCCCACATCCCTGGATCATGTAAACACTCCTGACATGGTACCTACTGATCAGAGCAGGGCTATCTGGCTCTTGGCGAGAGGTGCAGACCTGAGCTTGTGCCAGATTTACAGCACCGCCTGGTTAACAAATTCTTTCTTTCATAGGAGACGGAACAACAATCAAGAAACAAATAAACACACTTTTAAAAAAGGCAAAAAAGTTTAGTTTTGCAAATCAGGGCGGAGGAGAGAGAGTAAAGAAAAGGACTCATTCTTATTCCGCAGCTTCCGCGGGGCCCTGGCCCATCGCCGGTTCTATTAAAGCGCTGGGCCCAGGACAGCCAGCGTGCTGGCCGGGTAACACCGGGTAATGAAGGTTTGTCCCGACCCGAGTAAACACCACCCGTTCCCAGGACACGGAGAAGCAGCAAATGAACCAGAGGTTAACTGGGTCATTGGCTGCAGCACAATGTGGGTCATTCTAGATGTAATTTAGTTCCCTTCAGCTGGAGGCTCCAATACGGCCACCAGTTCTCACAGCAGGAGTGGTGTCTTAGCAGCAGCCAAGGGCTCTTGGATACCAGGCCCCGTGCCTGCACTGTGATCCGGGCGCCTCTGACATCACTGGGCGTCTTTGTGATGCAAAGTGACATGTTGTCTAAACACACAAGGGGACCAGTGAGCCTGGTGGTGCTGTTACGGGTGTGCCCATCCATGGGAAGTACAGAGACTGACTGCCAGGTGGCTGGGATTTATTTTAATCAGGTGGATACAGAAATGACTGTCACAAAGGAAGACTCAGATCCACAGAAAGAGGAGGCATGGCCTGCCTGCAGGACCACGTGGGGAAGCACCAGCGTAGGTCAGGAGGCAGAGGGAGGGGCAGACGTGGGCGAGTCTTTATTGTGGCTTCTGCGGAAGAAACAGGCGAGGCAGGGGAGGCAGGCTTAGGACTGGCTAAGTGTTAACAGTTTCAGTGGGCTCTGGGGCAGACGGGCTCTTCCTAGCTGTCTGGTAGGTGGCCTTGGGGTGATTAGGGCAGGTAGGTAGTGCCTGGAGTGAGAATGCCTGATGAAGCGGGTGGTTGGCTTGATTGGTTTACATGAGAAAACCACACACATAGGTGAGCTTTTTTTTTTTACTGTCTCTTGAATTGGCTACTTCTGAGAGAGACAGGCCCCCCTGGCACAACAAGGTTCCAAGATGTTAAGGCGTCAGAATGCAGAAAAGAAAGACACGGTTAGTACCCAGAGACCAACATGACACTCAGGCACATGAATAGCTGAGTTAAACATGCCTTTCCTTCTTGTAAGTAGCAGTTATATTGTTTTCCCCAAAGTGTGTCTTATTACACAATGGTGCTCTTTAATTGCGAGAACACTTGAGAAATTGCAGGGATAAAGTTAAACAAATCCAAGTGTCATAATTATGCATTATGTGTATGTTCTGCCTTTGTGTCTTGTTTAAAGTATAAAAGCCAAACAGAACAGGAGGCTCCGACAGCCTCGTTTCGCAAGGGCTGAACCGAGAGGGGATTGAAGGGGAGGGATCCCCCTCGTCAGTGTCGTCGCCCCCAGCCGAGGGAAGCCCGTCACAGGTTGAGTGACGCCTGAGTCAGGTGTTCGCAGGGACAGCCACACTTCCGGCTCCACGTTCTGAGATGCCCCAACCAGTCGGCGGAGGCCTGGCGAGGAAAACCAGCCTGGGCTGAGGCAGGCCGCGTAGGCAGCCCTGGGCTCCCCCCAGGGTCATCAGAGATGCATTGTCCGCATCGTTCCTCACTCCCTCCCCGTCACACAGTGAGCCCTTCCTGCCCCACGTGGGAGGGCTCCCTGCCCTGAAAAGATGCTTGGAGCCACAGAGATGCTTCCGGAAGCGCAGGCCCTGGGGCCGAGTGGGGGGCCCGTCCACCCCTCCTCCTGGACTCACTGACCTTCCTTCAGTGGCACACACACACCAGGTTCATCCCCACCCAGGGCCCTTGTCCCAGCCGCTCATCCTGCTGGAATGCTCTCCCCCAGCTGTTTTCACGGCTGTCCCATTTCACCTTCCGGGTTTTGGCAGCATCACCTCCTCTAGAGCCCCTCCTGACTGCGCTGCCCACTGCTGCCCACTCCATCCAGGCATTTCCTAGTACAGTACCCTGTCTTCTCTTCTGGGTACCACCCACCACCATCTGAAAGAACCTTGAGGACACGTTTCCTGGGTGTCATCTCTCTCTCCATCGCCACTTGAGCTCCAAGAAGGCAGGGACTTGCCTGTTCTAAGCCCCACAGGCCCAGCTTCTCCAGCTGCCCCTGGCACGTGACTGCCTAACACGTGACTGGGGACAACTCAGTAGGGGAGCCTGACATCCAAGGTCCTGGGCTCACATCCCAGCCTGGCTGTTTACTGGCCATCTGACTGTGAGACAGGGATGCCTGCTGTCTGGGTCAGGGTTCCCTCCTCTGTGAGATGGGGCTGGTGCCAGAATACTCATCTCTCATGACTCGTGGGGAGGCTCAGAGACAGAGACGTGCAAAGTGCTTTACGACTCAGGGAGCTACAGGAGTGAAGCCATGGGGTCACCATGGCTGCTCACACCTGATAGGAGATAGAACATGGGCTTGGGCAGAGCCCAGGGCAGCCACCACCTGGAGCAGTTGGCAGAGAAGGCAAGTAAGACACAGGAAGGCTGGATGACCCACCGGATGTCAGGAGGCAGCAGGTGGAGGGGCTGGGGTCTGAAGCCAGGCACCTGGCCCCAGAGCCGCACTCCCCTCTTTCTATTCTGTCTTCTCTACACGTTCTTCTTCCTCCCCAAACAGGGCTCTGGGTGGAGCAGACTGCACCCTCGTGCAAACCAGGCGGAGGAACACACTTCACCCTCGTGTTCATCCACAGATGCTCCGTGTCTCTGGCCTGCCGTAAAATCTGTGAAAGTCATCTTTGTAAAACCACGCCATTCCTCCGAGGGAAATCCTTTGACTTTGCAGTGAATAAGAGTATGTTGGAGAAAGATGTCACTGCCTATGAAACGGGACACGTGGAGTGTTCCAGACTGATGTTCTGCATGGGAGGGGAGCCCAGCTGGACTCCATTGGGAAAGGCTAACCCTTCCGCAGGGTGACATTTACTTCATTTTCCCCTCATGCTGGCAAGACCAGGCTTCCTGTAGTTCAACCCGTCAGAAGCTTCTGTTCCAAAGACTGTTGACTGTTCCCCAATATCCATTCCCCCTTCTTTAAGAGGAACAGAATCTGGCTTTGGGGGCTGGCGACAGAGCCGTTCAGAATCAAGCCTACATTTCCCAGCCTCCCTTGCAGCTGGCTGTGGTCATGTGACTAAGTCCTTCCCAGGGGGATGGGATGGTGAACAGCCTGGACCTCCACACTGCAGAACTGCCATGCCAATCCTGAGCTGCTTGCTCTCAGAAGATTCTGTGAGAGAGAAGGAAGCTGCAGCTGGAACAATATTCTAATTCCTCACCATAGATGCTTGCATCCCAGACTCCAAGGGAGGGGTCACCCAGGCCTGTGTCCTTGTTAGGGTGTCCCCCCCACAATTGGACTTTAGTGTAAAATCATGTTTTGAGCTTTGCTGACGACGCCCCACCGCTAGCTGCCTTTGTTCTTTGGGCTCCAGCAGAGAATTTAGGCGCCGGAAGATACAAACAAACTCTCTCTCTGTTTTATTTCTAAGCCACAAATGAAATCTCCATGTGTGACCACATTGTAATTGCTGGAGACATTTCTGTTATCGTCTCACACAAGATAAGGAAGAAAAAAATATAGCACATTGACTGAGATCAGACTCCTCCCTTTCCCTGTGTGTGGGTGCACACACACACACACACACACACACACACCAGTCTTATGCTCCCCACCCTAATTCCTTCACCCCCATATTACAGTTGTTCTAAATTAATATTTTTTCTCAAGTCCCACCCAACTCATTTCAGGGAGGAAGAAGAGAGAAAAGGGGTGGCTTTTTCTAGAGTACCCGGAAAGAGTGGGGAGGGGAGGGTGTGAGTGGACGAGGGATCTGGAGATTCCGGGTGCTTTGAAGGGGGTGAAGTGGACTGGGGGAACATGTTGAGGCCACCCAAAGGGCAGGAGCTTGAAGCTCTAGGGAGCGTCTTGCTCTCCCAGCCTGGCAGCACTGGTGCCCGTGAAGCCCTGAGTTCTAGAATTAGAATGTGGCCTTCACTCCAAGGCATCAACTGGACAAGGGACCCCCAGAAAGCAGAGCAGCAGCAACTGTAGAAGTGGCCTGGCACCGTCACTGGAAGTCATTCTGTGAATAGAAACGGGGGCTATTAGGAGCAACCCCCCCAGACTCACCGGGACCCAACCCTCGCAGTTGGTGCTGGTTGGTCCTTGAGGTGAGTCCTGGGGGCATTTGTGTCTCTCCTGCTGCCGCCTCGTCGATTGTCTCTGGCTCTCAGCTCATTTCGTCCCTGCAAGGAGGCCATGGCTTCAGTTTAGCAAAAAGTCACCTGAGACCCCTGCTCCTCAGAGCTCTGCCAACACAGTTGCCCCGTCATCACTGCCTTTTTAGTACCCAGAACAGAGCGTTCGGTGTGGGTACTGATGGAGCTGAGAGGCCAAGGATGGGATGCGGGTGGGTTCTGGATACTGGGAGGTGGGAAGGGGCCTCTGGAGCAGCTGCTCTAAGAGTCTGACCTCCCGGCAAGGAGCTCTGGGGCAGACTTGCTTGCTTCCTCTTAAAAGCCTCAGAAATCAAGGTGCCTACAATTCCCTCTGCAAGCAGGAAACTTCCATTCGCACACACTCAGGGCATAATATTATTTAGGTTTGAAAATGAACCCAAGTGTGTTCTCCTGGCAGGAAATGGGCAGAGCAACTCCAGTTATAGTTCCTGACAGTTCACATAATTCAGCCAAGGCAGATAGCAAGTCTCACCTGCAAAACTCAGCAGGTGTCAATGTCTTCTGGTTTCTGGGCAGTTTTGAGGCTTCCCAAAGGGCCAGGGAAGTCTCTGCCGCCAACAGAATCTTTTCCTGCACGATGTTCTCAGTGACAAGGGCCGGGGGCCTGACGGGTGGCTCAGGCTGAGGATATTGATAGACAGGTGTGCGGTGCTTGGTCTTCAGGCAGAGCTGGGTCTCCGTGTCAGACGCCACCCCCTGGACTCGGCTGAGTGTCAGCCCTGCAACCGTGGCTCTGCCTAACCCCCAGGCTCCATGTGGGCCAGGGGGCTGCAGGTGCCCTGTGCAGCTCCAACACAGCTCCAGACTCACACTGGCTCAGGGTCACATCCAGCGACAAAATCGGGTGCCCTGGTGACTCACGAGAGCCCCACGTCACTGCCCAGCCAGCTGAGGTGCCTTTACCTGGCCCATTGCTGGCCAGACCTGGCTCGTGGGCCTGGGTTCCTGCGTCAGCCCACCCCGAACACAGGGAGGCAGGCAGGAAGGCAAATTCTTAAATGATCATCAGATTCTGTTCATTCAGGAAATGGAAGTAGATGCTGGGGAATGCAAGGGAGATGTTCTCTCCATGAATGGAACGTGATCACATTTCCAGAGAGTTGTGAAGGATTCAGATGGTGGGTGCAGAAGAAGTTTCCCTAATTCTGGGTTTATTTCTGAAAACTTCAGCCGTCCTGAGGATTCATGGCTGGGAAGGTGGCTGCTGGGTGTCAGGTGACGGCTGTACGCTGTCTCCATCCTGAGACAAGGGAGTTTGGGGACCCACCCCCACCCCACCTCCAACTGCTGTGAACACAGTTCATAGGGAGCAGACTTCAAGGTATGTTCTTGAGGGCTGGCTGTGGCCACTTTACAGCCAGGACTGCACTCAGCTTGAATCCACAGACACCAGTCCTGGCTTGGCCCTGTGTGGCTATGCCTCTTTCTGAGTAACTGGGCGGGGGTTAGGTGGTCCAGGGCTGCAGCAGAGCTGCACGATACACCAAGGGCCGGCTGCTTCCACATCGGTCTCCATCCTTGGCTTGTGCCTTTCCTGCTACAGATGCTGCCCTGCTTCGACCTGCTGTCTGCCCCCAGCCAGGAGGGCAGGAGGCGGCGGCGAGAGGAGGAAGAGGTGGATAAAGAAATAGCCAAGCTCTCTCCCTGCAGCCGCCTGCCTCCGCCTCGGGGCTAGAAGGGGCTGGGGGGCTGAACAAGGCTGGGGGAGCATGCAACCATCAGGGTCCTGTTCGCGAGAAAGAAGGGCCCTGGGTGGACACCTGGCAGTGCCTGTCACAGTCCAATTAACTGGCGAAAAAGGCGTGCATTTGTGTGCAGCTGTTTTCAATCAAAGGTACATGGTTCGCATCTTCGCAAACACGGATTCCTGC
>NW_011494610.1:2155202-2159443 GCF_000754665.1 Bison bison bison
TGAAGGCACCCAAACCACATGATCCTGCGAACATTCCACCTGGACTGAGTCGCCCAGTTTGCCAGCATGTGGTTCAAATTCAACAGAAATTTCCCACATCTGCACTCTCCGTGAGGGTGTGCTTCTGTGCCTGGTACAGGTTACCCCAACTCCGGGTCGCCCCGGCGGACAGAGACTCACTGGCCCCTCTCTGCAGACAGGCTGCTGACTGCGGAGCCTGGGGTTGTCCTCCTGTAGCTCTGGCCTGGATGCCATCCCGGAGATAAATCATATCTCTCTAAAAAGCTTCAGTGGTCCATTATTTCTGCTTGAAAATACCCCCAGATCTTCACTTGAGAGCTGGGGTGACAGGCCCTGCCTGTGGTGCTCAGGTCTGCATAAAATCGCCGGCAGCCGGTGGACTTCTGTAATGAGCAAGCTGCTAGCTTCAGATGGTAAATAAAATCCTATCCTAGCGCGTGAGGCTTAGCCCATGATTTCAAAGTTCTGTCTGCAAAAGCAGTGGGAACGTGTACAGTCAAGGCTCAGGTCTGTAGGAAATGCCCTGTTCCCCCTGGATTATCGTGGGGATGAGCCAAAATGACAACGGAGATTCCTGGTCTGCAACCAGGAGATTCCTGGTTTTGCAATATTGTGCAATTCTTTCCCAAGTAAATAGCGATCACATAGTAAACTGAGTACAATTAGACAATTATGAGTATTTCAACCAGAGCATGATGAACCGCCATCTACCCATCTCCAGATTCAACAATTACCAGGCCCTGTCTCACCCTCTCCAGCTCGCTTCCCTCTTTCTGCCAAGGTATTTAAAGCAAATCCCAGACCTCATGTGGGTGTTTTCTAACATACCTGGACCATCCTTATCACCTCTAAAGTTCAAGTCTCAAGATACTGTTTTCTTATTGCCTTCCCAGAATCAGGATTCAAACAAGGGCTGCCAGGCATGTGGTTAAGTCTATGAAGTCTCTTGGTTCACATGACCTCTCCCTTCAGTTCACTTTTCATGCCTCTGCATTGCTGGTTCTGGGGTCAGAGGCTCCCCGGGTCCGCCCCTTTCTGGATTTATCTACTGCCTCATGTGTCACCTCCACTTGGAAGGATAAATGGCTGTCACTGGGCAAGCTTGGTGTGGGACCATTGGAACCAGCTTCCAGCAATTCCTTAGAAAGTGAATGTGAGTGCTTTAAGAACATTTCCTGGATTACTGTTGAACTAACAAAGTAGGTGTTTGCTCCCAGCATCGCTGCCTCATTTGGTATCAGCTCTGTTTCCAGGTGAGTCACATGCATTAGCGGCCTGGCTTTCCTGGGTGAGTCATGGATTAGAACTCAAGTCCCAGGGCCATGGCGCTGTGCTCAGGCATGCCTGGGAGGTATTGCGAACAGCTGTGATGAGATGAAGGACTGGTGAAAGGGGCCGTGTAACACAAGCTTGTGGACTTGGCCCACCCAAGGGCATGTTATCCGGCCTTGGTTATCTCCTGGGTTGTGGGCGTGAGTCTGGGAAGGTTAGGGTCCACTTGTTAAATAGTTACAGAAGGACACAGATGCTCTGGGCTGGGTTATACCATGGGCTGCATCTTATAAAATCCTGGATTTTGATTCCTTTATTCCATAGATGAAGATACTGAGGCTCAGAGAAGATAAATTTGCTCAAGATCATGCATCTTAGAGACCCGAGGGTCAGTCTGGAGACCTCTATCGCCTCACTATGGTTTCCACCCAGCAGCCAGTCAACTGCAGTTCAGTAATGAAATCAGCTGTAACGTGTCACCCCGTGTTGTTCAGTCGCTCAGCCCCGTACGACTCTCTGCGACTCCGTGGACCACAGCATGCCAGGCTTCCCTGTCCTTCACCAACTCCCAGAACTTGCCCAAATTTATGCCCATCTAGTCGGTGATGCCATCCAACCATCTCATCCTCTGTTGTCCCCTTCTCCTCCTGCCTTCAATCTTTCCCAGCATCAGGGTCTTTTCTAATGAGTTGGCTCTTCGCATCAGGTGGCCAAAGTATTAGAGTTTCAGCTTCAGTATCAGTCCTTAGAGTGAATATTCAAGACTGATTTCCTTTATGAAGGACTGGTTGGATCTCCTTGTTGTCCCAGGGACTCTCAAGAGTCTTCTCCAACACCACGGTTCAAAAGCATCAATTCTTTGGCATTCATCTTCCTTTATGGTCCAACTCTCACATCCACACATGACTACTGGAAAAACTGCAACTTTGACTAGATGGACCTTTGTCGGCAAAGTAAATTCCTCCAGTTGCCCCTCGGCATTCAGTCCAGTCCTTGGCCTCTTCTCTGCTCCTCGCACTGTCCAGCCCAGTCCTGCTTCCTGCTGTGTTCCTGGCCTGGAATGATCTCCTGATGGCTTCTGCCTGCCAGAACCTTCTGTGTTCCTCTCAGCTCAGACGTCACCTCTCCAGAGCGGCTGTTCCCAACCACCCTGTGTAGTTTGGCCTTGATTCCCTTCTTCAACTCTCAGCTTATTCCCCACAGCAGTTTCATCCTATATCAATCTTGTTATTTTACTTACTTGTGAGTGTGTCTCCTTTACTAGAAAGCAGCCTCCTGAGGGCAAGGGCCAGCTCTGCCATTCTCTCTCTCCATCCCTAGTGCTCAGGCAAGGTTATCAATAAATATTTAGTCAGAAAATAGTGAATCAATGAATAAAACAGGTCCAAATAAATGAATAAAATTCACAGTAAATGTAAATGATCTTTCTCAAGAAGTCATATTACTAAGGCAAAAAAAAAAAAAAAGACAGGAAAGAGGATGTCTGCCCCCGGCAAGCTGGGGTGTATGGGTACCTGATTCTATAGGGAGAAGGGGAATCAGACGTGAGGATTTAACTGGAACGTGTCATCTCCTAGATAGTCTCTGGTTCTGATCCGTTCGCTGGGGCAGCGGTCCGTGTTATAAAGGACAGGACCCTGCCTGCCTTGTTGAGAGCATTATGGTCCACTTCCTGACCCTGGTGGGGCACCTGGCCTCTCGGCTGTTTATTTTTTCATTATTTTTGGCTGTGCTGGGTCTTTGTTGCTGCGCTTGTCCTTCTCTAGTTGCAGCGAGCGGGGGCCACTCTCTAGTTGCGGTGACGGGCATCGCAGTGGCTTCTCGTTGCAGAGCGTGGGTCCTAGGCATGCGGGCTTCGGCCGTCGTGGTCCGCCGGCCTTACAGCACAGATTCAGTAGCTGTGGCACACGGCTGTAGTTGCTCCAAGGCATGTGGGATCTTGCCAGACCAGGGGTTGATCCCGTGTCTCCTGTATTGGCAGGTGGATTCTTATCCACTGTACCACGAGGGAAGTCCCTGTTCTTTCCTTTGTTGTTAAATTCCAAGGGGCCCTGGAGAAATGCTGTCTTGTTTTTCCGCTCTCCATCTCAGGACCTTCCTTGTCCCCTGCCCACCCGGAAGGCGCGTGCTTGGGACTCATTAAGTCCTGGGGACACTGACCATGGCTTTCATCACTCAGAAGGAGTTGCAGGGGAGCTGGGGCCTGGGAGCTGGTTCCTTTTCCTTCGGCCCCTGCATTTGGAGGCAGACAAAGGCGGGCTTTTCTTCCTGCTTCACGCCAGGTGTCCCTTCTCTGAAGCTGGATTCACCCATTGCTTTGTCTCGTGACCTCGCATCGTTTTCATGATGTTTTTATCGCAGAACCACCTCAGCGCTGAGAGAAAGGGGAGCTGGTTTTGAAAAGGAAACACTCCTCTTAATTACTCTTGAGCTCCAGAGTGGCTTGCCCCAGGGCAGGGAGCCAGGCTGTGCGGTGTTTGTGAAAGACTTGGGGCCATAAATCCTGCCGGCCCTGCTGTGGCTAAGCTGCCCCTGGTGGCGTTTAATCAATGGCCTTTCTGGGAGCTCTGAGGGATGCTGTCTTGGACGAAACGAGAATCCACCTGCAGCTGCGTCTGGAGGGAAAGTCCCAGAACGGGGTGGGCCCAGGTCCTCCCTCTGCTGAGTCAGGGAAGAGGTTAAGGGAGATGTTTTGGCCTCTGGGGCATCTTCAGACTCCACGGATGCGGCAACATCCCAGGATATTTTGTAGAGCAGCCCCCCTCCAGATGGGCAGAAGGGAGGGGGCCCCGGACAGGACCTCAGCTCCCTCCCTCTGTTCTCAGTGCCCCTCTGTCGTCACCTCCTTGGAGACCAGCAGGCTGTTCTCATTCCAGCTTTGTCCCTGTTCGGGTCAATCTTCAGAGGAAACCCAGGGCCCAAAGCCTCGTCCTGACTCCAGTTGCCCT
>NW_011494610.1:2159724-2170664 GCF_000754665.1 Bison bison bison
TTTTTAGCTTCCAGGTGATAAAGATGCTGCTGGCCTGCAGGCCACACTTGGAGAAGCAAGACCTCAATACATTTTGACTGTGAACCTTCATAACAATCCTTGAACTGAGAGAAACTGGCTCAAAGAAGGGAAGTGACCTCTCAGGTGAGTGAAACGGTCAGGTAAGTGACATCCTTATGTGGTGTCCTCCGCAGGGTCACAAGGCAGGCATGTGATGGAGCCAGGATTTGAATACCCAGCTCCCTGATTCCAAAGCTCCCAGTCCTAATGCTGCTGTCCTGTGGCTGTAACTATGTGTGTGATTTTTAATTCCTCCTTGAAGTCTGTTTTCTATCATTATCTTATTAATTAAAAATTGGTTACAACTTTCCCTCCCCCAAGGACTTGACTATGAAAATTTAAGCTGTATATTGTCAAGCTTATTTAACTTATATGCTGACTGCATCATGAGAAACACTGGGATAGATAAAGCACAATATTGCTGGGAGAAATATCAATAACCTCAGATATGCAGATGACATCACTGTTATGGCAGAAAGTGAAGAGGAACTAAAGAGCTTCTTGATGAAAGTGAAAGAGGAGGGTGAAAAAGTTGGCTTAAAACTTAACATTCAGAAAACTAAGATCATGGCATCTGGTCCCATCACTTCATTGCAAATAGATGGGAAAGCAATGGAAACATTGGCAGACTTTATTTTTTGGGCTCCAAAAATCACTGTAGATGGTGACTGTAGCCATGAAATTAAAAGACTCTTGCTCCTTGGAAGAAAGGCTATGACCAACCTAGACAGCATATTAAAAAGCAGAGACATTACTTTGCCAACAAAGGTCCATCTAGTCAAAGCTATGGTTTTTCCAGTAGTCATGTATGGATGTGAGAATTGGGCTATAAAGAAAGCTGAGTGGCAAAGAATTGATGCTTTTGAACTGTGGTGTTGGAGAAGACTCTTGAGAGTCCCTTGGACTGTAAGGAAATCAAACCAGTAAATCCTAAAGGAAATCAGTTTTGAATATTTATTGGAAGGACTGATGCTGTAGCTCCAATATTTTGGCTACCTGATGTGAAGAACTGACTCATTTGAAAAGATCCTGATGCTGGGAAAGATTGAAGGCAGGAGGGCAAGGGGATGACAGAGGATGAGATGGTTGGATGGCAACACTGACTCAATGGACGTGAGTTTGAGTAAACTTCAGGAATTGGTGAGGGACAGGGAGGCCTGGCCTGCTGCAGTCCATGGGGTTGCAAAGAGTCAGAGAGGACTGAGCGACTGAACTGATCTAAGTTGTTCTGATTGGATTCAGAGGTTGGGGAATGTTCAAGTGGCTTTGGAAAGAGGGTAAATGCTGAACATCCATCACCTAAGTTCTACTGTCAATAGCTCAGCAGAAACCAAAAGGCATTTACAATACCCTAAATTGCAGTCATTTCTTACCATAAAAATTCAACATAGAGTCTATACTTTGGAGCCATGCAGACTTGAAGGGGCTGCTGTTACCGTGATGCACATTTTCAGCCAGCTGAGACCCTGAATGAGAGAGAGAATTCTCACCGGGATGAGACACAGACCTCAGCAAAGAAGCAGCCTTTCCTTGGTTCCTGGCTTCTTTGCCCCCAAGTGCTGCACACTGACCACACCCAGCAGGATTTGGAGTCGGCCTCCCACAGTCGTTAAGAGAGTTCAGTCCTTGTGTCCTTGTCTTAGAAGAAATTAGGAGAGATGTGATTACCAGAATAAACAGATAATAGCAACAGAAAGAAAACCTCAGAGTCTGAACGGGGCTGAGGAGAGAATAAAATGTATGTCAATAACCTATTCTCTTTTTATGTTCCCTTTTAATATTTGCGTATGTGTGTGTTAGAACACTCACTTAGGAAGACCCTGCAGATCTCCATCCAAGTAACTCACTGTAACAAATAAAAGAGATTAACTCATCTGATTTATCAGAGAAAAGAAAAAATACCGGGTAGACAAATACTAGAGTCCCCCTGCAATTTATAATCGGGACTGTCAGGTAGGCGGAGCAGAGGAGTGTTTCTTGCTAAATGGGCCAGGATTGCAGACATTTGCCACTTCATTTTGGGAGCGCAGACACGAACTTCACCCTGATAGATGGAGTCCAGGCTGTCAGGTCTCAGGCGGTCTTTTGTACTGTGCTCACCTAGAAACACAAGCCGCAGTGGCAGAGGGTCTAGCCCAGTTGCCCTCTCCCTTGTAATCTGGGCAGGTCAAGTCTTCCGGCCTGCCTTTGCCCACCAGGCTGTTCGAGGTGCCTTTAGAGACCTTAACTCCAACATTTTAACTTCAAGAACCAGGCTGGTTTTGAGGAGGTGTGCATTTCACGCCTAGACTTGGCAAGGGAAGGCCCTGGTTTAATCATCTACCGCTTACTATTGTGTGACTCTGAGCAAATAGACAGATGGCTTGGGACTGTAAGGAACAGAGGATTCAATGTAAACAGGCTTGAACAATAAAGGGATTTATGGGCTCAAGCCTTAAAAAATCTCAGAGATAAAAAGATTCCAGAATGATTGGGTCAGGATGATTCAGTTTCCCTGAAGTTCCCTTGGTTCTTCCTTCTCTCAAGGGTCAATGCTGATCTCAGACTGCCATCCCCCAGGGTAGCAAGGGAAGGCTGCTGTGGTTCTGAGAGCTGTGTCCACATCCCTCTTATTCCAGAGAGAACCTCAGAAGAGCCCAGGAGTCCAGGCAAATATGGACTCAGCCCACTGCCCACCTGGGCAGGTGCCTACTTTTGAGCCAATCAAGGTAGGGGAATGTGATGAGCTTGCTGGTTGGACCAATCACCGCCCACTCCTAGATCTGGGACCCAGAGGGCTATTGGGTTGGGTGAGTCAGGCTCATGTGAAGAAGGTGACAGGGACTTCCCTAGTGGTCCAGCGTTTCAGACTTTGTCTTCCAATGCAAGGGGTGCCGGTTCAATCCCTGGTTAGAAGCTGCAATCCCACATGCCTTGAGGCCAAAAACCCCAAAACAAAAGAAAAATTGTAATACATTCAATAAAGACTTCAAGAATGGTCCATTTCAAAAAAAAAAAAAGAGGACGGGGATGGTGAAAAGTTGCTTGTAATTGCTTGACAGGTGCCCACGGCAAAGTCACTGGAGTTCCTTCTTCAGTAGAACAGGGATAATGATAATGACAATCTTCTACTGAAGTTGTCAAATAATCCTAAGAGGTTACAGGAGAAAAGTCCTTTGGAGTCAGAAAAGCCCCATATAACTTAGTAGGAGGAGCAGACGTCCTGGTTATTACTGTTAATTTTATTAATGCACCAAAATTTGTTTGTTTACTGTGAAATTGGTTCAGGATGATAGAACGCTTGATGTCAGATCTCTCAATCAAGGATGCTGAAAATTCTGTTTCTCTCTTATAAAATTGATATTGCATGAAATTGATTTATAATTAAAATTAATTTTCATTACATAACCAGTACACACGTATATGCCCTCTGTAAGAAAATAAAGATACTAAAGCCCAAATCCCTACTGACCTCCTGGCGTGTAACCACTCACATGTTAGCCACCATTGTCAGTGTTTTGAAAACACTTGCAGGGACTTTTTCTACGCAGTTGTCCATATGGACACCCAGATAAAATATGTAAATATTCATTCCTTCAACACACATTTACTGAAGGCACTTATTCTGCCCTGTGCCAAGTACAACATCCATGGAGAGTATGTGGATGAGGCAGAAAATGAACAAACAGATAAAGAGAAAGGATAAAGAAATGGAGGGTGGATGATCACGGAAGGCCTCTGGGAGGAGGTGGCATCTGAGCAGGGGGAGGGGTCATGAGGATACCTGGGGGAGGACAGATTCAGCAGAGGGGAAGGCAGGAGCAGAGATGTGGTCTGGAACAGGCTGCCTTTCCGGGAGCAGAGGCAGAGAAGGTAAGAGGTGTGGGGGGGATTAGGGAGCAGTGAGAGCGGCTAGGTTCCGGGCAGACCTCTGGGCTGACAGGTGGACTCTAAAAGCTTTTGGAAACTATTTTTACCTAGATGTGTACAGGTCATAGAAATGTGGATTTTAAAATATAAGCATGTACATATATGTGTGTGTGTATGTGTGTTTATATGTAGTTTATTTGGGTGAATGAGTGGAAGAGTGAATGACTCAATGAATGAGACCACGCACTCTTGGTGGGGCCATACTGTTCCCAGGGTGGGGACTTAGTTTGGGGCTTGGAAAGATATTACTCTCTTTATTTAAAAACACAGAAGTACCTACAGAACATAAACCATCGTCTGGTATTTCTGTGGGATTAAATTTTCATGAGGGCTAATTGAGAAAAGAAATGTCTGAAATGACTCCTTAGGGGGTGATCATGAAATAGAGTTTGAGAAACACTGAATTAGAGGAAAATCAGTAGAAACTGCAGCCTTTTCCTCCCACATTTTGCCAAGACCCTGATAGGAACATGGAAGACAAATGCAGACATGTCCAAGTATGTGAAACAGCCCCGGCACTGCCCTGGTGGGAAAAGAATAGAAGCGGCCGCAGCGCTTTGGGGAAACAGCTTTTTTTCCTGCCGAGGGACAGATTTACAAAGGATGATATTTGCATTTTCCCGAAGCCTCTAATTTTCTCATTTATCATTTGTCAGAGCCCGAGGCCCTTCCACAGAACGTGGGATGTTTGCACACATCTAATGATCCCTTTTACCAAACAACGTCACAGTCCCTGGGAGAAATGCCTTCACGTCGTTGAGGCTGCTAATTTCATCCACTAATGTCACGCTGTGCCGTCCTCGCAGGCGGGGTCTCGGGGCGTCTCCCTTCACCCTGAGCTTGGTGGCTCCCGGCGAACATGTTTCGCTGGAGCTCGGGCTCCTGTGACAACAGGGAACTGTGGAAACCGGCCCACAGTCCATCCCTGAGACAAGGGGCAGGCGGACTGGAGGAGGGGGACGTGTCCGGGGCTTCAGGAGCAAGGCCAGGGCTCCTGGAGGTCCTCTCTCCACCTGCTGGACTCACGCGATGGGGACCGTGACAGGGGATTTCACCAGGGGCAGGAAGGCTGGGCAGATTGTGCCCCTGCCCCACTCTGGGCACCAGGGGGGCTTCCCTAGGGCCCCTGAGAACTCGCTTCCCTTCCTCACCATCAGCTCACCCCATACTGCTGCCGGAACACCAGCCTCTTTAGGGAAATCCAGTCTGGCCCCAGGGCAGTGTTCCCGGCTTCCAGCTGCCCCCGCTTCACAGGTGATGGACATGAGTGTGGGACCGCCCAGGTCACGTGGAGCCCAAGGTGACACACACCTCGGCGCCTGTGGATTCGAGGACGTACCTGAAGGGGTTTCAGATCTCCAGCCGGAGCGAGGGTGGAGATCTGTCCCTGGGGAGCCTCCCTTTGCCCCTCGGAGAGTGTCAGACACAGTCAGTAAAGGCCCCGCATCCCCTGAGGCTTGGGGAGGGACTGAGGCGGAGTAAAAAGGACCGGCTCACCCTCCCCGCTGTTCTGAGATGCCCCACTGTCCCCCACCTGCGGACCCTCTGGCCCACTTCTGGGCCCTCTCGGTTCTGTGGGGCCTGGGCTTCCTGGGGCTGCTGGATCACACAGAATTTGGGGTCGTTGGAGCACACCCGCCACCCCAGACGCCGTGGATGCTTAGGATGACCTCTGAACCCCAGGTCAGAGGTGGGCATTTGTGAAACCAAAGGCCAGTGTGCCTCTGAGTCAGGCGCTAGGGGACAATAAAGCTTTTGTGCGGATGGAGTGAATGGAGGACCAGTGGGGTGGGAGGTGTATGACAAGGCTGCCCTGCAGGGTCTGCAGCAAAGGCCTGAGAGCAGTTTGGAGAAGGGCTCTGGGAGGCTGGGCCCCAGCACAGCAAAGCGGGCGCTGGAACAGCACCTCCCTAGCGCAGTTGGTAGTCAGCAATACTGGTCCAGGAGTCGGGCCAGCCTGGCGTCGGGGGGATTCGTGCCACACCCCCCCACACCCCCAAAGGTGTCAGGAGCTGAGATGGTGCCCGAGGGGCCCTCAGTGTTTCCTGGGCTGTAGGTTCGCTTGTGCTGTCCTGAGACAGCTTCTGTGCCCTGACCCAACTGGTGACCCTGAGGCTCCCAGGTCCCTCACGTCACCTTTCCCAGGTGGACATGGATTCTAGGGAGAGGCCATCCATGGAGCCACCGAGCAGAAGTCAGGAGCTGACGGGCACAGCGTTTCCCAAGCTTGGGTCCCTCGGGGGCCACATGCATGGTCATTGCCCTCATAATGCCCTTGCTATTATCTTATTTAATATTTACCTTTCAGTCAGATGGATTCCGGGCTTTCTTAAATAAATCCATTCATTTTGGTGCCACTTACTTTAACTGCATCCCCCATCTTAATGGAATCACCAGTTTGAAGGGCAAACTGGAATTTCCCCCTAAATCCCATTAAAGTGAATAAGTAACTATTAGAGTAAAAGCCTACTCCCTCACCTACTGGTGTATCAGCTCACCACCTGGTGCTGAGCCTCCCAGCGGCTTCAACGAGGCAGAAGTCTGCTTCTCACAGGGTAACAGCCTCGGCATCGAGGCCCAGAGCTGGGCGCACGGCTGCACGGGGTTGACCTTGACCTTCTCCTGTCCCACTGCTTCCTCACCTTTGGATGCTCTTGTCGTCCACCTGACCTAAGGGGGCGCAGGTCCCATCAGGCAGGAGGGGAGGGGAGAAGGGCGGGGAGCACCCATCGTCTGCGGGTGCCCTGGGAAGATGCACTGCCAGGTGGGATGGGAGGTTCAGCTACAGCCCGGGTGGCTGTGTGCTCAGCTGAATTTCTAGCATTCCAGGACAGAGGTGATGGACACGGGGGACAGCCAGCAGCCTCTGCCCCTTCTGTGGGCCCCTGAGATCATCTCCTCTCTGCCAGGGCGTGCACCCCGCAGGTGGTGAGAACGAGCCTTTGAGGAGAGCCTCCTCCTGACACTGCTCTGGGGGTGGGGGTGAGCAACCCCGGGACCTCCCTCAGCCTGGGGAGTGGAGGCTGCCTGAGGTTCCTGCAGCGCTGGCGGAAACCCAACACGTTTCCTGATGCCTGCCCTGCGCCTCCTGCTCATGGTGTCCATGTTACTTGACCCAGAGACCAGGTGAGGCGTGCTTGGCGTCCTGGACTCTTCACAGCAAGCTGCAGACACAGGGCTGAATGAGAGGTCAGTATGATTTGGCCCCACCTGCGTTTTAGAGACGGGTCACCAGGGTCAGAAAGCTGGGAGGGGACATGTTTGAGGAGACACAGCTGTAAATGATGGAGCCAAAAGCCATGTGGGTCCCCAGACTCTCTTCAGAGACCCCACTGTGTCCTCTCTGGTCCCGTTCCCCTGTGTGTGTCCCTCTTTTAAATAAATTGATGCATGACCACCAAATAAAACACCGCTGAATCTGTTCCCTGCCCATTTCTTTCCAGAGACCTCTGTTCTATTCCTTCAGCTGTGTCTGCAAGTTTCTTCTAGATTTGAGTTAGTCATGGAGCTTTCAAGCTGGGCTGGTTTCTTTCAAATGTCTGTACCCTCGATGAGGGGTCAGCTCCCCTCCTCCATCAGCACCACACCTCCCACCATCCTCTGAGGGCAAATCAGGATGATAATTATGTCATAATCATCATGGATGTCATGTGACCAGGTTACATGATATTCGATGCAGAGTCCATTTTTGCAAGGTGGTTGCATTTTCTTTCTTAGGCATCTTTTGTTTTCTCAGAGTTAATCATTTCCTTGTTTTTTTTACTTGCAAAATTGATTACAGATACATCATTCTCTGCAATTCCTTCATCATTTCATCCAGGCCAGTGTTTTCCAGGCTGTTTTGACCGCAACTCATCATAAGAAATATATTTTACAACAAGGCCTGGCTTGCACACACACACAGAATACATGAAGCTAAAATGTTTACAAATTTTCATTGATACCTTTTGATAGTTTCCACTCAGTTCTGTTATTTCACGTTTTTAAATGCTGACTGAGACTCACAGAATTGATATCAGGCCTCACTAACGTGGCTTGACCTACCCTTTGGGGAGCTCTGCACTAGCCCTGCGAGACCTGGTCTTCCCAGCTCCCTCCCCCGCCCCCACCCCCACGCTGGCCCCCAGCTCCTCTCCCCTGTATCTGAATAGCTCTCATCTGGATATTTTTCTCTGCTCCTCTTCTGGAATGATTAACTGATGAACCCCATGTCTTCTTTTTCATTGGTTCTTTGCTTTCCATGTGTCACTTCCAATTTCTTTCTTTTTAACTGAGGAAAAGAAAATTTTTAGTGACTCTCCAGCCTATTTGATTTTTTTTCCACTTTTTCTCTAGTAACAGAAAAATAAAAGTGGGAAGGACAAAATTACAATAGGAAGAAGCCAGAGAGCAAATAGGAGAATTGATTTATGCATGGTTTTGGTTCTGTGCGAAGCCGGCGATACCCAGACGAAAAGCCAGGCCTCCAGCCATGTATCATTTCTGGCGACATCCAGACGATGGAATGAAATGTTCACTGTGGCTGTAAATCAAAGTGTCTCACCCTCGGCAAGCTTGACATTCTGGGCGGGACTGGTCTTTGTTGTGGGGACTGTCGTTAGCTTTATGGGAGGTTTAGCAGCTCTCCTGACCTCTACCCATGAGAGACCAGTAGCCTCCCTCCCTCCCTTAGTTGTGACAACCAAACGTGTTTCCAGAAATCACCAAACATGCCCTGGGGGCAAATTCACCCCAGGCTGGAATCTTTGCTCCAACTATCTGGACCCCACCTGTGCCCACGATTCCGGGGAGCATCACCGCCTACTGACGTTGCATCAAGTGGAGGCTGAATTGGTCCATCGCATCCTCCAGAAGCCGTAGCAGGTGTCATGAGCAGATGCCTGTCATTTACCGCGTTGGTGGGAGACGCCCCTGGGACGCGTGCAAACCATCCAGTCAGAGCCTGTTCCAGGCCAGCTGTCCTCTGACTCACGCTCCTGAGGACTGATCTCTGCCTCCTCTGAGTTATTATAAAGTTATTAAAAACCAGAATCATTGATGCCCCAGAACTGACTACCTCTTCTTAATAGACTCACTAGCAAATTGTAATAAACATAATCTGGGGCTCAGGAAGCTATTATTAAAATGGACCATTTACCATCACTTGGGGACACATTGCTGTACTGTTTCAGCATGAATACCAGAGATGAGGTCCGTGGGAAACGGTGACCAGAGATGCTACTGAGATGGTTAACGGGCCAACATGTGTCTCTCACTGAGTTGAAATCAAAGTCACAGCTATGGGTCTCAAGTCGACCTAGAAATTCCCTCCTAAGGAGGTGGGAGTGCCTTAGAGCTGTGCTGACCATCACCAGGTTCAGAGCAGGCCGGTTCCCCCGACAAGCTGATGGGGGGAGAGCAGCCGGACAGCCGCCTCTCTTCAAACCGGGCTACAAGTCTGCGTGGGAACTCCAGCCGGAGGGGCCAGTCATCCGCTCTAATGACTGGGATTTCAGTATCACAGGCCAGCAGGAGGGCTGATCTGGAGCAGATGAGCGGGGGTGGTGGAAAAATATCAGGACACACGGTAGCAGGGGCACAGGGGTGTTTGTTTTCTCCTCCTGAGAACAGCCTCTCAGCCAGACCCAAACAGCAATTCTGCATTTCCTCCGTCAGCCTGGGGCTGGGTCCCTGGGCTGGAGTCCAGCTTTGGTCCTCTCCATGTGTCAGGATCCTGTTCTCCCAGTCTCTTCCCCAGGTCAGGAACACCCCCGAGACCTGACTGCCCTGGGCACAGGAGGAACTCTGAGAGGGGATGAAATCTGGGGATCGTCAACATTGGCACTCATTTGTCACTCTGTCTCTGTAAGTTCAGAGAAGGCAATGGCACTCCACTCCAGTACTCTTGCCTGGAAAATCCCATGTACGGAGGAGCCTGATAGGCTGAAGTCCACGGGGTCGCTAAGAGTCGGGCACGACTTCCCTTTCAATTTTCACTTTCCACTTTCATGCATTGGAAAAGGAAATGGCAACCCACTCCAGTGTTCTTGCCTGGAGAATCCCAGAGACAGGGGAGCCTGGTGGGCTTCCGTTTATGGGGTTGCAGAGTCGGATATGACTGAAGCGACTTAGCGGCAGCAGCTCTGTAAGTTCATTTTCAGAGAGCAACTTGATAATCCTTTCTGAATTTGGAGCGTCTCAATGTTGTGTGCCCTAGAGGGAGGTATTAATGGATGAGGTGTCAGCCATGTGGTTCATTTAATTAAAATCACTTGTTCCTGCAATAATTATGGCTTAAACACTCATCCTGCAATTCCAGAGCCTGGAGCAGGGATGGTGGGGGCCCCAGGCCCTGAGTTAGATGCCGGTTCTGCAGGAGCAACACGGGTGTGCTTTCAGGTCTCCATATTCACACTTACACAGGAGTGAGTTGTGCCCTGGGAGAGGGTTCACACATAGGTGCTGGCAGGGGGGTTGGCGGTGGGGCAGGCCGAGGCCCGAGTTTGTGTGCTTCTCAACTCAAAACCTCTAAACTTGAGGCTGGGAGACAAGAACGTTCCTTCTCTGCTGTGAAACAGAGCTCAAAGCCAGGCCCACAGTCTTGGTCGTTCGCCTTTCAAATCCTTCTCTGTCCGGTTTTGCAGAGGGAATCCCGTTCCTGGAGGTCGCTCGAGGAAGTCCATCTGCGGCCTCAGGTCAAGCTGTCTTGTGCAAAGCGGCCTCCTGGGTCCTCGTGCCCCCAGGCAGTCCTCTTGTCTCTCTCCAGGTTCTGGGCCAGGAACGGGGGAAGCACGTGAGGTGTTGTCGTCCACAGACCCCAGCACACGTATTTTAAAGTTAAACGAGATTCCTAGCTCCTTCTTCCAAGTGTTGCTTGCGTGATCAGTTTGAGTGTGGCCGAGTGCGTGAGTGTGTGGCTAGAGGATCTGGGAGCAGAGGTGTATTATGGAGGCAGTCCTCCCTGGGGAGCCTGAGACCCAGGGCAGCGGGGC
>NW_011494610.1:2170764-2175316 GCF_000754665.1 Bison bison bison
AGCCCCGGGGCGGCGGGGCCGTCAAGCCCAGCCGCTACAGCCTGGCTGGCTCCTCTCTCCTCCCGGGTGGGGTGCGGGGTCCCTGGGGGGACGTCCCTCAGGGAGGGCAGCCCCAGGCCGCAGGACAGAGGACAGAGGTCTCACCTCTGCCTCACAGAGTGCTCACAGCTGAGCACTGGTCCCCCTGTTTTGTTCTCCGAGAGGCCCCTGCAGGCAGAGGTCGGAACACCGGCCCCCAGCAGAGAGAGGAAGGCCTCAGTGAAGAAAGAAAACCACTGGAAATCTTGTCTGTGAATCTCAGCCTTTGTTGCAGAAATGCGACCCCGACTGGAGCTAAATGCGGCTACCCCGGGCTCAGGGGGCGACCGGGGGCGGTGAGCCTGGCCCCGTTCCAGCATCTGTCCTGCACCGAACACCACGGCAAGCAGTGCCCAGATGACGGGATAAGAGGCCACGGGAGAGATTCAGGGGCACCCGACTGGCGCACCTCCTTGCATGTGGGGCAGGAGAGGCTCAGCGGGCAGAGGGCCTCCTCTGCGCCCCCCCACCCCAGGCGATGGGTGGCAGTGCCGGGGCGTGAGGTCCCAGCTCCAACCCCTCCCTCAGTGCCCTCTCTGCCCCCAGCATCACTCGTCAGAGGCCAGGCCCACTCTCAGCCTTTCAACCTCAGCGTGCTTCACCCAGACACAGGAGCCCGAGATTATACCCATTCTACAGATGAGTAAGTGAGGCTCCGAGGGGCTGATGACCTGCTGAAGATCCTCACTGCTCAGGGCAGGGATGGGACTGCAACCCAGGACTTCGTGGTCCACAGGGCCCCCCGCTTCTACACACTCCTCAGAGGGAGCATCCAGCCTGTGACAATGAGCGTTTCCTCACATTAAAGAAGAGGAAATGTAAATTGTCAAGGGGGCAATTCTCTAATGAGATGTTCAAGGAATTTCTACCGCTTTGAGCATCAACAGAAATGCTAATAGCTGATACTAACATCTGCCCCGCTGTGCCCGGCTCTGTTTTAAGCATGTTTCTGGGATTCACTGTTTAAACTTTAAGCAAATGTATGTGATATGACTTGACGTGACATCACTACTCCTGTTTTACAGATGGGGAGACTTCATCAGGGAGAAGAGAAATCACCTGCTCCCACACCCTGGGTCAGGAGTCTGTTTCCTGGGAAGTACGCCCAGGCTGGGGATTTTGACGCCTGTGGGAGGCCCCACTGTTGGGGATCACCGTCCTGATTCTTCAGCCTCCTTCCCTGCATCCTTGCCCTTTGTCACGTGACTTGGTAGTTTTCTCCTCTGGGTGTGGAGTCTCTTGTCTCCCTGAGGTTGGATTCGGTTATATGATTCTCTTTGGCTGGTGGGACGTGGGCAGAGGCCTGAAGGTGCCTACACAGCTGGTCCTGACCTCTTGTGCTCCTGCCTTCTCTATGAGAAGAATCTGCCCCTGGTGGTCATCAGTCCTGGAAAGATGAGAGACTCAAGAGCAGACCTGGACTCGAGCCTTAGCTTGAAGCTGAGCCAAATCATGTTTGGCCTAGATGTGAACCCCACCAGACATGTAGATATGAGATGGAGAAAGAAATGCTTATTGCTTCTTGAAACTGAGTTGTGGGTTGGTTTGTTACGCAGCTCAATTGGGACAATAGCTAACAGATACAAACCCCAGTGAGCGAGCACAGTGCAGCCGTCGGAGCAGCCGCACCACCTGCCCTCAGCACCGGGGAAACAGCCCGTCTTCCCCCCACCCCACACCACACGTCCCACCGCCCCTGAGCATCTTCATATTGGATGCACATCCCTGACTGTTGTCTTCTGTTGGCTCACGTTCCGGGCGGCAGGCACCAGGACCTTCTTGGCTCTGTTCAAAGAGCTTTACTGTCACATACATGCAATTTATGTCCAATGTGGGCTTGGGTTTTCCTTCTTCCCCATTTGGAACTTAAATCACCACAAGAGTGATTAAAGATCTCTAATTAAGGATGTTCATGGCAGTATTTGTTACACTAACCAAGACAGAGGAGAAAGAGGAGAAGAGAAGACAGCCTTATGGCCCAGCAGTAGAGGAGTGGTGACTCCCCCACATCTGTGGGATGGAAATCTCATAGCTGTTAGCATTTACGTTCCTGGAGATGACTTTGTGGTACTGAGAAATGTACAATATACTGTGAAGTAATAATCAAGGAGGTTCTGAATGTTGCATCTTTCCATTAAATCATAATTTTATAAACTAAGTAGACTTTTAAAATGTGTGGTAAAATATGGAGTTGAGTTTTATTTTTTCTCTATTTTGTAGGAATATTTTATAAACTTTGTTACTTTTGGATAAGAAAATAAATGAACATCATTAAAAATAAATATATAACAAAGGCATAGAGCAGCCTTGAGCTGTGATGTGTCACTATCTTTTCAGATGGAACACTTTTTTAGCTGCCAGAACTGTCCTTTCCTCCTCTGGGAAGCTCCCAGGGAAGGGACCTTGTCTCTTTTCTGTCTTGGTGGCGCCAGGAACATAATCAGGGTTCAATAAATAATTGATAATCACCAAGACCCCAAAAGGAGACCATTCACTATACCCGGGTGGACTGGAAACTCCTCAAGGCATTCTCTTAAGTGCATTTCATTTCTTTTTAATTTTTCTCCAACTAAATGGATGGAGTGAGAGCCAGGAGAGAGCTGCCGCCTTGTTGAGAACCGGAAAAGGGACAAATAAATGAATGAGAGCAGAAACCACGGGGCCCTGCATGGGGCCTGAACCCCATGGGTTGACGCCCCTTCTCAGGAGGGGGAGGGGCCTTTCTTACTCGTCCCCATGCAAGGGAAGCCACCTCCTAGTTTCCTTATGAAAATGTGTGTTTTTCGCCCAGCAGTTCTCCGAGGCTCTACGATCTAAGAATCAACAAGGAAAGTGGTGATCCCGGAAACCCCATTCAAAACCAACAAGAGAAAGGTGGCCTATGAGATTACAGGGAAGGACTCCTCCTCTGAGTCACTGAATTAATGGGTATGTACTGAGCACCCATCCCTGCTGGCCCTGCTCTGGGTGCTGGGATGGGGTAGGGAAATGAGCAAAGTCCTCACTCTCATGGAGATTGCTGTCTACTCTGAAGGACAAGCAAAAGTCATTGAACCAACTGTTGTAAGGCATGTAGGGAGGTGATAGCTGCTAGACAGGAAACAGAGCTGATGGACAAGCTCAAATAAGTGGGCAGGGACAGCCTCTTGGAGGAGGTGAGCGAGCCCTGGGAAGAGTACACCAGCAGAAGGAAGAGCAGGTGCAAAGGGCCTGAGGCAGGAGAGACCCTGATCCTCGGGGAGGAGCAGCAAGGAGCCTGAGCAGCTGGAGGAGTGAAGAGGGGTGAGGGCGGCGGAGCCTGGGCACCAAGTTACCCCACCCTGCAGGGCCCTGCAAACAGGAGGGGTCCCAAGTGAGGCAGAGAGAAGGTGAGTCTTGACCCAGTGGTCACCATCTGGGGTGGACAGGCTTAGTGGAGAGCGTGGTTCTCAGGGTGTCATTCCAAAGACAACAGCATCAGCCTCCTGGGACCCTGTTAGAATTGTCAGTTTTCACCTGCCACCCCAGACCCACTCAATCAGAACCTCTGAGCTGGGTCTAGCATCTGAGTTTTAAAAACTCAGTCAAACAGTCAAAGCTATGGTTTTTCCAGTAGTCATATATGGATGTGAGAGTTGGACCATAAATAAGCCTGAGCACAAAAGAATCGATGCTTTTGAACTGTGGTGTTGGAGAAGACTCTTGAGAGTCCCTTGGATTTCAAGGAGATCAAACCAGTCAGTCCTAAAAGAAATCAATCCTGAATATGTATTGCAGGGACTGATGCTGAAGCTGAAACTCCAATACTTTGGCCACCTGATGCAAAGAATCAACTCATTGGAAAAGACCCTGATGCTGGGAAAGATTGAAAGCAGGAGGAGAAGGGGACGACAGAGGATGAGATGGTTGGATGGCATCACTGACTCAATGGACATGAGTTTGAGCACGCTCCAGGAGTTGGTGATGGACAGGGAGGCCTGGTGTTCTGCAATCCATGGAGTAGCAAAGAGTTGGACACGACTGAGAAGCCTGGAGTGCTGCAGTCCCTTGGGTTGCAAAGAGTGGGACACGACTGAGCGACTGAGAAACCACCACCAGTGGGTCCAGAGTCTCGCTAGAGCCTGAGAAACCCAAGTAGTGCTGGACCCGTTTCTAGTCTCCCCCCCAGCAGACCAAGGCAGTAAGGGTTGAACTGCAGGAGGGGCCAGGGGTCACCTGGAAGAGGGATGGAAAACGGTCCCAGGAAAACGGTCAGGTGGGTGTCACACACTTGCTCGTCCTGGGATCTTCTTTCAGAGCTTCTCAAGTGGGAAGTGATTCTCTGGGCGGGAGGCCTGGTTCTCTGGGAGGCAGGAAAGTGGGCTAGGGACAGAGAGTACAAGGGCCTGATTAGACCTCCTTAGTTGCAGAAACTTGGAAAAACAGCAGAATTCAAGCCCCCACCCACCTGCGGCTGAGGATAGCGGCGAGGGTGGAGCCCAGGTGTGTCCCGTGG
>NW_011494610.1:2175416-2187070 GCF_000754665.1 Bison bison bison
TGTTGTGTCCCTGCTCCATCCTTATTCCCTCAGCTCCGGCTTCCTGAGCCCTGCCTTGTTCTGGGCACGGGGGACACAGTGGGGAAGGGGTCCCCCCTTTCTGTCCCCTGGGTTTGTCATGACCCAGGGTGATGGTGAGAAGGCCCCAGGACAGAGTCCCCAACCTTGAGGAACCCGGGAAGGGGTCCCTGAGGAGGCGGCATCTGACTGAGACCTGAGGGACAAGTAGCGATGAGCCGGGGACATCAGGGGCTCTGCGGCAGCAAATGAAGCCCCAGCCACGGGAGTGGTGCTGACCAGGGGCTGGTGGTCCCCGGTCAGGGGTTCGGATGTAGGAGGGGCCAGGCGGCCCTCTGGGCAGCCCAGGCTTGTTGCCCAGGACACACTTCCCAGCCCTGCCCTCGATTTCCACCTCCTGATCACAGAGGGGGGCCTCAGCCGCAGACACCGGGCCTCCCGAGGGACCCTCTCACCAGGAGGGGGTCCTGCTTGGTGGACACCTGCTGTGACCATGCAGGAGTGACAGCCACACCTTCCCTCTGTGCTCCAGGCACAGCTCTCAGCATCTCTGGACTCGTACTGCCTCAGTGCGAGGTCTGAGTACCCAGTTCTCAGAGACTGGGCACCCGAGGGACAGAGCGTTTCTGTGTCCTGTTCACATGGGCAGAGCTGGCTTTGTCCTGAGGGCTCTGAACCAAGGCCCGTGCTCACCCACAATATTCACACCCGGACCGCAGTCCCTTGAGCCAACTTGCAGGAAATGAAGGCACTTCCCATCTTTACCTGCATCCAGCGTGACCTCATCTCCTACTCTACACGAAGCCTTTATTACGTTAGGGTCGCTTAGTGGATGCACTGCTTTGCTCCATCGTCCCTACATTGATCAGATCTGTGTGTGTCTCAGAGTCTAGCAGGATTCTCAGCGCATGGCAGGAACTCGTCATTATTTGCCTCATTTAATGGAATCTCATTATACTTCTTTGCACACTTCATCACACCTAGCAGTGTTTTGCACAGGGTAGTTGTTCAAAAAAATACTTGTCAAGTGGTTAAATGTTTGATCCATCAATAGGTCTTCAACTGAGCATCCTTCCAAGTGAATATTCTAAAGTGATGATAAAAGCACTTTTACGACCATATGTTGATTACTCCAATTAAATGCTTTTCTGAGCGCTGGAGAACAGGATGATTCAGTTCTTCTGCTTTTAAGCTCAGGTCTTTTCATTTTTGATATATGCAGGTTGGAAAACTTGTAAAATTTATACCACGGAAGCTGTAAAACTCTGATGCTGGTGGCCAATTTAAAAAATTCGTATGGAAATTTACATTCATTAGAAATGATGGCAAGTTGTGGAATGAGATTCTGCAGAGTCAATTTAAGGAAATTTGTTTCTGGGCGATAACTGAGGAGCGGCAAGCTGAGTGGCCAACTTGGCTGTGACACCCGAGAGACAGGCTCGCTGTGATGAATGTGCTGAGCTCGGCGAGTGCTCAGTTCCTGGCCCAGAGGGGCTGCGTATTTTCTGACAATTGGCAGCTCTGTTAGCTCCCCGGGTGTTGTGGGACAAGGAGGAAAACTGTTCTCAGCCCTCAGAGAGTTAGACAGTAGTCCTCCCGATTTCCACATGATCCTGCTTCTAGGATACCCTTTGGGGTTCATCAGGGTGCGCTCCTTGGGTATTCAGCTGGGGCCCCCAACAGGGCTGCGAGGTCCAGAGGGGACGGCAGCTGAGAGCAGGGTGAAGAGAAGCTGGAGATTCTTTCATGCTGGGCAGGTTCTCCAAAGAGTACCTTTGCAGATACAGTCCTTTTGAAGTATTACGTTGACATGAATGGTATTAATAGGGGGATCAAAAGACTTTCGAGAAAGCATTCTGAAACATTCCCTTGTGGCAGGAATGGTCAGACTGGGAGCCTCTCTATGAAGGAGTCGAAGGTCAGCAGCTCTGTGCGGGCAGGGGCTCACTCACCCGTCTCCCTGATGGCACAGATCTCATCCATGGCCGCACTGAGGCTCCAGGGGTAGAATCAGTTCCTGGCTCTGAGACTGGCAAGGGGGAAATGCTGGAAGAATCTGCCCCCAGCCTGAAGGAAGAGGAGGGTTTAGGGCCAGGAGAGTTGCAGGCACGTTCCCCACTGGGGCGCCACAGAGGCTGTTCTTGGCAGAGCCTGCGGTGACTTTCAGAGCTCAGACCAGTGCTTAGTCCCTGGAGCTGAGATTTCTTTGCAAGGGGTCACCTCTCCTGCTGGGAGTGCAAATACATCACATCACCCTCCAGGCAGGGAGTGAGAGGATTAATAGATGCAGTTGTGGCTGCAAATCACTTCACACGGGCGACAGAAGCACAGAGAAGTGCCTTGAAAGTGGACTGAACATCAAGCTGGGAAAGTCCGTCCTCTGCCGTCTCACCCCTGTGTCAGGGTCGTTGGTCATCTTAGGCCAGCCTTTGTCATCATCTCATTCTGCACCCGGCATCAACCGTGTTCTCACACCATCCTCAAGTTCACCGGCAGCTGTGAGGGTGAGCTGCATTGGAGCTGGAAAAGCCCTTAGTTACAGAGCTTAGAAATTCTCTTTGTAGAGGTAAGTTTGAATTTAGAGACAGAGTGACTTCAGGGACAGAGACCCCAAAACTCTCAAAGGTAGTTTATTCCTTGTCCATGCCTCTATTTACTTGTGTTGTTGTTTAGACGCTAAGTCGGCTCTCTTGCTACCCCATGGGACTGTAGCCCACCAGGCTCCTCTGTCCATGGGATTTCCCAGGCAAGAACACTGGAGTGGGTTTGCCATTCCCTTCTCCAGGGGATCTTCCCAACCAGGAATGGAGCCCACGTCTTTTGCATTGGCAGGCACATTTTACCACTGAGCCTCCACTATTTACTTCTAGAACAAAAACTGCTGGAGGGCAGGTTGCATTGATGGAGCAGTCAGAGCCTCGCCAGGGCGCTCGGGGCAGCTCGGGGCGGCTTGGGTTAAGCCCTCTGGAGTCAGGGTTCTGAGTCCCAGCACATCAGCCAGAGGAGAAATCAATACCCATCAACTCCAGAACTTGAGTGACTAATGTGTTTTTGAACAGTCTGACTTCTGGGCCCCTCCCCCCTCCTCTCCACCCCACAGTCATCTCTTCATAATCCAATCAAGAGGGAGAAGATGGAGAGAGAGGTGGCCGGTGGTTTTCCTTCTGACTGGAGCCCTGACTTGAGGAAATATCCACTGGCTGAGGCATTTGCCCAGATGCCCCCAACTCTTCAATCACTTTCAATTTTGACAGGATTCGATGATGACATTGGAATGTGATCACAACCCGCTTAGGCTTCCGCCCTTGGAGTGGGAGTTGGGGTAGGGTTATTTCAAATACTAGTAAAAGACAGTCACTTCCTTGTTTTCATTCTTGAAGATTATGAATCATTTGGAACTCTTTGGGGACAACGCATTTTACAGAACACTAACCTACCAGGTGCAAATGGAACATTTACACTCAAATTCAAATGGCTCTCATTCTTGACTTTGACATAAAACCAGGTCATATTTCCCCATGGGCTGCATACCGATAAGGAACGTCAGCTTTCAGAGACTAGAATCCCAGTTAAAGGCAAGGTATCTATTGTGTCCATTTGCTTGGGAGGCCATAACTAAGCGCCACAGACTGCGGGGCTTAAACGGCAGAAATTTATAGTCTCACATTCCTGGAGGCTAGAAGTTCAAGAACAAGGTGTCAGCAGGGCTGTGTCTTTGAAGGCCTCTTTTTTGGCTTGTAGACTGCCTGTGTCTTTATTTACCTGGTCTTCCCTTTGTGCGTGTCTTAACCTCTTACAAGGACACAGTCACACTGGGTTGAAAGTGCAAAGTGTGTCCGACTCAGTCGTGTCCGACTCTTTGTGACCCATGGACTGTAGTCCATGGGATTCTCTAGGTCAGAGTACAGGTCTGGGTAGCCGTTCCCTTCTTCAGTGGATCTTCCCGACCCAGGAGTTGAACCTGGGTCTTACGCATTTTAGGTGGATTCTTTACCAGCTGAGCTATCAGGGAAGCCCATATTGGGTTAGGACCCACCCAAATGACCTCACTTAACATGAATTATAAAGACACTGTCTTTAAATACAGTCCTATTCTGAGGTATTGAGTCTTCTCTGGTGGCTCAAATGGTAAAAAAAATCTACCTGCAATGCAGGAGACCTGGGTTCGATCCCTGGGTGGGGAAGATCCCCTGGAGGAGGGCATGGCAACCCACTCCAGTATTCTTGCCCGGAGAACCCCATGGACAGAGGAACCTGGTGGGCTACAGTCCATGGGGTCACAAAGAGTTAGACACGACTGAGGACTAAGCACGCCTGCCTTTTGAGGTACTAGAGGTTAGGATTTCAACATAAGATCTTTTGAGGGAGTTGAGGGGACAAAATCCAGCCCATAACAGCTATTTTTTTCACAAAAGTAACACTTTCCTTCTTGTTCAGCCATCCCAGCCTACACCCAGATCTGTCCTCTCCTGATTCTTAGGGTCATTAATCTCCTCTCAGAAAGAATCTACTGAAGACTTGTTCTCAGGTTCAAGGATAATGGATGGTGCTAAGACCTTAAGAACCAGATACTGACTCTGATTCACAGCACATTTGATCCACCTGAGAATTGACCGCCCCCTCCCTGCCCCAACTCCCTTTGCCCATTGCCAGGATAAACCTACAAGAGAATGACTATTCCTGGGGAGGACAGACATTCTTTTGCTCAACAGCGTTTGTTGTTTCTAGTCTCTTAAGGAAGATGCTGAGTTTTGCCTGTTTACGAGATCCAGACTCCCACATGGGAGTTTTGCCCACATTAATTGAAAATTTGACCACTACTGTTCTAGTAACTCAGCACTAAAAAAGTCATCAATCTCATATTTAAAATCAGCTGCAAAATGTAAAAAGAGACAATTCAGCAGAGGGGGAAGGTAAGCGGTAAGCTCACTTTGCAACCATAAAAGCATTTTTGGAATAAAAATCATACTTGGAAAGCTAAAAACTGGAGGAAATTCTGCCAAGTTTGTTGTTAAAAAAAAGCCTCATTATGTAGCTTGACACTCTTTAGGAATATTTTATCAAGCATTCCATTCCCAGCAATGTTATTTTGGGGCTCCATTTGATACCAGCTGACATGCCTCTCTTTAGTATTTTACTGACTTTGAAAATCACAGCACCCAAATTACAGTCACTAAGGAAAGAAGGCAGCAGGTCTGTGAGTGGAGCCTGATTAATATATTCATTTCTCCACCCATCTCATTCTTGTCTTAGATGATGGGTGAAAATGTTGCATGAGTTATTTATATAATTTTGGAAGAAAAAGAAAAGGGAAATAAGGGGCAGTGGTTCCCGGGTTAGCTGACTCTTCCTCTATGTCTTCCTCCTGGTCATCCAGGTAGACACAGGTCCATGGATACTGGTCTGGCTCACTGAGATGGCTTTGAACTTGGTTGATAAGCTTTTAATAAAAGCCGTACAGTCCAAGAGACTCTGGGGTCCCTGCCACAGAAGGCAAGAGCAAGCTTCCACCTGGTGAGCCTGTCTTGAGATGCTCCTGGGAAGGTTGATGTCTAGTCATGGTGTGATGAACACGGTAGAATTTAATTTCCACTGATAGCAGATAAAGAAGGGCTCATTTTTTAAAGAAGGGGATTCACCTACATGGTGTGTCTTTAGGCAGACTTCTTTCTCCGAAAGCTCCACAGTTGACCCAACTCAGAAATTCCTAATAATCCCTTTTGGGCTGAGGTGATGCTTCTCTGAGACATGACATGTCCTCCATGACAACCACTTACGGAACACCATTCAAGCCACCTTGACTCAGTAACCTGACTTTCGTGTTGGGTCGGTAGGACCCACCTGGGTTCATGTGTTTCTGACTCATTAAGGTTCTCAAATTAGGTTCTTATATGATTACCTATAAATATCTTAATGAGGCTAAAATTGTAACCAGGTGCACCAGGGAATTAAAATGTGAAAGGAATATTTTGTATTAAACCATCTACAGCTAAAAACTGCCTTCCATCTTCAACCAGTGTTTCCCAATGTGTGGGGAACTGGCACCACCACAATCATCAAAATCACCGTCTTATTCATTTCCACCATCCCCACCATCATCATCATTTCAGCCACAATCTGAATGAACTACTATTACTCTGAGTTGGAGGATGTAGGAAATGCTTCTGTAAAGCAGTTTTCAAAAAAAAAAAAATACTGGTAACAGATCAACCAGTGGGTTTCTTAGAAGTAGTTTCTTAATTGGTGAAGATCTATAACTTCTCTTTGTTATAAAAATGCTGCCGGCTGCTTAAAGGAAAGTACAGGAACACGAGGCCTGGCAGTGGCCCTAGTTAATGGCAAACACTTTAAAATGAGTTGGCACTATGTTTGACATATTCTGAGGTTTATATGTTCAAAGTGAACGAGCAAAAGCTCTGAGGTGGGTAGGGTAGGGTAGGGGATTCCCAGGGAAAGGGAATGAGGCTTGGCTTTCTTGACATAAGTAAAGCCATCTTAGACCTAAGCTGTTTTATTATCTAAGTCTGGCCACAGTGTTTGCCCTTGAAGAAAAATAGGTCTCGGTAGTTAATGATTTTAAGGGGACAAAAGAATGTAAAAACAAACTACTCTTACCAGCCCAGGGAGAAAACCTGACCATATTGGAGACTATCAGTTATAGAGACTCTTAGCTCTGTATTGAAGGCAAAGATTAGCCTGAAACACATTCTTGAGCTGTTTTACAGGACCTAAATCCCACTCTGAGTGCTCAACCACTGGATTAACTGGGGCCTAAGGAGTGATGATGGTGACCTTTGCTGACCCTGGTTACTTTAGTCGATGAGAGCCTGGACTCTGTCCACCTCTGCCCGAGTCTATGCGGAATTTCTCTCTGCTTAAGCCCCACCATGAATATGCACACACCCTTGCCCCTTCATGAATATGCATGGACCCTTAGCTTAAAGCTTCCCCAATTTTGCTGCTGGGGAGACCCTGCTTTGAGAAAGATCCTCAGTGTTCTTACTTGCTGGAAGTAATAAACCCTTCCTTCTCCCGCTCTTTGGCTTGATTGTATCTTTTGGCTTCATGCCTACCAAGAGGCGAATCCAGTTTTTGGGTAACAAAGTGAATCACTTACAGAGAAAACAAATAAAAATTCCCAGACGATTTTTTTTTTTTTAATGGGGCCACTCATATGTCATGCATTTTGAGTCAATTTAAACCCTGCATGCTGTTGCAAGGTGTATGAAGCCAATCCAAAAATGAGTGTGCTCTTCATCTCTCTTAGTACCCATGTGTCCATCATTGTTCTTTCTCTTCATAAAATAGAGAATTTAAAAGTTATTATAAAGCTCTCCGGTGCATCATGCTATCCAGGGAAAGCAGAGAGCTGCCAAGAGGAGAGAGAAATGAAACTGGATGGCCCAAATAGTCCTACTAAAGAAAGCAGTCCAGGGTGTGAGATTATATGGGAATATATCCTCGGGTGAATTTCCTTTGCTCCCAGAGATCATCACAAATTCCAACTGAAGTGGGCCAATTTAGAATTCATTTCTAGCTAAACCTAATCACATCCAACAAGCCAATTTTCTTTCTTTTTTTTTTGAGGCTGAAGCTGTGAACAGTGCCTTGGCCACTGTGAACGTGTGTTAAGTCGATTCATTTGTGTCCGACTCTGCGATCCTGGACTGTAGCCCGCCAGGCTCCTCTGTTAATGGGATTCTCCAGGCAAGAATACTGGAGTGGGTTGGCAGTTCTTTCTCCATTCCTTCTTAAATACTTGCTTTAATTTCTGGGTGGTCTCATTGTGGAAGCCACTGAAAACTTTGTTTTGGTTCACTGTGCGGCAAGTGGGCTCTTAGTTCCTGGACCAGGTATTGAACCTGTGCCCCCTGCAGTGGGAGCCTGCGGTCTTAACCCCTGGACTGCCATGGAAGTCCTCACTAAAGACATTTGAACATGATACCCTCAAAGTCACTGGTTATGTTTTAAGCATTTTCTTAAAAATTACTTTTGGCAAGATTCAGGAGCCATAAACACAATTTGTTATGCGTTCTCTTACTTTCTGTTTACGTATTTCTTTAAAAAACAGTCATTTTTCCTTCTTTGAGCTATGCTCATGCCCTTTCTTATTTGCCTCAGAGTTTGCTGTCACAATACAAAAGTTTTGTATAAAAGAAAGAATAATTCATATCCACTTCTCCAACGGCCCCTAAGTAAGTACTTGCCATCCAGCGATATATCTGCTATTAGAGTCTGAAATCTGTTTTTATCCAGAGGCACACAAATAAATCTTTGCAATACCTATCACAACATGCGTATCTTAGAGGAAAAAAAAGAACTTCAAACATTCATGTCTTTCCAACCTGTGGTTTTCATAAGCTGAAGTCACAAGGACTAGGATTGTCTTGAGAGAAAGATAAGGGAGGATCTTGGCAAAGAATGCAAAATCACTTCTTCACTGAAGCTGGGGCTCTGCTCAAAGTGAACAATGATGGCTCAGAGCTTTGAATAAGTGTGTCTGTGTAATAGTCAAGGAAACCCTATAGCATTGTCCGTAATGCACTTTTTTGGTCATAATCCTGTTTTTTTTTTTTTTGCCAGGGAACATGTGCAATGACTCCACAGCACGGAGGCCTGAGGTTCTTAGACACAGGCTGACTTTGGCTCCTGGATGCTGCTGAAATGCACCTTGAGGACCAACTGCCTGTGTCTGTGGGGGAAGAGGCACCACCATGAGCGAGCGGGTCTATCCTCCACAGTTCTGACCCCGAGGCTGCAGGGTGAACGACTGCTTGTGGGTGGTGGGCAGCACAGGTCTCACCTGTAGGGCCAGGTGGAGAGCACTGGGCCAGGTTCCTGCTCTAGCTCCGTCCAGAAACTGGACTCAGCAAGGAAAGTCAGTCCCACCCTCTTTGCAGACCCTCTATATGAATACTTCCAGGTCAAATCATCTGAAGGCCAAGGCCAACCTGGAATGAATTGTCTATTTGTCCAGATCACGAGACAGCTGAATCCATCAGGCCGCCTCTTTAGAGAGAATGGAGCTGGCAGACAACGAGGTGCTGGGCTTGCATCCTGCCTCCCAGGCCACCGTCCACCCGGGAAAGTCCTCCACGGCTGGACTTTCCTTCCCCGGGAGCGGGGCTGAGGGCAGGATCTCCATCATGGGTCCTGGAGGGGCTGCCCCAGTGACGGGGACGCAGCATTGCAAACGCCATGGATCAGGGCCACAGCCTGACGGGTTGTCATGCTGGCGATTATTACGGCCGGAAGGGAGTTTCTGCTGCTGATTTGAGAACGTTACCAATGCGTCAAAAAGGGAAAGGCTGGCGAAGGCTGGGTTCATAGGAGGATGTTTGTATGCCTAACACCCGACACCAACACTAACGTCTCAAAAACGTAACAAGCAAAACTGGCCTGGATGGCGGGTGGGTCAGCGGAGCATCTGAACAGACCCGAGGAGCTCTGATTCCCGTGCTAAAGGTCTTCTTCCTCCCTTCTCATGTTCTCTCCTCCCTCCCTCTCTTCTTCCTTCTTTTCTCCTTCCTCCCTCCCTCGTTTTCTCTTCCTTTCTTTCAGTCTACCCTGAGAACAAGCCTCATTGTATGAAATGAAGACCCTACGTCTTCTGAGCAGTGAAACAGCTGGACTAACGGGAAATGTGCGCTTGACGCAGCTGAGCATCTGAAATCGTGACAGCGTCCTGCATTAAACATCCCCCTGTTTGTAGCCCAGGCCCCTGGAGGAGGCTGGCTGGAAAAACACCTCATTCAAGTCCAGTGGCAGCCATGAAGCATTCTGTTAGAACTGACCCCAGGATTCCTCCTGTGGTGTTTGGGGGTCGTGGAGGGGGTGGAGGTGAAGCTCCCAGAAGGATCTCGGGGCCCCTCGCAGTTCCCTCTGTGAGTCTGGTCTGGGCTGGGCTCTGTCCAGGTGGCCCTGGGTGCCAGGCTTCCGGTGGCCCCCACACCTGGGCCGGGCCCATCCTCAGGCTGAGGTCACTGCTGGTGACCAGCACGCACGTCCCTGTGCGCTCATCACCCTGCGGCCCCCAGATGGCCCTGAGGGGCTTCCCAGATTCTTGGGAGGCAGAGCCGCTGAGGCTCTCAGATCTGGCAAATTCTCGGCAAAGCTCGAATGACCCAGTGCCCCCTTCTCAGTAAGTGCTGCCTCCAAAAGCCAGTCACCCTGATCAGTGACCCACCCATGAGTCCTGGGGTTGCCCTATTCTTCCAGCTACAGCGAATGCACTAAATTCAAACACATTCCAGTCTGTCCGCCCCTCTCCCTGCCCTGCTGTCAGCGGAGTCAGCAGCTCCCTCCTCCCACGGTCACTGCAGCTGCCCCCCGCCTCCCTGAGTCCTCCTGCCCCTTCCTCTCCCCACCCAGAAATCTACCCTCTGCTGGCACCCAGAGGGAGAGTGAGCTCGGTAAACACAAAGAAGACCCTGTCACCCTTGAGGACACATTGCAGTGACTTCTTATTTGCACCCTGGAGAAAGGGAACCCCATCCCTCACTGCATCCCACCAGGCCCAGCCTGATTCCTGCAGGGTCCCCCGAACCTCCCACCACCACCCCCTTCACGCCCTCCATTCCAGCCCCACTGGCCTCTGGCTCTTCCTCCAGTACCTGGAGCCCTCCTGCCTCAGGGCCTTTGCACATGCTGCTCTGCCCCCCTGCTCCTGCCCATGACCTTCCATTCTCTGCTCAGGTGTCACCTGCTCAGGAAACAACCCCGAGCGTCCTCTAAAGAAGGCTCCGCATCCCTGTGATACGTCCCTGCCCATCCCCCGCCCCACACAGACCTCGTCACCATCTGAAATTGATTTATTCATCTTATACCTTCTATGGGCATTTGCACCCACAGGAATGTCACCCGCAGGAGAGAAGGGACAGTGTTTGCTGTTAGATTCCTGCTCTAAAAACAGTGCCAACCGCACAGTAAGTGCTTGACGTGCATTTGGTGCATAATTGGAAAAGTGAGAAGAATCCAAGAATGGAATCTTAGGAATTCTAAGCTAAATATCTGAGTCAGGGAATGAATGTTCGAGTCAGACCTTGGAGATTACTGAGTCAAACCCGTTTGTTTTGCAGATTGGTGAGCAGAGACTTGGGAGGAAAGAGGGGTTTGCTCCCATCTGAGGCTGAGGCTCCTAATGTGTTAGGAGGAACTCAGTGTGGTGTGTTTCGGGGTGATGGGTGGCTGTGGGGACTCCTCCTACCCTTTGACACATCAGTGAGGAAAACAGGGACAGAAGCCAGGGATATGCCAGAGGCTAAGGGACTCAGAGCTCCGGTCAGAGGAGACAGAGACAGCAGTGGAGCCGGCAGGGACCTGAAAAGGCTCCCCTGAGGGTGGGGAGTTCTGGGTGTGAAGAGCAGGTTGAACCCCCAAATTTGACATCACCTCTTGGCAGGACCTGAGGCAGGAACTGGGAGAGGCAGATCCCTCAGGAATTGAGCTCAGGGACAGAAACATTACTGACTGCCTGTCACAGCCAGAAGGCAGCCTTTAGAAATGCTCAACAGACCAGGTGCCCCCTGCTGAGAGCTTCTAGTGGCTTCTGCATGCGTTTCTCAGGGGGGCTTAATGAATTACCACAAACTAGGTGCCTTCTAACAAGGGTAACCAGTACCTCCAAGTTCAGGAGC
>NW_011494610.1:2187170-2188462 GCF_000754665.1 Bison bison bison
AGACGGCTGGAGTCAAGGTGTGGGTGGCTGGCTCCTTTTGGAGGCTCCTGGAAGCGTCTGTCCTGTGAAGGGTTTTTCTCCTTCTCTGGAGCTCAGCTCAGACGGCCCCTCAAGGGCGCACGTGCCCAGGGGCTCTGCTGCCCTGTCTGGTCCCCATGTGCTGGCTTGTTCAGTGTCCGTCCAGATGCTGGAGGTCAGGGAAGGGCCCTTTCTCGCTTGTTCTCTGGGGCATCCCAGGGCCGGACCCAGCCCTGTGCTTGGCGGCTGCTCCGTTAACACTGTGAACTTGATCTAGAAAGCATGACAGACCCTGCCCTTCCTGTGTGTGTTCGCCCAGCCAGTCGTGTGGGACGCCTCCCTGTGCTCAGCTCTCCCCTGGGGAGAAGGACAGCGGGAAGGACAGCAAGCCTGGTCCCTGTTCCCGGAGCTCCCTCGTCAGCCGAGAGACACTGAGCCTGAGAACGGCCGGGATGTGTGGCCTGGGGGTGACCGCCACGGAGAGGAGAGCACAGCAGGATGAGCCGTGGGGGTGGGAGGGACAGGAGCCAGAGAGGCTGCAGGGGAGATCTGCCGAGATGATCACACGGGACAGGGGTCCTGGAGACACGACCCGGGCTTGTGGATCCTGGGGAGGGGGCTCCAGCCTGGCGGCACGGCCGGGGCAGCACCTGCGGGTATGAGGGGCAGCAGGGCCAGGAGGTGGTGGGCCCGAGGTCAGGGAGGAGAGGGGCCGGGTCTCTGTTCGCCTTGCAGACCCCTAAAGGGATGCTGGCTTCACTGTGTGTGAAGCACTTGGAACCCGAGATCATATGTCTAGGAAAGTGTTCATTAATCAAATAAAACAGTGTGCTGGACAGATTGACTCTTTAAACTGATTTCAGCCTACAGGCCCCATTTTGAAGCACTGGGTGGGTCTGAGCGGAGGAGGGCCGTGCTCTGAGTGTGGTTTACACGGACCCTTGGGCCGAGGGCAGGGCAGCCGGACCATGAGGAGGCCACACTGGGGCAGGGTCAACACGGCCCGGCCTCGGGGTTTACCTGTGAAGGTCAGGCTGGCGGATGTGCTGCTGGAGGGACAGGGCAGGTGAGAGGAAAGCAAACGAACCGAGGTCACCTCCGAGAATCTGTCCTGAGCAGCTGAGCGAACAGAGGTGCTGCTGAGTCAGGTGCAGGGATCTTGGGGGGCGGGTGGGGTCCAGGTGGGGCTGAGGTGCAGAGAAACCTTCTGGAAAGGACTGAGGGGCCTGGGCTGGCCGGCCCCGGCTCCAGAGCCTCCTCCATTTGAGCTGCAA
>NW_011494610.1:2188583-2200877 GCF_000754665.1 Bison bison bison
AGCTGCAAGGATGGCCACCTGTGTCATTGGGGAGCTGGCGCAGCCAGTCTCTGCCCTGTGTCTCCCCTGAGGGACAAAGGTCAATGTCACAGCAGTTGGCTCTGATGCTGGCTTCCAGCCAAGACCTTAATATGCAATGAGGAATCTGCGTTGATGAAAATTTCATTAAAGAAACATTTTTCTCTTTCACTCCCCTTGTTATTCTTGGCTCTGAGTATCAGGCTAATTTGGGTTTGATTACCCGATGATCTGAAGATTGGAGCATTATTAAAGATTTAGATGAGCGGGGATACGTCTGGCCTCCCTCTCCTCTCTCAGCCAGAGCACGAGGGGCTCTGCTAATGATCACAACCAAGTTGGGCAGACGTGGCAATTAGAGATTTATCCACAGTTTGAGAGGGCTTTGACACCTCTGCCTTCTACGGAAATTAGCTGCTTGGCTTCCAGGGCACAGATTTAATCGATAACATGCTCAAGAGGAAATTCCAGCTCTGCACCCAGTCTTAGGAGACCAGCTCTATGTTTGCAGGGCCCCTCCCCTTTCTGTGCTCAAACATGCCCCCGTCTGCAGAGAAAGATTAGACCAGGGCAGATGCTTCAAAATGGGGCTGTAGGCTGAAATCAGTTTAGAGAGTCAGTCTGTCCAGCACACTGTTTTATTTGATTAATGAACACTTTCCTAGACATATGATCTCGGGTTCCAAGTGTTTCATGTTTATTAATATGTCTAATTCTCCCTTCCATCCCATGGAATTGATACTCTTATCAGTTCCACTTTATAGACAGGGCAACTCTGACCACAAGGGGTTAAATGACTTACCCCAGGTCAGCTGTTCAGGACAAAGGCAGGATTTGAATCCAGATGTTCTGGCTGTAGAGCTTAGCTCTAAACACTATACATTGGTGTCAAACTGCTATTGTAATAATTATAATTTTTGGAAAGTGCTAAATCATTTCAGTCATGTCCAATTCTTTGCGACTCTGGACTGTAGCCCACCATGCTCCTCTGTCCATGGGTTTCTCCAGGCAAGAATACTGGAGTGTGTTGCTATGCCCTCCTCCAAGGGATTTTCCTGACCCAGGTATAGAACCCGAGTCTCTTATGTCTCCTGAATTGTCAGGCAGGTTCTTTATCACTAGCACCATTTGGGAAGTCCAAGCCATTTTTGGAAGCACAGTGTTAAAGTAATTTTCAGAATTTTACAAGTGTGTATTTTTACATAAAGCATTTTTTCCTCTTAAGATATTTGCTGATTCCTAAGCTGCACAGAATGAGATGCTCAGAAACCAAGCAGAAGGTGGGCTGCAGAGAAGCTAAATAAGCAGAGTGTTCCCCAGTGTCATGTTGTCATTAACAGCAAATATTAGAGGTCAAGGCTCAAAAAATAGGGGTCCTGGAAAATGTACAAGTCTTTCAGCTGAGACTCTCAAATGACTTTGGGAGTAAGTTCAAACCAAAATAAGCCAGACCTAATTAAGACTGGAAATGACCTTAATCCCAGATTTGATTACAGAAATCTGGCCCTCCCACAATGGCTGGTGGAAGAATGTACTCTTTAGGAAAGGATACCATCAAGAGACAGTAAATTTTCAAATTAGATATCTGACTTTCATACAAAGGTGGCAGACATAACAGGAGCAGGGCCAATGACCAAAAACCAAGCAGTGAAAAAACAGACAACAGGGAAAGACCTGAAGATAACTAGGTTTGACATGATTGGAGACAAACTTTGAAATAATTATTATTAATGTTAATTAGAGAGATGGACAGTTGAAGTAGTTTATCAGAGAAATACAATTTATAAAGAGAATCAGATGAATCAGTCTAAAATTGAAAAATAAAAGAGGTAAAATTAAAAACAGAGATTGGTATGACAGCAATTGAAACAAGGAAGAAAATAGATTTGTTGAAAATCTTCATTCTGAAGCATGGGGGGGAAAATCATAACATGGGAAAAAATGAGAAAATATGGAATATGGTGAAAAGGTCTAAAATATGTATAATCAAAGTTTTTAAAAGAGAGGAAAGGGAATATATTGCAGAATATGAAGAGCTACTGAAGTTTTTCCCCCCAAAGATGGTAAAATACATCAAGCTGCAGATTCAAGAACTCCCAGCGTAATAAAAACAAGGAAATAATACACTTAATTACATTCTAATGAAACTGCCACTTGCTAAAAACAAAGGGGGAATCTTAAACACAGCCAGAGGAAAACCATACATCTCCCTCAAAGGAGAAACAGTAAATAGCCTTCTCTATTGAGAACCACGGGGTCAGAAGGTAATGCAATAAAGAGCAGAAAGAAATCAACTACCAATTCACAATTTTATAACCATCAAAAATACACTTTGAAAGTGAAGATGATATAGAGGCATTTTCAGAGAAGCAAAAACTGAGAGAATTCTTTTACCAGCAAATCTGCTCTAAAATAAACCCTGAAGGGAGTTTAGACAGAGTGAAAATGATTCTAAATGAAAGAGCAGAAATGCATGAAAGAATGAAGAGCAATAGAAATGGTCCTCTGTGGGCAGATTTATTGAGTACACAAAAGAGAAATAATAACAATGTCCTGCTGGGTTTATGATATATGCAGAATTAAATTACATGATGTGATAAGTTGTGTCTGACTCTTTGGGACCCCATGTATTGTACCCTACCAGGTTCCTCTGTTGATGGGATTTTCCAGGCAAGAGTATTAGAGTGGGTTGTCATTTCCTCCTCCAGGGGATCTTCCTGACCCAGGGATCCAACCCACACCTCCTGGATTGGTAGGTGGATTCTTCACCACTGAGCCACCTGGGAAGCCCCCAAAATTACATGGCAGTGATGACATAAATATCCAGAGGGATGTTAAGTGGAATTACTGTATTCTAAAGGTCTTCATTCTTTGGGAAGTGATAAGGTTCTAATGTCAAACTATCGTGAGATAAGGATATATGTTCTGTTCCCTAATATATGCATTAAATATAAATGAATTACATTCCCAAAGAGAAGGACCAGTCTTATTCTCATCTGCAGAGAAACACAGATAATTCTCAGCTTTGTGAACTGTGTCAAAGTTAGTTAGATGTGCTTTTAAACCACTCGAGGAGCTTGTGGAAATGTCTGATGTCCTGTGCCCGACATCAGTATTTAGGATTGAGATTTGAGAAGCTGCATTTTTATTAAGCCCTAGACTTTGGGGCTTTCCAGGTGGTGCTAGTGGTAAAGAACCTGCGTGCCAGTGCAGGAGATGTAAGAGATGAGGGTTTGATCCCTGGGTCAGGAAGATGCCCTGGAGGAGGGCACCAGCAACCTAGGCCAGTATTCTTGCCTGGAGAATCCAATGGACAGAGGAGCCCGATGTGCTACTGTCCACAGGGTCACAAAGAGTCAGACACGAGTGGAGTCTTAGCACACTCGCAGACTTGTCTTTGAGGGAAATAACCTGTTGTGTAGAATGGGAGGATGATGCACGAATGAGGACAAATGACAGCCCGTAGTTTAGGTCTCGGAGCTCACCCAATACACGTGCTGAAGCATCTGCAAAGTGACTGTCTCCGAGGACCTTTGCCCTCATGCAAACAGCCCAGAGTCAGAGGTCTGCCCTCATTTTAATCACTCCAATCTCAGCAACTCTGCACAGACCAGTTGCAGGTAGGATCCAAAGCAAGCAAGGGTCCACTCACATACTCCGATATTTACTTTCAGGCCTAGCTCTAGTAAAGAGAGTTACACCAGGCTGGCTGTATCTAGTCCAGGACACCGGCTCCCCTGGGCTGTCTGCGCGCCGGGCCAAGGCCCTGCTGTATGCGGATCACAGATGGGGGAGGTGCTGTGGTTTCAAGGCCAACAGCAGCTGGCCTGTTCACTGACTCCTGGTCTCCCCAAGGGTCCCGGCCCTGGTCAAGCGAAGGTGAAATGGGGATTTTTTCCTGGAACAGGAAGGGTCCTGCCAGTCCTGTGGTGTGAGGGCCTCTTTCTGTGACAGCTCCTCTGTGTGCTGGCTGTGTCTCTGGAGTCACAAAGGGGGACCTGAAAGGGGTCACCAAGGCCAAGCCGGGGGTGATCGAAGACCTGTCCTGCCTCGGGCTGCCTGGGGGACATGCCCATGGCTGTGAGGGTCTCCTGACAAGCCCCATGGGGTTGGAGGGGCAGCTCCAGAGTTCCTGATCAGCACCGAGGCCCAGAGCCTCAGGACTGACCCTGGGAGGTGGTGGTGGCAGGGAGTCTGGCCACTCTAACATTGCTTATTATACCAAAAAAGATAAAAGAAGAAGAAAGGATACAGGTAGTAACTTTCCCCTTTTATCTTCTTCCATTTTTACGTTGTTAGACTTTTTTTTTTTTAGCAGTTTTAGCTTTATAAAAAAAATTGAGCAAAAATTACGGAGAGCTCCCAGATACCCCCTTTATCACCCGCTACCTGTGCTTGTCCTTGCTATTAACCATGACATTAGTGTGGAATGTGTTACAGCTGATGGGCCAATATTGGCACGTTATTGTTCGCTGAGGTCCGTAGCTGACATTAGGTTCATTCTTTGTGTTGTATATTCTATGGGTTTTCACAGTCATAAAATAGCATTATCCACTTGCAGGATTGTACAGAATATTATAGTTTCACTGCCCTAAAAATCCACTGAGCTCTGCCTATTCATCCCTCCCTCTCCCCAAACCCTGGTAGCCATTGATCTTCAGATCTACATTCTCCACAGCTTTTATCTTCTCCAGGATGTCATATAGTTGGGATCATACAGTATGTAGCCTTTTCAGATTGGCTTTTTTCACTTAGCAATATATTTTTTAACGTTCCTCCATGGCTTTTCATGGTTTGATAACATTCCATTGTCTGACTGTACCACAGTTTTTATCCATTCACTATTAAAGGGTATCTTTGCTTGCTTCCAAGGTTTGGCAGTTATGAACAAATCTGTAACCATTCATGGGCACTTAAGTTTTCAACTCTTTTAGGGTAAATGCAAGGAGTACAACTGCTGGATCATATGCTGGGAGTGTGTTTGGTTTTGTAAGAAACTATACCCAACTGTCTTTCAAAATCTCTTTTGCCTTTTTCAGGACTTTGAAATTAATTTCTATTGTACTTTCCAGACCCCCACAGTGCTTAGAGGGCTTCCCTAGTGGCTCAGATGGTAAAGAATCTGCCTGCAATGTGGGAGACCTGGGCTTGATCCCTGGGTTGGGAAGATCCCAGGGAGAAAGGAACAGCTACCCACTCCAGTATTCTGGCCTGGAGAATTCCATGGACAGAGGAGCCTGGCAGGCTATGTAGTCTATTGGGTTGCAAAGAGTCGGACGAGACTGAGCAACTTTCACTTTCACAATTTTAGAGATAGGCAATTAGAACAATTTAAAAAAACAAAACAAAAAACTGGTAGCACTGGGAATGTCATTGTGAATTCACAAAAGTCCAGGAGAAAGAGTAAAACTCTAGAAGCCTCCAGAGGGAGGAAGCTGATCTCAAGCTCAGGACCAGGGACTCAGAGCACCTCCCTGGAATGAAGCAGTACCTTGAAGCTTGGGAGATTTACTCGCAACAGGGAGGGTGAATGACAGGCAGTGTACATGGCATAGGGCAGAATAAAGACCTTTTGGACTTGCAGGGTCACAGACCTCTTCTCTGGGCCCTTTCTCAGGAAGCTGTGGGAGGAGGATGTGCTCCACCAGCAAGGGGTGGGTCAAGAAAGATGTCGCCACGGGACACCTCGATCGGGATGTGCGAGATCCTTCCCGAGGGAGGGGGCAGAGGCCCTGGCATGGATCCGGAGCACAGAGAAAATCAGGGTCATGGCTCTGAAGCAGGTCTTGAGGGCAACCATTCCCAGAGGGATGCGGCCAAGAAAACAATGAATTGCCCCTTGCGTGATGGTGTGACCATTCTGAGAGGTCGATTTAGGCAGGACAGAGAATTTAGGGATAGATTAGTGATTGGCACATAGAAAGCTAAGGAAGCGGGAGAAGATCAAGGTAATTACTCATTATAGAGGCGGAAAAAAAAAACACAAAAATTTTAAAGAGAGGCAATTAAATTTCTCACATCACATAGCTCATCTGGGATTTTTTTTTTAATGTACTATGAGGTTTATGATATGATTCTACCAGGTTGATGGGGGAGGGTGAAGTGTGAGCAGGGCTGGTCTAAGAATGAAATCCTGAACATTTTTCTTTCTGCTTTAGGCTTTTTTTGCCATTTAAAAGTTTTTTTATTGGAGTATAGTTGCTTTACAGAGTTGTTAATCTCTGCTGTACAGCAGAGTCAGTCCGTTGTTCGTAAATATATATCCTGCTTAGGTCACCACAGAGCACTGAGTTCCCCCTGCTACACCGTAGCTTCTCATTAGTTATCTCTTTTATATGGAGCAGTGTCTATATGTCAATCCCAATCCCTGCTGTTTCCCTTCATAATTTTGTTTCCTAGTAGGAAGGGAATGAACAAAGAACAAGTGACTGGGTAAACACTATATTTAAAAGACAGAGGTGAACACTCACACAAACACTAAAATTGCTGAAAACTGTTGTTCCTGGAGAGTCGAAATCAGGCGAGGGGCTGGGCAGGGATCTACAGTTTTTCTTTATCAGCCTTGAATTCTCTACAGCTTTGATTTAAAATATATAATTTAAAAAAACAGGTATTTTTTGAGTAGATTTTACATATTTTACCAAACCAAGTTCATTTATTTCACTTGGTGTGCAGCAAGCCAAAATACTGAGTCACCAAGCTCTGTAGCAAAATAACATAAAATAAATAAAGTGAGGGGAGGCTCTCGCAAGGCAGCCAAGCAAAGACACCCAGCGGCAAAGAGCTGGGGTATTTATGGGATAAGGAATAAAGCAGCAGGGCGGGCTGAGCTCGGGGAGCGTGGGGAGCGGTGATTGAAAAGGAGGAAAAGGTGTGGCCACCACTGTTCTGCGCAGGCGGAACGCGGCCAGAGGCCTCTGTGCGGGGCACAGACACTGGCGCTTGCCCAGCTGGAAGGCCGGCGGTCCCGTCCAGCCTCAACCAGCTCAGCGTGGGCTAGGCACAGCTGGCTCCAAGTTCCTGGAAAACATCTTGAGCAAACACTGTATTTAGGTTACAGGCAGCTTGGAGGACAAGCAAGATTTAAAACGACCTTGTTTAGTGAAGGCAGGTGTAATGGATTGAACCCTGAGTTTCACATATAAAGAAATGCTTTACCATTTTCCCAATTTCTTTCCTACTCAATGGTATGTTTTCGAGATTCAAGTTAGAAAGACTCAGTTTTAAACTTTTGTTCGCTGTGCAGTATTCCTTTGTAATGTTACTGCCGCCTTGTTTGATAATAGGCATGTGGGTTGTCCTCAAGTTTTCTGTCTTACAGACAAGTCTGCTACGAGCATCTTCCTGTGTGTGTTCCCCAAGTTAGATTCCTCAGACTGCCTTTGCTGGGTCGGAGGGATTCGCTGCTTAGTTTGTTTTGTTTTTTACTATTTATTTATTTGGCTGTGCCAGGTTTTAGTTGTGGCGCTCGGGATCTTCGATCTTCATTGGGATCTAGTTCCCTGACCAGGGATTGAACCTTGCCCCCTGCATTGGGAGTGGGGAGTCTTAGCCACTGGACCTCGAGGGAAGTCCAGTGCCTCTTAGTTTTAATGGATAATGCCAAGTTGCCAAGCACTGGTCCAAAACAGCCATAGTAACAGCAGGGTTGTTTTTTTTTAATGTATCCGACTCAAGGTTGATTTTCTTTTCTTTTCTTCCTTGTTTTTTTAAGCTGAGAACTTTATGGTTGATCGCATCCACCATATGTCTGCTCAGCCTCTCTGTGCCCTCAATTTCTTCCACAAACACGGAGTGACTGCTCGATTCTCCAGGCCCTGGCTGTGACACTACACGGTGACGGAGGGTCCGAGCCCTGTCTCGAGAGCCCAAAGCTGGGAAAGAGACGCGCGAAGGGATGCTCAAAGTACAGGGCAGAGAGGGCTGTGGGGAAAGAAGGAAGAGCTGTGGGCTCACACGTCTCAGTGACCGGCTGGCCTTCTCCTCAGGACATCTTCATCTTGAACTGTCCTCCTTCCAGAAGCTCCGTCCGGGAGCCTCTGAGCCACTCATCTCTCAGTGCTCTCTCTTGGTCCCTCCCCAGCCCCAGTCTGGCAGAAAATCCCACAGCCTCCCCCTTCAGACAGATCCAGAATCTGTCTGCTTGACAGCACCACAGTGGTCCTGACCATCCCTGCCTCCACTGGGTTCTTGTAGATGCCTTCTCCTTCCTGGTCACCTAATTCTTCCCTGGCTACCTACAGACTGTGCCTCACTGGGCCCCACGGCTGTCATATTGCTCCACTCCTAGCTCAGTGTGGCTAATGGCTTCCATCTCCTCAGGGTAAAAGGCTATGATATTGCAAGCAGTTATGGACTGAAGGCTTGTGTCCCCCCAAATCCATAAGTTGAGCCCCTACGCCTAACAAATGGCATCTCTGGGAGGTGATTAGGCTTAGGGGAGGTGATGAAAGCAGGGCCCTCACGAATGGGAGCAGTGTCCTCCTGGAGTCCTGGGTGAGCTTGGGTCCCCCTGGGCCCCCTCCAGGTGAGGATACAGGGAGAGGTTGGCAGCCTGACACCCAGAAGAGGGCTCGCGGCAGAACTCGCCCAAGCTGCTTCCCTGACCTCGGACTTCCAACTGACAGAACTGTGAGAAAGAAGCGTCTGTTGTTTGTAAGCCATTGGCCCTTGGCGCTTTGTCGCAGCAGCCCAAGCTGACCACGAGCCAGGGGGCTGCAAGGCCCTGTAGAATATTCTTCCTCTCACGTTTTCTACATGTCCTGGAGTCCGGTGCCAGGTTAGTGACGAAGAGAGACAAAGAGAGACACTCTATCGACGAGAACGAGAGGAGTTGCCCCTCAGACACAGAACAGCTGAGGCTCAGGGCCGAAGTCTTCTCCTCAGCCACCAGGTGGTCCCTGCTGTCCTAGTCACTGCCAACACTGGTACTCTCCAACAGGGAGCAGGTGGCATGTCCCTGGCTTGTTTGGAGTTTGGTACTGAATTATCATACCGTTTTGAGTGGCATCTTTATATCTAGGAAGCAGGTTACAACAACTTCTTGTCTCCCCAGCGGGAGGGAAACACAAAATGACTCCCCTTGGTTACCCGGCTGGTGAAATGAGGGTGGACCCGACTCCTTCAGCCTCGGAGAAGTCAGTCTGGGCTGGATGGAGCGGCGTGTGGCTGAGAGGGCCTCGACGACACTCCCAGACAGGCAGGTTCTCCTGCTTTAAGGCGCGGGGTCTCGGCTGCAGGGAGCAGAGACAGGGAGGCTGAGGACCGGGGGCCTCCTGACAGGCTGTCTGGACCAGTCTTCTCAGTGGGTTTCAAGCTCCAGGCATGGAGACTGCAGACAGAAGACAGAAAGCCAAGCAGAATTTTTCAGCTTCCAGGCTGCACGTCCAAAGGCCCCATGCTTCCTGCCTTTCCGTTTTCTTTCTTTGTTAGGGAATGTTTTGTGTTAAGTAAAGCCGACTTCCAGCAATGTGGATATTTTAGACTTCTTTTTTTCAGGTTTTAGCTTTAATTTCACAAGTTATACAAAAACACATTCTTATTGAAATTGAAACAGTTTGGAAGTTTACAGGGTATAAATATTCTCCTCTCCCACAATTCCAGCCCGCCTTCTCATATGAAACACTATGATTATTTCCATATGAATTCTTCTAGACTCATTCCTATGCATGTACCTCTATAAATATGTGCGTGCAAATATATGTATGCGTGTATGTAAGACACGCATACATATAAAGGTTACTGTTTACTTACATTTTTCACAACATAGATGTCTGGATATAATTCTCTGCAAGTACATACTGACCTATCTTATTCTTTTAAATGATGGTGTAATCATATATAGAATGGATAGGCCACATTTGACCTGATTGCATTGTAGTTATGTGGATATTTTCCATTTCTTTGTGTATTGATTCATTCATTTACTTTTGCTGTTATACATAATACTGTAGAGAACATTTATCTTTAGAGAGCATATATCTTTAGAGTTATAATGGTATCTTTGTTATGCAATAATTTTAAAACAATGTAGTAAATGGCAAGACAAACTTAACTCTAATGGATTTAAGCAAAAGTAAAGTGTTTTGATTCATGTAACTGAACAACTCAGGTAGAGCTCCAGGTACCAATGCATTCAGGGGCTTAAGCAATGTTATTGAGATTTCATTTATTTCAGCTCTGTTTGTGAGAGTGTCATTCTTGGGCTGTTTGGGGTGGTAGCTCTGGAGTCATCCATATTTTAGAACACTTAATTTGGCTAGAAGAATAAAACCCCTGTCTAGAAAGTGGCTTGAATACTAGTTCCCTCCCCCACCCAACTCCACCCACATACCGAACAAGAAGACTGAAGTTAGTTCCAAGTGACTAACTCAGGATCGAAGGTTCTGGGTGTATTTTTTTTGTGATTCTCTCAGTCTTTCTGATACAGTCTCCCAACAGCTGCTGTGTCTCTAAGTATGTTTATTTGAGAGCAGCAGCCAATGAAAGCAAGTAAGGCAATGTGTTGTCAAGGACATCTCTGTTTTTCCAGAAGGGTCAAATCTTTGCCAGGACCCTCTCTACCTCCCCACCCGTACCCCACAATAGATGCTCCCTTGGATCACTGGCTAGGACTTGGTCTGTGTACATACGTGTGTACTCAGTCATGTCTCACTCTTTGTGACCCCATGGACCATAGCCCACCAGGCTCCTCTGTCCATGGAATTTTCTAGACAAGAACCACTGTAGTGGGTGGTCATTTCCTACTAGAAGGGATCTTCCTGATCCAGGGATTGAACCGCATCCCTTGCATCTCCTGCACTGGCAGGCAGTTTCTTTATCACTGCACAATCTGGGGGTCCTGTGCCCACAACTTGCTGCAAAGGAGGATGGGAAAGCAAGTAACACATTCTCTGCCTCTAGATTGGGGGCTGGGCTTTGCTGGCTGGAATAAGGAGTGGGGGAGCTACTGGGTGGACTTCCAGCAGTGCTTGCTCTAGAGAACATCTCTCCTGCTCACTCCCCTTCCAGGGACAGGAGTAAGTCTACTTGGACCAACTCTTGTCCTGTGCTCATCCTGAACCACTTCCGGGTATGGAGGATCTGCCATCTGATTGGCCAGGCCAGATCACATGCTCCACTCAGACAGGGTACACATTCTGAATCCCATGGATGGAGAGAGGAGCATGATTGTTTATATATATCAGGGTGCGGTTGCTAGAAGACGGGAGTGGGTGTGCTGGAAACTCAAAGTGGGAAATTTACAGAGAAGCTACATAAATGTATGGTATACATTGAATAATGTGTAATAAACATGTATGGTGTCAGTTCTGAGAGTGAATTTCTGGTGAATGCTGGACTTTTGCTAAACTTTCCATCCTCTCATCCGCTCCAGGTGAATGGTGAGTAGGACTTGATAACGAGCTCTTTCCTTTTCCATCTGTGTTTCCCTTGTTCTCAATCCTCCCACCTGTGCCAGTTGCCCCTTTGGAAACGATTGTCTTTTAGGCGAGAATTTAGGGAGCTCTGGTCTAGACCAGAGTTGTTGGCTAAGCTGAGTGCCCACTAAAGCCACAGGTGTCTTTAAAGATCTCACTTCCAGCCCATGTCCCCACAGAGCCTCCCTAGAGGTAGGTGTCCTTGTGAAGGTGAGGATATCTCCCCATCTTCTATTGGACATTCTATTTCTGTGGTCCTAAATGGAAGACATCCAATCTTGGTTAACACTGTCTACATACCTATTAGCAGCTTATGAAGAAGCAGAGGGACACAAAGGCTTGAAATTAGTATGTTCCAGCATGAGCTTGGCTATGTAAGTGATTTGAATGTTCACGGCTTTTAAATGACTTGGCAGTCTGTCTATAACACATCCTGTAGCCTGAGAAGAGTGACACATGGACTAAGGCCTGCATATATTAGTGATCCATTGATTGTTTCTGGAAGTAGGTAACCTTTGTGACTAATATGAGAGACCAGCTCAGACCTGACCAATCAAAGCAGCCATAAGAATCCTGCCTGGTCCACAGGCCTGCTCTGTCTTGGGTTCCTGGGGAGAAAATAAAAAGGGAAAGGATTTAGTCACGAATGCAGGGAATGTGCAGACATGCCAGACAAAGGCTGGGCACTGCTCCTTGTGCTGGTGGTTTGTGACTTTCCCTAACCCCCTCCTGGGTTAATTGCAGGGGACCAAAATGCAAAGTGACACTGGGGCTCTGACACTTGCAAGGTGACTGTCTTGCCATTTCCTGTGGCTGCGGATCTAAATGCAAGGGAGGAGGCATGTCTGTGGTCTGGGCG
>NW_011494610.1:2200977-2212736 GCF_000754665.1 Bison bison bison
TCATCTCTTCTCAGTAAGGAGGGCTTGTCTCTGTGAGCTCCTGTCAGCCCATCCTGGGCTGACAACTGGGCTGGATTCAACAAAAACGTCTGTAACACATCCTGTGGCCCACTCTCTCCATGGGGAGAGTGGATGGCAGTTACCTGGAGCTTCTGCGTTAAACTGGGAGGGATGATTAGTGAGTGGTATCGTGTATTTAATCTTAAGACATTTCAGAACTTTTCAATGACATTTTCTTTAGCAGTTCATTTTCATTACTTTAAAAAGAAAATGATCTTGTAGGAGGCATCCTGTGTTTAAAAATCTAAATTTGAAGAACACCCACACACATCAGAGGTGTGGAGAAAGAGGCTTGTTGAAGCCTTGTTTGTTTTACAAAAAGCATCAGGAGATGCATCAGTTACCAATTGTTGTAACAAATTACCCCAAACTTAGTGTCTTAAACACAAATTCATTCTCTTACTATGGTGGAGATCGGAAGTCTAAAATCTAAAATGGGTTCGCTTGATGAGAGAATCTATTTCTTTGTCTTTTGTGGCTTCCAGAAACTACCTGCCTTCCTTGGTTCACAGCCCACCCCCCATCTTCACACCTGAACGTGTAGCCTCTTCTAACCGCTATTGACCTCTGTGGTCACATCACCTGTTATGACCCTGACCCTCCTTCCTCCCATTTACAAGAATTCTTGAGATTATTTTGAGCCCATAAATAATATCTGAATAATCCAGATTAATCTTCCTGTCTCAGAAACCTTGACATAATGACATCTACAAAGAGCCTTTTGCCAGGTAAGGTAGCACATTCCTAAGTGCAAGGGATTAGGGGGCGAACAGCTCTGGGGGCCTATCCAATTGAGCACAGAGGAATTTGCATCTGTCAGATGCAAGATGCTGCTGCAGAAACAAGCAAATCCAGCTATCACCGGAGCATGAGAAGGAGCCGCCTTCACCCATGTCCCTGAGCAGGGGTTGTATAGAGCAGACCCCCAGCCTGCCTCAGAGGGACATGCAGTGTTAAGAGAGTCACCCTTCACCATTTAAGCCCCTGGGATTTGGACAGACTTGGAGAGTGTTATCGGAGAAGGCAATGGCACCCCACTCCAGTACTCTTACCTGGAAAATCCCATGGATGGAGGAGCCTGGTAGGCTGTAGTCCATGGGGTCGCTAAGAGTCGGACACGACTGAGTGAGTTCACTTTCACTTTTCACTTTCATGCATTGGAGAAGGAAATGGCAACCCACTCCAGTGTTCTTGCCTGGAGAATCCCAGGGATGGGGGAGCCTGGTGGGCTGCCGTCTATGGGGTCGCACAGAGTCTGACACGACTGAAGCGACTTAGCAGCAGCAGCAGCAGCAGCAGAGGGTTATGCTAAATGAAATAAGTCAGACCCAGAAAGACAAACACTGTATGATAGCACTTAGATGTGGAGCCTAAAAAATAAAACGAATTAGTGACTATAACAACAACAAAAAAACGCAGCAGATAAAGAGAACAAACACTATAGGGGTCACCAGCGGGGTGAGGGAAGTGGGGAGGGGCAAGATAGCACAGGGGTCTCAGAGGTCCAAACTGCTATAGAAAATAAATAAGCTGCAAGAATATATTGCACAACACAAAGAATACAGTCAATATTTTATACTAACTCTAAATAGGATACAAACTTTGAAAATTGTGAATCACTGTTATATACCTGGGACCTAACATTGTGTGTCAACTATACCTCAGTGAACGAAAAACCACAGTGTAACAGCAGACAATACTCAGAGGAATAGTCCCTATGTCATTATTTAAAAAAAAATGTTTAAAATTTTGCAATATGAACAGATAAAAATAAAGTCAGCAATATGTCAAAGAGTTAAACAAACACAGGCTGATTAAGAAATGCTGGAAGAACACTGCTCTATTTAAAATGCGTAACCAACAAGGACCCTCAGTACAGTGCGGGGGACTCTGCTCAACGCTACGTGGCAGCCTGGATGGGAGGGGGGTGTGGGAGAGACTGAATACTCGTACATGTGTGGCTGAGTTGCTGTGCTGTCCACCTGAAACTATCACACGTTGTTCATCAGCTATACTCCAACATAAAATTAAAGTTAAAAATAAATGAATAAAAAAGAGTTTCCTCCAAAAAAACCCAAATTGATATTTATTGCCAAACTGCCTTCAGAAATATTGTACAAATTAACATGCCTATTAGCAGTGGCTGAGAGTTCCCTTCACCACAGAAAACACTGGTGTTACCTTTCTTCCAATATTTGCCAACTGAATTACCAAAATTTCCTTACTACTATTTTAAGTTGCATTTCTCGGTTTAATTTTAGCATTTTAATGTTTACTGGCCTTTTGATTTATAAGAGTTGGATATGTGATAAGTCTATTCTTTATTAAAAACCATTTATTCTGTAAATATTTTTCTCTTCTTTGTCATTTGCTATTTATCTTTGTAAAATTTTTGAAGTATGATTTAAACTTTATAGTTCATAATAATAATTAATAATAAAAGAAATACCAAAAGTGTCAAACTCTGTTAAGCTCTGGTATCCTTATAAGATCCTTTTAAGAAAAGCTTACTGTTAAGAGTTTCTATAATTTCATAACTCCGGAGAAACAACTGATAGAAATGGTGTCTTCTTCTTTCAAAAGAAATAAGTGCTTCCTCCCCTGGCCCCACCCCCTTCCTCTCCAGCATTTGGGATCTTGGGAAAAGTGCACATCTCAGGACCTGTGGAGAATTCCTTCTCCACCGTCACACATAGTCTGTGTCGTGTGACCTGGTCCCTGACTCAGGCTGGGACAATGGCCCCTCGCTGTGGCCATCCTTCAGCAGTGGAGGCTGTGCTTTGGCTGAGCTGGGCCCATAGTGTTTCCAGCCGGCCTGCCTCTGGGTGGGCCTGTCCGGGGTAACCAGGTCTTCCTAGCCTCTCTGAGCTGCTGGGGCAACAACCTTTCCAGCCCTGTACTCAAGCCTCAGCGAATGGCCACAGCTCACATCTCAGACCTCAGCCACTGATGGTAAGAGTTATGATAAGACTAATTCCCATAGAAGCACACAGGCTGGTGGTGGTGGCGCGCAAGGCTCTCATCAATGCTGTTCTGCTTTTACAGGGGAGAGGTCAGAGGTTACACAGCTGGAGAGAGGGCAGCTGGACGGAGCTTGACCGACTCAGCCATGACTTTTCCTAAACCTGAGTCTTCCCGCTCCCACCCATGTTGTTCTTTCGCTCTGAAATTAATAAGTAAATAACGGCATCAGGCCGAGCTGGTTGGAAGCCCTCTGCTCTATTTTCCAGCATCTGTTTCATAAACCGTTGGACGTCCACATTTAGTTTTCCTTATTGCTCTTAACCTCGCCTTCCAATTATGCAAAATGTTCCAGCAGAGCAGCCGTTATTACAGAGCCCGTCTTTGGCTGACATTTGGCACTGTGGACCTTGGCCTTAACTGACAAAGGCAGTGACTTCTCACACCAGCCTCATTTTCTCCAAACTGTATACGACCCCACAGTTAGACGGGCCTCTGGGGGACCTAGGAGCTTCAGTGACTGCTGGTCAGGCAAAGAAACGCTTATTTAAAAAAAAAATAAAATAAAATTCAAGGCTGAGGAAAGTGTACTTAACTTGGTTTCTTCCAAAAAACATAAAGATTGGGAGGTACTTAAAAAGAAAAAAAAAGCTTTCATAGAACTCTGTGGTTTTGACTTTTTCTTTTTTATGGGCATTTTAAAAGTTCATGCAGCCTATTTCACTTGGCATTCGGGGCTTCCATGATCGCTCTGTTTTTTCCAATGAAATCCTGGATCCCTCATTCATTCATTCATTCAAGAAGTTACTGAGTGTCAGTGATATGTCAGGTAATGTTCTGGGCGTGAAGTATGAAGCAGGGGCTCAATGAGGCTCCTGACACTATGGGGCCCACCTCTGGTCAGGGATGATCGATAACCAGATAAAATGTATCTGGAATGAACCAGGAGGTAACACGTGCTAAGAAGAAAAGGGGGGCAGGGAATGGTGGGGTTGAGGTGCAAGGGGGCTCCTCAGAGGACACTGACATGAAGCAGTGACCTGAAATCCATGAAGGAGGGACACAGGCTAATATCTGGGGAGAGTGTATTCTAGGCAGAGGGCACAGCAAGTGCAAAGGCCCTGAGGCAGGAGCCTACCTCGCATGCCTGATCAGCAGAGTGTGAACAGTGTGGCCACAGCAGAGTGAAGGGAGGTGAGCAGGCAGACAGAAAAGGCCAGCGAGATGGGGAGACCAGACCACAAGGAGCTATTGTGATGCTCTAGGCTTTATTTGTATGAGGTGGAAGTACTTTAGAGACTTTTGAAAGGAGGAGAAGGTTTTCATTTTCTATGACTGTGTAACAAATGACCACAAGCTTATCAGCTTAAAACAACACAAATTCATTATCTCATAATTTCTGAGGGCCAGGAGTCATGCCCATTTAAGCTGGGCAGTCTGCTCAAGGATTCATAGGCTGAAATCAAGATATTGGCTGCCTGAGGCCCATCCAGAGGCTGCCTAAGGAAAAGATCCATTTCCAACCCCCTTTAGATTGTTGACAGAATTAAGTTCCTTGTGGCTGAAGGACTGAGGTCCTTGTTGTCTTGCTAGCTGTCAGCTAGACCCTGTTCTTAGCTCCTAGAGGGCTCTCTCAGGTCCTGGGCCATGAGGCTACCTCCATGACTCCTTTAGGAAGATCCTAGTTCCCTTCGAGGATTCACCTGATTAGGTTAGGCCCATCCACATACCCTCATTTTTGATCCGTTTAAAATGGACTGATGAGTCACCAAATCAAGCAGGTGAAATCCTATGGTATTTCCAGTTTCTGCCCATGCTCTAGAAGAAAGGATTATACACCAGGGAGCAGGAATCTTGGGACTGTCCTAGAAGCCTGCCTGTGATGGTGTGAGTGGTTTGACTTGTAGTGAAGGATCACTCTGCTGTTGTGTTAAGAGTAGCCTGGGGGAAGGGCTAGGGCAGAGGCCAAGAGTAGACCCCAGGAGAGCAGAGAGGACAGAGTTTTAATAGTGGCTTTGACCAAGGCACGATCCGGGGGTGAGGGTCGGGTAGGAGAAATGATTGAAGCCTGGTTGAAATGGCTGTAAAACAGGATGCTTTTGTAAAATGGATTGAATGAGAAAGACAAAGCCTTGACTCAGGTCTCCAGGATGGCTCTGACTTTGTTGGTCTGAGCAACTTGAATTTTGAGCTGGGACGGCTTATCAAGTAATGTACAGGTTTCCAAAGAAGTAATTTTGATTTTGTGGAATTAATCATAGACACATTGTTCTGAGTTGAGGTTTCTTCACAAAAATAATTATCTATGCAGATGAAACTTGTCTTGTCGGGGTCCCATGTTGCCATTTGCATATTTTGCTTTTTATTTTTATTTTTTGTTGATGTATAGGTGGTTTGCAGTGTGTTGGTGTCTGGTGTACACCAACGTGATTCACGTGCATATTCTTTTCCATGATGATTTATTACATGATACTGAATCTAGTTCCCTGTACCGTGTTAGGCCCTTGTCGTTTACCTATTTTATACATAGCGGTGTGTATCTGCTGATCCCAAACCCCTCTTTCATCCCTCCCCATCCCTCTTCTCACTAGGTAACCATAAATTTGTTTTCTATGTCTGTGAGTCTGTTTCTGTTTGTAAATAAGTCCCTTTGTATCATTTTGTGAGATGCCTCATTTTTTGCTTTTAAGAAAACAACATAGAAAGGAAAATGAGATCTTCTTCAACTGTATCAGTACTTTTTTTTTTTTTTTTCAGTTATTGGTTCCTGAAAAAAAAAAATTGTAACACAGGGGAATCAGTGACAATAATTTGTGGAGGAGTTACAAATCGGCAGGAATTGGCCTGCTTTGACTGGTTTTGACTTGAATTAGATGGAAGACAGATGAGGGGAATCAGGCTGTTATGTAGCAGAAAGTATTACAGTGTCACATGGAGTAATAAAGGTGCAAAAATTGAGCAGAAACATATGTTCTTCAGAAATTAGCTGTTAGCTATGCGCCTTTCTCTTGTTGATGTTATCGGTATGAAATCCAATATTATCCCAGGGAAGGGAAACAAGGCCACTTAACTGTTGGATGACAAGCTGTCTTACACTTCATCAAATCCGCTCGTTAACTTGACACATGGCTTGTACAGCTCAGGAAAACAAGAGAAATTGTATCTCTGCTCTCCCTTGTGGTGTGTTACAGAGGAGATGCCAGTCGGGGTGCTGACCACAGCACGTGTGGCCATTCGGTGTAATGGTCTGCACTTCTCCAAATACAGAAGACAAAGAAATGTCACCAGCACCAGGCTGCTGGACTTCAGTGCCCAGGGCCTCTCCTCCCCCAGGACGAGGAGATGTTCCCGGGCAGAGAAATGGTATTTTTCTCCTTTTTGCTAAATGATGCTCCTGTTTGAAGATGAAAGTTGTTGAGAATGCACCCTGGTGATCCACTCCACATCATGAGCAGGTCTTATCAAGAGTGGGTATTGCCTGAAGCCTCTCCCTGAAATTCTGCTCCAACCCCCATCTCCCCCAGCATCCCCTCTCTGCATCCCTCACCCTTGGGAGTTTTCAGTGGGAGGGGTGGACGGGGAGGCTGAGCCTTCTCTTTGTTCCATCCCTGCTGTCTCTTCTTGACCCTAAGATGGGGGCTTTCCATCTCTAAGCCTCCTGGACTGAAATTCTCATCATCGAGGGACAGAGAGTAGCTCAAATATCAAACCACAGGTGGCCTGCCGCTTTTCCTTGAAGTGCTGGAATTTTTCAGGAAATGCCGGAGGAAGGGAAGAGGTCAAGTCAGTTGTGCTCAGCAATCCGTCATCGCCAGGTTTTACTGAACAAAAGCAAACACGGAAAACGTGATCACAATTCAAAGCGGGCAGCTGGGCTGACAGGTTTTGCCTGAGGTCCCTCCCGCAGCATCTGCCGCTGCCATTGTGGTTTCGGGTGCTCTGTCTCTAAGGCAGAGAGTCTGGACCTGTGCCATCTTGCCTTGATCATCCTGGAATCCTCCGTGTCCACGTGGGGCCAGCATGCAGGATGCTCGGTCCTGAGAGGAGTGAGCATATGTCCTGGTCTGAGTGGTCTCCATGAGCTCTGTTTGCCTCCTTCATTTATTATAGCAGCCTCTTCCAACCTTACTTTTCTCTAAGCCTCAGAAAGGCTGTCTAGCTAACTTAAGCAGGAGAAATTCCTTGTAAGATATGGAGTGCCTTTATGGAAAGGTAACTTCTTGCCTGTGTGATAAACCCATCATTTGTAGGGGGGTGGGGGGCCCTAAGTCCAGTTTGACCAGCATGGTCCTAATTTATGCCTGTTGTTCTGGTGTAATAGTAAAGAGGGATTTCACTCTCACACGCGTCCTGGGCTGGACAGTAAGTTACATGGTCATCTTAGGTCCAAGTCAGGACCACTTGCTTCTCTGGGGGCTCAGAGGTAAAGAATCTGCCTGCAATTCAGGAGCCACAGGAGACATGGGTTCGATCCCTGAGGCAGAAAGATCCCTTGGAGGAGGGCCTGGTATCCCACTCCAGTATTCTTGCCTGGAGAATCCCACAGAAAGAGGAGCATGGCAGGCTACAGTTCATAGGGTCACAAAGAGTCGGACACGACTGAATAATCTTAGCAGGCACGCATGCAGGACCAGGCTAAATTCAGATATCAAATGCAGTCATCATCAGTATGTGTAGGTCGTGGCTTAACTCTTGGGGACAAGATGGGTGTAAAATGGCCCCATTTTACTGAGGTTCTCAAACACTAGGCTAAGGTCACCAGTCTTCCCATAGCTTTTACAAAAGCCTGAGATGAACTCTGATTGGATCAGCTTGGTGCACCTGCCTACTGGAATGAATTCGTGTTGCCAGGGCAACCATGCCAGTGCTGTTAAGGTTTAACTTGGATCAGAGGTACCACCTCCTGAATCTGGGGTGCCTCTCCTGTGTTACGGAGCAGGACCCTATAAGACCTTTCCGGGACAGACCCCCTTCCATATCCTCTGTTTTAGCTCCTATCTGAAGTACCTAGATAATAGCATCTGCTGTACACTTCCTGAGTTGTCTTATAGATGCTAAAATCCTCACTAAAATGGAAGAAATTAACTACTTGATGACCATGAGCACGAAGCCCCCAGACCCACTGAGGTCTAAGGACTGATAAGGTTACCCCGTGACACCGCCTTGTTACCTCACCATCAACCAGTCAGAGAATTGTGCGTGAGCTTATCACCTACCCTGGGATGCCCCTACTTCACCTTGCCTTTAAAAATACTTTTTGGGAGTCCGGGTGTTTTGAGTGCTATTTGCCCTGGCCTCCTAGCTTCATGCCCTTCAATAAATGCTGCACTTTCCTTCCCCACATCCCAGTGCCAGTTGATGGGCTTTACTGCACATGGGCAAGTGGACCTAAGTTTGGTATGGTAACATCTGCACATCATATCAGTTGGGCCTGGGAAGCTAGAGTTTTCTAAAATTGTTGCCCCTGACATATGAGTCCTTTTGAGATGAAGATTTTGGTCCATTTTGTCCAAGGCTGTATTTCAAGCATTAAGAACAGTACCTGTTCATAATAGAAGCTCCTTAAGTATCTGTTGAATGAATAAATATTGAGAAACAAATAGTAGATTTTCTTGCTGTAGTCTCTCGTGTGAAATATGATAACACTTCACGGCGGCAAATGCTCCATGAATGCTCACAATAAAGGTTAAGCACAGTGATCTCCCCCAAGATAATCATCCTTTGGTGCTGGGAAAACATATCTGAGGTCACTGACCCATGGCCTATGTCTTTCGTACACTGATGACATTAATGCTTCTAATATCTCAAGTGCGGGACCTAGTCAAGCCGTGTTTACAGGAATTCTAATGCTGGACTCAGTCAAGTTGTGTTTATAGGAGTTCTGATGCCTGCCTTCTGCCACTGAAGTCAGGGTCCTGGGCACGAGAGCACCTAGAGGAAGCCGGGTCTCCCACAAGCCTCCACGGGATAGAGTTACTTTTTAGATAGCTCCTTCTTTCCTATGTGAAATGCACACTAAGGGAGGATTTCCTCAACTGAGCTAATGTTGATGGACTCTAGTCCCCCTGGGAGTTTAGCTGAATCATTTCCTAGAAGCTCTTCTAGGGTGGGGATTACATCATTCACTTCCTAGCATAGTTCCTGGCATTCGGAAGGGGCTGAAAAATGTGGCTTTGTGTCTAAGAAGGTGAATTCTTCTAGCTGGGATTGGTCCATATCTCAGAAGATCCATGCCATGGTGCCATCCCCAGGGTAAGGGCAGTGAATGCACCGGGAAAGAGGCTGAGGCTGGGGATGCCAGGCTTGGATCTGCTGCGAACCCTCCTACGTATCATCCTTGGCACATTCCACTGGGGGCTATAACCATCAGCTAGGATCCTTGGGTTGCTTTGGAACAGGAATCTGCGGAAGGATGTAGGGTGACTCTGGGGACAAAAGGAAGGGCTGGCGACCAGGCTCTGGAAGGATAAGACTATGGTCAGCTACGGGGTTTAGGGACCAGGAACTACTGGGCAACCTCTTTAGGGCTTATGTTTTGGGGTGATGACTCACTATATTTGTTTCTTATGTTACTCATTTCAAGCGAGAATTTCCCAGAAGTCTGAGCTTGAACCTCAAGGCCACCCTCTTACCAGAGCACCTTGATTGTCCATTCACCAGGATGACAACAAAGTGGGCATGGAATCCTCAAGGGGAAACTGAGGTTCCAGGCGCAGAAGAGCCCCACATGCCAGAAGCCTACCCCAGCCAGTTTCCACAGGTTACCCATCTTGAGATTCCTGCAGCCTGGGATGGGCCTGGTGCTTAGTAGGTCTTCACAAAGTGTGGAACTTGCCCAACTTGCTTCCACCTCTGCCACCACCTGCCCCCCAACCCCCAAACCTAGAGGCAGAATTGCTCCCTCCCCCACCCACCCCACGGCACCTGGGGGTTATTTCTCTCAACCCAATTGAAATACTTTGTTAGAGCTGATTTCATGTTCTTGCTTCTTTGAGTTAAATTGGTGTCCAATTTATCTGTTTCCTCGATAGCCAGCTGAGTGGAATAGAATGGAAGCCCAACGAATGTTCATGGAATGGATGAATGATTGGGTACATGTGCTCAAGGGGCAAAACCCATGGTCAAACCATCATCTTTGAGATACAGGAGAAAACTTCATATGAGTTACGAAAAAATATCCAAAACTTGGAAGCAAAGTATAAAGATGATTGTGAGACCTTGCAGGGTCAGGGTGGAGGACAGTGTATCAACCCCATGGAAGGGACGGCTGACTTTCCAAGGAGATGAGACTTTGCCTGACTTCCTGTTAATATCGGGAAGGGCCCAGACAACCCTGGAAAGTTAGAGATTAAGATGCAGAAAAATTGTAAAATACAATACTTTTCTGAAAGTCCTAAAGATAACACCACAGAGAAGGCAATGGCACCCCACTCCAGTACTCTTGCCTGGAAAATCCCAGGACGGGGGAGCCTGGTGGGCTGCCATCTATGGGGTCACACAGAGTCGGACACGACTGAAGCGACTTAGCAGCAGCAACAGGGAGGCCTGGCGTGCTGCATTCCATGTGGTCACAAAGAGTTGGACACGTTACAAAGAGTCGGACACGTTGCAAAGAGTCAGACTCGACTGAGCAACTGAGCATTGGTATCTAAAAACAAGTCCACCCCAGAGTTAAAGCCATCTGCTGTGGATTCATCATAACAGGCCTAAAACAGTGTTTGAGATTTAGAAGGTCAGGCACAGGAATTCTAGTCAGGATTTAGGGACAGATTTTACTTCAAGGGCAGGTCAGCTGCATCAGGGAGCAACAGCTTCAAAGTGGGAGAAGGTAGGGCTTACATGTACTTGCCTCCTCTCCTCTTCTGAGCTGACCATTATTTCCCAACCCCAGGAAAATTTACCAGAATCTAATTTAATTACAGTGATTTTGAATTGTAGCAGTTTTAACTGTTACCATTTTTATACACAGTTATGGTTTATTAGTTGGAAGAAAGTTATGATTTGTATATTGTAGATACATAGCTGTATGTTACAGTTAATCTCTCTTCACAAAAGTTGTTGCAAAATTGATTGTAAATACCATTGTAAATAACTAAATGCTAGTATTCAGAGTTGTGGATTAAAATGTATTTTTCCCAATAAAAAAACAACAAAAAAAGATAACACCCAAGTTATAGGTTTACTGCCAGAGAAATACTAGTAGTATTTGTGTCTGACTTAGCAAATGTACTATGGCATTTCTTCTTTTCCACTGGCGACATAGAATCTTTGTTCTCATATCCTATTTTGTATCAAAATAGGTGAACTGTGAACTTCCAGGTGTTCAAGCTGGTTTTAGAAAAGGCAGAGGAACCAGAGATCAAATTGCCAACATCTGCTGGATCATGGAAAAAGCAAGAGAGTTCCAGAAAAACATCTATTTCTGCTTTATTGACTATGCCAAAGCCTTTGACTGTGTGGATCACAATAAACTGTGGAAAATTCTTCAAGAGATGGGAATACCAGACCACCTGACCTGCCTCTTGAGAAACCTATATGCAGGTCAGGAAGCAACAGTTCGAACTAGACATGGAACAACAGACTGGTTCCAAATAGGAAAAGGAGTACATCAAGGCTGTATACTGTCACCTGCTTATTTAACTTATATGCAGAGTACATCATGAGAAATGCTGGGCTGGAAGAAACACAAGCTGGAATCAAGATTGCCAGGAGAAATCTCAATAACCTCAGATATGCAG
>NW_011494610.1:2212836-2219258 GCF_000754665.1 Bison bison bison
AATAAAAAGCCCCTTGATGAAAGTGAAAGAGGAGAGTGAAAAAGTTGGCTTAAAGCTCAACATTCAGAAAATGAAGATCATGGCATCTGGTCCCATCACTTCATGGGAAATAAATGGGGAAACAGTGTCAGACTTTATTTTGGGGGGCTCCAAAATCACTGCAGATGGTGATTACAGCCATGACATTAAAAGACGCTTACTCCTTGGAAGGAAAGTTATGACTAACCTAGATAGCATATTCAAAAGCAGAGACATTACTTTGCTAACAAAGGTCCATCTAGTCAAGGCTGTGGTTTTTCCAGTGGTCATGTATGGATGTGAAAATTGGACTGTGAAGAAAGCTGAGTGCTGAAGAATTGATGCTTTTGAACTGTGGTGTTGGAGAAGACTCTTGAGAGTCCCTTGGACTGCAAGGAGATCCAAATAGTCCAACCGAAAGGAGACCAGTCCTGGGTGTTCCTTGGAAGGACTGATTCTGAGGCTGAAACTCCAATACTTTGGCCACCTGATGTGAAGAGTCGACTCATTGGAAAAGACCCTGATGCTGAGAGGGATTGGGGGCAGGAGGAGAAGGCGACGACAGAGGATGAGATGGCTGGATGGCATCACCAACTTGATGCACGTTAGTTTGGGTGAACTCCGGGAGTTGGTGATGGACAGGGAGGCCTGGTGTGCTGCGATTCATGGGGTCACAAAGAGTCGGACACAACTGAGCGACTGAACTGAACTGAACTGGTTATCCTATTAGTCCCTTATTTATTAGTTATGTAGATTTGACGAAGGCTCACCATCTAGTTCATGAGAATTATCTTTTCTATCATTTTGAGATTTATGCTCTGATACACACACATACCAGAGAAGGCAATGGCACCCCACTCCAGTACTCTTGCTTGGAAAATCCCATGGACAGAGGAGCCTCGTAGGCTGCAATTCATGGGGTCACTAAGAGTCGGACATGACTGAGTGACTTCACTTTCACTTTTCACTTTCATACATTGGAGAAGGAAATGGCAACCCACTCCAGCGTTCTTGCCTGGAGAATCCCAGGGACGGGGGAGCCTGGTGGGCTGCCGTCTATGGGGTCGCACAGAGTCTGACACGACTGAAGTGACTTAGCATAGCATAGCATACACACACATACACACACATATGCCCCTAGGAAACTAGAATCTTTCTCTTCTAAAGTGGACTGGTTTTCATTACATTAAAATAGCAAGTTCATGCCAAAAACACCTTTTCCTAGAAAAACATCTGGAATTTATATTGTGCCTATTCTCTCCCAAGCATTGGCTTCCCCCTCCCGATTTCTCCATCAGGGAGTCAGGAATTTAACACTGCATTTTTCATTCCTCCTTTGCCAATTTCTAAAAGTGATGTAACTGTGGTCAAGATGGGGGCTAAGATACCTAGTCTGAGAGAATACCGGGCAAGTGGACATTGGTCATGATTTGTGGTCTTCCAGAACCTTCTGAAAGCCCTCTACATTATGGGACATGCCTGCCCATCCTCAAAGAAGAAGCCAGAAACCCACCTTCCCAGTCTCCCTTATAGCCAGAGAGCAGACACATGGCACGGATTCCGCTGATCAGATGAAGACAAAGAAGATTCAAGGCAGAAGAGAGAGACATGCGAAACTGACAGCCTGCGAGTTCATTATGAGCAGGGGACTGCAGAGCCATGGGGCTTTCAGAAGCTGCTGGGGAGCCAGAAGGCGGCAGCCTTGTCTCTGTGCTCGGGGTCAGCAGTGGGAGCTGCAGGGTCTGTGCCCAGCACCTGAGATGAGCCTGCCTTGTCCCTGGTTATAACCTCCAATCTGATTCTCTGGCCTAGCAGTTCTGGGAGCCACTAAATAGATCTCTAGTTGACCAAAACATGTAAAGGGGATTCAGAACAAACCACCCTCAAAATATGCCACTTTATCATTTGATTCCTTTGGGGTGAAGACACTTAAGAAACCGCAGATGCAGGAAAGGCTGGCTGATGTCCCATTTCTACCTAAACATAAAACTTCTCTTGAGAAAGGTGCCTTCCCTCTACCAGGAAGGGAAGAGTGATCTTACCACCAGCGACTACGAGTTGACACCAAAATGGAAATGTGCAAGCAAACCTACTGAAACCTACAGTATCTTCCAATACTTTTTTCCATGTATTTTATTTGTTTCCTCCTTGCTTTGTTTTTTTAATGGAAGTATAGCTGATTTCGTGTTGTGTTAGTTTCTGGGGCACAGCGAAGTGATTCGGTTTTATATGTTTCTTTTTCATGTTCTTTTCTGTTATGGTTTATTATAGGATGTTGAGTGTAGTTCCCTGTGCTGTGCGACAGGACCTTGTTTATCCACTCCCTATATAATAGTTTGCATCTGCTAACCCCAAACCCCCACCCCATTCCGCCTCCACCCACCCCCCTCCTTGGCCACCATAGGTTTGTTTTCTGTGTCTGTGAGTCTGTTCTGTTTGCAGATAAGTTCATTTGCGTCCTGTTTTAGATTCCACATGTAAGTGACATCATAAGGTATTTGTCTCTGTCTGACTTACTCAGTATGATCATCTCTGTGTCCATCCATGTAGCTGCAAATGGCATTATCTCATTGTTTTCTACGGCTGTGTAGTATCCTGTTGCACACACACACGTACCCTATCTTCATTATCCATTCGTCTCTCGATGGACATTTAGGTTGCTTCCATGTCACGGCTGTTGCGAACAGTGCTGCTATGAACAGAGGTGTGCAAGCATATTTTTGAATTAGAGTTTTATCTGGGTGTGTGTCCAGAAGTGGGATTGCAGGAACATTCCGTGTGTTTCCTAGTCATGGTCCCACAGTGTGAAGCCCCAGCCCAAGCCACTATGTCTTGTCATAACCCCAAAGTCACTCTTTGTTCAATAAGGATATGAGCTCTGGAGCCTAACAGCTTCTTCAGGTTTTTTATTTTCCTTTTGAAGACTCCCATGTGTACATGAAAATATAAAGTAAAATGTGCTTGCTTGTCTTTTGTTAATCTGTCTTATGTCAGTTTGATTCTCGGGCCCCGCCACAGGCTATAAGAATGTAGAAGGAAGCTTGGCCTGACTTACACTACAGGAGATTCTTTTGTTTGCAGTTCAGACCCATACCTGATCCAAACTGTGAATAAATGAGGTATGGGAATCTCAGAGATGTTTGGATCACAGACAGCTGGGTAGAAGGACAGGAATCTTCCCTGAGCACGTTCTAGAATATCAGTAATTTTTCACAAGACTGAGAAAAGCTTTGCAGTACCCATGTATTCCTTTGCTGACAATGACTGTAAACTTTTGTCCTATTACATAAGCAATATCTCAACTCTAATTATTCTTGAAGTTCCATCCAGCTCTTTGATTTCTTGAATCTCTGATGCTTCTTAACAAAGGCATACAGCTGAAGGTTATCTGGAGTCTGACTTGTATTCATCTTAGAAAAATAACAGTGAAATCTCTAGGGATTAGCATACTCACCAACTGGCATGCCAGCAGGAGTTGCAAATTAAAAAATATATATTCAAAAATTTGATGATCAGGAAATTACTCCTGAGATGAGTTTTCTTGCTATTGACTTCAAAGGAGGTTTTGTTAGGATGATGAAATGAAAATGATACATTATAACTTCATGGTTTCCATGAAAATTGAAAAGCAGCAGAAATATCTGTCTTTTTAGGTCAAGGAAGGACCTACCTGGAAAGAGAAATGTATACACTGTCACATCATGGAGTGGCTTGTTATGGGTAGTTATGGGGAGTAGAAGAATAGGGATAATGTTTCTTGACATTCGCTTTGGCTACAAGTTACAGAGACCTTCAACCCCTCCTGTCTACTGTTAAGCTTATTTTCCCTTTAAAAAAACATCTAGAAGCAGTTAATATATTGGCTAGCATATTGGCTTCACAGTAACACCAGGGACCCAGTCATTTTCTGACTCTCCACTCCTGCATGTTGGCCCCATCCTCCTGCCCTCAAGATGGCTGCCAGAGCTCCAGCCAACAGGACAGGCAATGGAAAAGGACACCCACCTGCTGAGTCAGCTTCTTTAATGAGTTTCCCGGAAACTTGTGCTGAGTAACCATTGGCTAAATCTGTGTCACATGAACACCAGATGCGAGAGAGCTTGGGAATTTTTAAAATCTGGGAATACAACTTCTTTAAATAACATCTGGGTTCAGTTAATAAGGAAGAAAGATGTCTCTTTACATAGAGTTTTCTTGAGGAACTGGCAGAGCTCTTCTTTTGACTTGTCCCTTTCCTCCTTGCTGGTGCCCCCTTTATCATCTTCAACTTTTAAAAAATTTATCTTTTGAATTCTGTAAGAAAAAAGGGGCAGCAGAACCAATTTCTGCCCTATGTATTCCTTCCTCCCATCCCTTAACCGTTTCTACTATATAGGATCTGGGTTACAGAGACCCCCTGGGTCTCTTATCTAAGAGACAACAGAACAATCATAAATGCTGCAGGATTTGACATTTTAGAGCACTATGATGAAAGACCAGACTTAGAAATCAAGCACTTCAATTTAAAAATTGCATTTCCGTATCTTCTGAGATGTGGCTCCTGTACATACACATATAGATATATAAATGAATATTTTGAGCCACCCAAATTGAACTAAACACCCAAATTAACGGTGCTAAGTGGCTGGAATGCCATCAGAACGGACACTATGTACATTACATTTTATCCCCTGACGCCCTCCAAAAAAACAATCAGTTCACTCAAGTGTACATTACATTTTATCCCCTGACGCCCTCCAAAAAAACAATCAGTTCACTCAAGAATCGAATATGCATATTTTTTTAATGCTCCAACTTTAACAAAATGATACCATTTAATTATCTTCCAAAGAGCTTCTGATCCAAAAGACCCATTTTCAGAGTCCCCAAACTCAATTTAAACCAAGTGAGTTTTGGAAAAATAATTTTATTTTTAAAACGATCCTACAAAGGAGAAAAGGAAAGATATTCCCATTTGAATGCAGAGTTCCAAAGAATAGCAAGGAGATATAAGAAAGCCTTCCTTGGCAATCAATGTAAAGAAATAGAGGAAAACAACAGAATGGGAAAGACTAGAGATCTCTTCAAGAAAATTAGAGATACCAAGGGGACATTTCATGCAAAGATGGGCTCGATAAAGGACAGAAATGGTATGGACCTATCAGAAGCAGAAGATATTAAGAAGAGGTGGCAAGAATACACAGAAGAACTGTACTAAAAAGAGCTTCACGACCCAGATAATCACGAAGGTGTGATCACTCAGCTAGAGCCAGACATCCTGGAATGTGAAGTCAAGTGGGCCTTAGAAAGCATCACTACGAACAAAGCTAGTGGAGGTGATGGAATTCCAGTGGAGCTATTTCAAATCCTGAAAGATGATGCTGTGAACGTGCTGCACTCAATATGCCAGCAAATTTGGAAAACTCAGCAGTGGCCACGGGACTGGAAAAGGTCAGTTTTCATTCCAATCCCAAAGAAAGGCAATGCCAAAGAATGCTCAAACTACCGCACAATTGCACTCATCTCACATGCTAGTAAAGTAATGCTCAAAATTCTCCAAGCCAGGCTTCAGCAATATGTGAACTGTGAACTTCCTGATCTTCAAGCTGGTTTTAGAAAAGGCAGAGGAACCAGAGATCAAATTGCCAACATCCTCTGGATCATGGAAAAAGCAAGAGAGTTCCAGAAAAACATCTACTTCTGCTTTATTGACTATGCCAAAGCCTTTGACTGTGTGGATCACAGTAAACTGTGGAAAATTCTGAAAGAGATGGGAATACCAGACCACCTGACCTGCCTCTTGAGAAACCTATATGCAGGTCAGGAAGCAACAGTTCGAACTGGACATGGAACAACAGACTGGTTCCAAATAGGAAAAGGAGTACGTCAAGGCTGTATATTGTCACCTTGCTTATTTAACTTATATGCAGAGTACATCGTGAGAAATGCTGGGCTGGAAGAAGCACAAGCTGGAATCAAGATTGCCGGGAGAAATCTCAATAACCTCAGATATGCAGATGACACCACCCTTATGGCAGAAAGGGAAGAGGAACTAAAAAGCCTCTTGATGAAAGTGAAAGAGGAGAGTGAAAAAGTTGGCTTAAAGCTCAACATTCAGAAAATGAAGATCATGGCATCCGGTCCCCTCACTTCATGGGAAATAGAGGAGAAACAGTGGAAACAGTGTCAGACTTTATTTTTGGAGGCTCCAAAATCACCACAGATGGTGATTACAGCCATGAAATTAAAAGATGCTTACTCCTTGGAAGGAAAGTTATGACAACCTAGATAGCATATTCAAAAGCAGAGACATTACTTTGCCAACAAAGGTCCATCTAGTCAAGGCTATGGTTTTTCCTGTGGTCATGTATGGATGTGAGAGTTGGACTGTGAAGAAAGGTGAGCGCCGAAGAATTGATGCTTTT
>NW_011494610.1:2219358-2248642 GCF_000754665.1 Bison bison bison
AGGGGACGACAGAGGATGAGATGGCTGGATGGCATCACTGACTCGATGGACATGAGTTTGAGTAAACTCCGGGAGTTGGTGATGGACAGGGAGGCCTGGTGTGCTGCGATTCATGGGGTTGCAAAGAGTCGGACACGACTGAGTGACTGAACTGAACTGAACAGTAAAATAATCCTTTCATGGGTGGGCAGGTCTATGGACTGTAAGACATGAATAGATTTTTTGTGTCCATCATCATAATCAGGATACAAAATGGTTTCATAATCCATTTCATAATCTGTGTAGCCCCTGCAGCCACCCTGTCTTCTGTCCTCAACTGTTGGCCACCACGGATCTAATCCCCAATCCCTCTAGTTTCTGTTCCAAGAACACCATGTAAATGGCATCATTCAGTATGTGACTTTTTAAGTCTGGCTTCTTTTGCTTAGCGTAAGTTTCATTAGAGGATGGTTTATACCAATAGTTTGGAATACTATTTGGCAACAAAAAGGAATATAGTATGGCTACACCAGTTTTTTGTTTCTTTGTTCCATCCACCAGTTGGGTGGATATTTGGATTGTTTCTACTTCTTGGCTACCATCAATAACAACGCTGTGAACATTCATATGCACATCTTTGTGTGGACATATGTTTTCGTTTTTCTTGGCTTGCAACTGCAGGGTAGGCAGTGGTCTCCTGGAAAATATATGCGGGATATTTTGTTACTAAAAATAGTGTAAGAGTGCATGGTGGGGCCAGAATCAACAGTTGTCTATTACATTTAGCCAAGTTTTTTTGGTTTTGCCTTTTTAAAGAAATAAAGCCATTTTTGGTGTTTTACACTTGCAGTTCACCAACCCTCTTCCATATCTCACTCTCTGCTGGAGCAAAAACAGTTGGTTTTCTTGATTTTTGTTCTTGTGTTGAAGACATGTTGACCTGCCTCTCGAGAAGAATGTATTTCCTCTGTTTTTTCCTCCTCTTTTTTAATAGATTTAAGATGTAATATACTCATGCTACTGACCAGGGTTCCTGGCCTTCCCCAATCAATAGAAATTGATTGGATGCCAGACAAGAACTTCAGGCAAGGGTTAATTGGAGCCCCTGCTGCAGTCAGGGGCAGGGGGGCGTGGGGGAGTGGAGGGGAGGGGAGGGAAATTAAGTAACAGGCTCTCTTGGTCACTCCTCCAGGGTGGAGGGTTGGGGCTGAGCAACAAGCTGGTTCCTTATATGGGGTGAGGTAGGGGTGTGTCCAAGGGTCAGGCAGGAGGGGTGGCTTAGGTGGTTTGCCCACCCCTCTGGTGGTGTTGAGTGCAGGGGCGTGCATAGTCCCTGCTTTTGCTCCTGACATCGTGTTTTTTGCTCTTGGCTCTTCAGAAGTGGTGGTTGGTTTTTTTGGCCTTTTGATATCTTATTGTCCATAATTTGCTCCAACTGTGGATTCACGCATTTAGTTTTTGTTCTTTATAGTTTCTTTATATTTTGTTGCTTGAAGAGATGTTTGTCCAGCTGCACACACTGCAGCTAAAGGTCCCAGGTCCTAGCCCGTCTTACTCATAATATAGATAACAATTATGTAACTCAAATAACCCCAAATGGCACAGTTCCCAAGTCCCAGTGCTTCATTCCTACTGTTACTAGATTCTTGCTATGTCTAAATTTAGATCTCCTTTGATAAAACCATTAAAGTGTCCATCCCTAATGTCAGCACTTTTAAATGCTTCTTTCCCTTTCATCAGATTCAGTAATGGGGCAGTAGTTCTGACTTGCTGAAGACAGTCTCTATCTTATCTACAACACTTCTGATTTTTATTTTGTTTTGTTTGCCCAGAGGAATTTGAACACCAGTAATCTTTTGCATGTACATTTAGAGAAAGTCATGGGCTTTTAATGTGTCCGTCTATAGGACATTCTGGTGGAAGATACTGGGAATGTTAATCAGGATTTCAGTAATGTACAAGATAGAAATCTCCGTGGCTTAACATAACAGAAGTTTTCTCACATTTTATGTCCAAACATGGGTTGTTTGGGGGGCTCTGTTCATTGTAGTCATTGAGTGATCCAGTCTGAGGGAGGCTGTACCATCTCAATACAGACCCACCCTGACCACCACGGCGTAGGAAGGGAGCATGGCTCATCACCTTCCAGCTCCTACATGCATCTGCTTAGACTGGGCACCTGTCAGTTTCTCTCAGATTTCATAGGCCAGGAGTGGTCCCATGTCCGTGAGACTAAAGCAGGTAGGGAAGTCTGATCCTCCTGTGGATCTGGAAGAAGTGGAAGGTGAGGGATATTGGTGGACTTTGGCAATGTCTATCCAGAGGAGCAGGAGAGTGGGGAGGAAAAAATTGACTTAATAAATAACTTCACTCATGTGATGGTTTTCTTTTCGACTCTTTGAATCTCCTCAAATTATTGGTTCTCCCTGTTAATGGAGTGAAGATAAGTATCATTTGAGGTTGGGCATTTTTTGCACTCAATCTCTCCATAATCTTATTTTTGTCTGCATGAAAGCATTAACATACATTTTCTGGGCTCTGAGCCAAGATGAGTCATTTTGTCTGTTTCTCCGTCTCCATGGAGCCCTGGTCTTTGCCAGAACCAAAATGCAGCCCCAGTCAGGAAATGCTCCAGGGATCTTGAGCACCCCCCTAAGCCTGGTGCCTGGTAACCCCTCTTGCTTACTTGGTAGAGCCCACTCTTAACTAATGCTCTGCCCCCCTCACCGTGGATAGGGCAAGGGGCCAGGGACAATGCCTCTTGGAATCTGAGAAGTCACGCTTGGGGCCATGCCCAGATCAACTTTTCATTGCCTGAGAAAAGAGATGGGCTTGGGACATTTCAATCTCCACTGGAGCCCTCAGGCATGCCTTTGTTATTACTGGGTGGGATTGTTGTAGCTTACTAGATGGACGCACCCCCACCTTGGGCTGTGTGAAGATTAGAGGGGGTGAAAAAGCAAAATGAGAATGTCAGATTTCTATTGGGGATTAAGAGGCACTCAACTCTAGCCAAGTTTTATTTTTTTCCATTCTAAAGCAGGGGAAAAAAGTGCACCCTGAATTCTCTCCTTCTCTGCAACATGCTGTAATTTTGTGATTTAGAAGGAAAAAAACCTGAAATCAAAAAGAAACAAACAGTTTGGCAGGATTTCTTTGCCTGAAATGTTTTAATTTTCTATGACTTTGAGGTCAGCACACCCAAGAGTTTCTAAGACTCATCTCTGGTGTGAATGAGGCATTGATCCTGGAGACAGAAGCCCCCTAAAAGTGAGAAATAGAAGAAAACACAGGCTATTAACCAGCCACAATTTATCCTATCAGCTATAAAAATTTGGTCAGAATATTTGCTGAGTAAAATAACCATGTTGACCGGATCTTCTTACACTGAAAAAGGCACTTCTGAATGCCCATAACTTCAGTGTAGAATCAAATAGTCATTCTCAACTATTTCTAGGTATAAACATTTTCACCAAAGAAAACACTTGATAAAAATTCAACTTGTGAAACAAACCAGAAACTGAGCTAGGATGGGGGTGGGCCCTGCTCTCAACCCAGACGAATCATTATGTGTGAATCTTGTAGATAGTTCACTCATTTTCAGAATCCTTGGTGCAGACCGGGGGTGGTGCCGCTCATTAGAGAGCATTTGAAAACACTTAGGGGAGATTTGGGGAGTTTTACTAACTGATGCTTGATGTCCTTTCCAGCCTTTGATGGGGCCAGGGATGCTACTGTATGACCTGCAATGATATGACAGCCCTCAGGAGAAAGAATCGTCCTGCCTAAATGTCCATATAGCCTCCAGGAAGAGACATTCTTGCAGGGACAGGAGCTAAGGGTCACCAACCTCATTTCCCTCTCAGGAGGAGCATGGCACTCCTCCCACTGTAGAGCATGAAAATGCCAGAAACATCTTGCCCAGCCTCTCCTGAAACCAGAAGTGGCTGTGGAATCCAAGTCTGACCTATGCAACAGAAGAGCAAATTTATTCTGGGGTCTGGCGAATCTTCTAGGAAAAACGTTCATCTTTCATAAAATGAATGCACAAGAAGAAATTCTGTTTCCTGGCTTTGAAAGCAGTTGGTTGAGGACAGCAGGGTGCTGGTTCCAGTGGCGCTGGAACTCCAGCCCCACCGTGTGAGAGTGAGGAGACAGGCTTACAAGGCAAGCCGATATGGTGAGAAAGGCAGAGCAGAAAGACGGATGTGGTTGAGCTGATCTAATCATTGCTTCTGTTAGGGGGACAATGAATCTGATTCCTTAGGTCTTTGTTAATGAGGTCTTTGACTACTGACGTTCAAACACATTTTAGTAGATACATTTCCCTACTTGAGATTCATCTAGAACCAGGGAGCAGAGCTCCAAGGAATTATTCCACACACAACAACTGGCACTTTGATTTTCACTAGGGTTTTTCTTATTGACTCAGGGTCTGTGTAAACCTCTAATTCCCTTGTAATTGATCTTCCACTTCTGCCTGGGGGTGATTATCTGTGTTCTGTTAAGTAGAGAGGGAGCTTCTGGTTATGAACAGACACTCTATACTTTAATTCTTCAGAATCTCTTAGGTCCACCCCAACACAAGCAAGAATACCCAGTGATAGGAGGTGACACTGAGATAAAGCAATTCTCCTTCTGCCTCACACCCACCCTCTCCCCTCCCCAGCACAGACTTGTGTAAGCCCTCAGTTAAACCAGGAGGATGGAAGCGTGTGCAGCGTCTAGTGTGAGGCGTTCTCCCCTCCCAGCTCCCCCTATTATGCCCTCTGTTCCACCCCCAGAGATAGACCCACACTGCCTTCCAGGAAAACCCCACTACAGTACAGGCAGACAGAGCCCCACTGGCCATTCTGCCACGGCGAAGGGGACTGGTGACCCCAGAGACTATACAGTCCATGGGATTCTCCAGGCCAGAATACTGGAATGGGTAGCCTTTCCCTTCTCCAGGGGATCTTCCTAACCCAGGGATCAAACCCAGGTCCCCTGCATTGCAGGTGGATTCTTTACCAGCTGAGCCACCAGGGAAGCTGGGTAGAAAGCCACAATGGAGGAAATCTGATGAACTTCCAGGATGAGCAGACTGGGGGAAGGAGAGGTGGAGATGGGCCCCGGTCAGCCTCAGTGAGGAGGATTTAGGATTCTGCCAGTCCAGGCTTGGAGATGGAGGCTCTCACAGGGGTGCCTGTGAATGTCAGACCTCCCCTCTCCCCACCTGCCTACTCCTGCCCAGAGCTGGGGGCCCACGTGGATCCCAGCACAGAGCTGACCTGACCATCGATCTCCTGGTTGTGTGCAGCTGGACAATGTCCAGGGCCCCATGGGCACACCTGCAGCTCCTTCCTGAATCCTGATTGATGATCAACAGAGAACTGACAATGAGACAAGCGCTGTGGGGACGGGGGCATCCTCACTCCCCGACAACACCGCAAAATTCTAAGGGGTTGTGAGAGGCGGAGCAGGGGCGAGCTGCCACTAAGTGGACCAGCGAGAGTGCTCAAGTCTCTGAGGTTGTCTAAGAAGACGTGCAGACCCTTGGGGACAGAGACCATTTCAGGGCAGAGCCAGCAAGACCCTGAGGGAGGGATGTACACTCGCAGCTTGGTTTTTCCCTAAGGAAGTGTTTTATATGTACAGAAAAGGGCTAGGCCACAAGTTTCTGGGTCTTCAGCACTCTATCATGAGATTTGACTTCAGACATGGTTTTCGACCTTCCCCACACTCCTCTCCCATGTATTTCCTTCCCACCCCCCAAGAAGTAACCATTCTTATGGCTGCTTTTTACAGATATTTTTATGTGGACCATTTTTAAGTCTTTATTGAATTTGCTACAATATTGCTTCTGTTTTATGTTTTGGTTTCGGTTGCCAGGCATGTGGGATCCTAGCTCCCTGACCAGTGATCGAACCCACACCCTCTGCAATGGAGGGTGAAGTCTTAACCATTGGACTGCCAGGGAACTGTTTTCTTAGCCCGTTGACTAATATTATACCTTTAGTGAACTTGTTTGTACTCCCCCAAAATATATATATTATTTGGCATATTTTGAATATTTATATTAATGACATTTTACTGTGTGCATCATCCTGTAAGTTGCTTAGTTTTATATAACATCATCTTGGATTATTATTGTCTACTTTTCTAGTTTTTTTTTAAATTAGAAAAAACTAGTTTAGTTTATTTTAACCTCTGTAGCCATCAGATCGTCTCAGCCCACAGATATTCTAGAGGCCACCATGTTTTCACTACCATAGACAAAGCTGCAGTGAACATTACGAGGTGTGGGTCACTGGGCATTTGTCTAAGACTCTCTCAGGTCTCTAGATTACAGCTGGAAATTGTAAAGGTGGGGACTTGGGGACAGGGAGGCAATTGTTTCCCTCCCAGATGCTTTGCATGCCTGCGAATGGGCCACCTCTTTTGATAAACACCTGGATTTTCTTCTGAAGGATAACTCTTCCCCATCAGGTGAATTCTTGGTGTGACTATGTGATCAAGATGGGCTTTCTGTCTCCACACTGTCTAGGGTGGGCATGAGATTCAAGCTAGATTAGTCTCCCCCTCACACACACACTGTCTCTCTCCCACTCATATTTGAATCTAGGGAGAAATAAAATGCAGCCCAGGAATGCCTGGAACCCACTGTGGTGTCCTTAAAAAACTGCTTTATTTCCTCTTTGTGGAATCTCATAGAACAATCAGGTTTTGCCTTTCCTAAGGCTGGTTCTTCATTTTTTTAGCTAACTTACATTCTTTCAGAAACTTATTCTTTTTCTCACTTAATTTAGCTAGAGTCTGTGTCTATGGGATGCAGATGAAGATCCCTGACTGATACAGCTGCCCAGAAAACATGCCAAGGATGGCAGGTAGGCAGGTTTTCGGGGTACCCAAGACAAGAGATGCCCTTCCTGTTCTCTCTTCCAATGTGTTCACACCCCCTGCATGTTGGACCATCTGACTTGGAAAAGGGTTGGGGGTGTGGCTGTTTCTTGTAGCAGCCAACCCCTGCATTGGAATACACATTTTCAACCATCAAGCCATGTGTGCAGTCCATGGGGTCACAAAGAGTCAGACACTACTTAGCGACTGAATAATAACATATACAGATATCCCCTTCATGGATTACAGCCTTGTCGTGGCAAAGGAACTTGCTGACTCACTGGAAAAGATGCTGATGCTGGGAAAGATTGAAGGCAAAAGGAGAAGCGAGCAGCAGAGGATGAGATGGTTAGATAACATCACTGACTTAACAGACATGAATTTGAGCAAACTTTAGGAGATAGTGAAGGGCAGGGAAGCCTGGTATGTTGCAGTCCATGGGATCACAAAGAGTTGGACACTACTTAGAGACTGAACAACAATGTGGAGCCAGGCAGTGCATTGACATGGAAGACATATTCTTCATCCTTGAAGGGGCCCCAATAAAATCTTAAATTCTCGAAAGGGACCACAGTTCATCAAAATGGACATAGTGAGATAGGTCTCTTATATGTACATTTTATACGGGAAAGAAATACACATCTAGGTCATTGTCTCAATTCCTTCTTCTACAGAGGTCTTGTGGAAAATGTGGTTCCTATTGAAGGATTGTTCTGCACACTGGCCTGCCCTCAAGAATGGGGCAGAAGGAATAGTCCCTTCTTTTAAGGCAAATAAACGTGTGGCTTGACCTTGGCAACACGTGAACTCATTAGCAGTGGCTGGAGAGCTCCTCCATCCAGTGAATCAAGAGACCCCATAAACCATAGGTCAGTGATTTCAAATGCATTTTCCAAAGACAAACAGATGAATCTGAAAGACACAGATGACACTCTGGAAGAGGTCACTGTGGGTTACACGTGTTTTGATTGCTTCCAAGTTATATAAGAGAAAAACCGAACTTTTCTCGCATAGTAGCCTGGGTATTGTGAATAGTTGTTTTTAACCCCTGCACCTCTATCACTTTATTCTGGTAACAGAACACTCTTAACCTCTCCCCCATTTTCATTTGGAAAATCTTTGCTCTCCACCTTGAATCCATAGGATCTGGGAGTCAGAGGGCAAACCCAAGATCCAGAGCTGAGGCAATCAGCAGGTAGCATTTCTAAACCTAAGCCAATCAGCAGGTAGCATTTCTAAACCTAAGCCAGTCAGCAGGTAGTGTTTCTACAGCGAAGCCAGTGTACATGTGGTGCGCCCAGCAACAGTGACTCACCAGGGGTGAGCACGGGACCTAAGGTGACCCAAGTAGAGTGAGTCTCAGGACTTGCCTGGAAGCTCTGCTGCTCTTTTTTGCTGGGTTGAACTTGGAAGATGAGGCTGGGTTGCCACAGCCAGCTTGCCACCTGGAACCTGGGAATGAAGTAAATACAACTGGAGATTGCTCCAAGGCACCAGAGAAAAGTGAATCTCTTTGAACTGAGTTCAGAATCTAGCCATGCCTGAAACCAGCACAATACTTAAATGTTTTGTTTTAGGAGCCAACGAATTCCTTTCTTGCTGAAACAAGCTGGGTTTGCACTCTCTGTTGCTCACTACTGAAGGGAGGCATTCTCCCCAACTCCGCTTGTGGCAGAGAGGCCAGAATATCCAGGCCTCCATTTCCTCGTCTGTGATAAAGAGGAAGTGGATCTAGTAAAGTTTCAGCATCCCCTTCCAGCAGCACCATCTTGGTTCTCTGGTTTGGGGTGTTTTCCTCACCCAGCAGAAAAGATTTCCTCTTCCTGGTGAGTGAACTTTGGAACAGACTGCCTGGGTTCAAATCTTAGCGTCCCCACCACTACTGTGACTCTGGGCAATTTGCTTCCACCCTCAGCGTTCCCATTGTCTTACCCGTAAAATGGAAGTAAAGACAATATTACCATCATAAAACTGTCGTGAGACGTGAATGTGTTCATGCATGCAGAGTGACTAGGGTAGCGGCACGCAGCAAGACCTGTATCCAGGGTGGTCTCCATTATTGCTATGTTGTTATTTATATTGGTGATCCCTGTCTACACATCTCCATCTGTCCTGCTGGTTGCCTCTATTCCCTAGTACCTTGCCATCTTGGTGACTACTCCACCTTAGGACTTTTTATTCCTTTTTATGGACCAGATTTCTTTCTCTGTGTCCCAACTCTAGGAGATTTCTCTTTCCAAGGTCACAGGTACCTATTGCCTTCAGACAGGATAGGGAAACTTTGTTTCTGTATATCCCACTTTGGTTTATCAGTCTCTTTAAAGAGTATGATTTTTGTAATGTACAGTATTTTTTTGGCAATCCAGAATCCATTATCCAAACCCCACTATCCAAACTTCCACTATGCAAACCCCAACTCCTCTAGAAAAGCATCACTCAAATGGCTTGACAGGCCCTTCATGTCAGGTGGACTAAGACATCAGGGCTTTCCTTTCCTGACAGCTCGGAGTGGTTTAGGGATGGGCAGGTGACAACTCAGGACTGTTGGAGAGAGAGGACTATCTCCGCCACCCACCCCCCATGAGTTCTTGTGGCTGGTCTAATAATTAAATCGACACAAGATAGATTAGCTAGAGAAGAAAAAACCAATTTAATTCCTACACGTGGAGGTCTCAGATGAATGGTGTCCCTGAAGTGACCAAAGCAGGCTGTTTGTAAATCATTTTTATGCAAAGAAACAATTATTTGTGAAGATTTAAGGAAGGGGCTGGTGTTTGGGGTAGCAGACTAATGAAGAAGCAACAGAGTTAGTTTATGCAACTTTCTTAGCCATGAATTCCTGGATTCTGTTGATAAGGATGCTGTCTTTCCTCCTGGTACAGGGAGAATGCCTTCACATGTGAGATTTATTTCCTGATTTTGAGGGAAAGGTTGGAGCGGGGGGGGGGGGGGGGGGGGGGTCCAGTGTTTTTTAGGTTATTTTTTTTCACCAGCTATTTCTCAAGTAACTTAATATCCAAAGAATCAATATGCCATTGAAGCGTATTTGAGGCTAGGCTGCTCTGGACCTCAGCAGGACCAATGAGATGCAATGAGAATGTTGTCATGGTTTCTGGGACTGAGGCAGGGACTCTTTCTCCACTGGACTTTGTCTGTCCTGCGGTCACGACAGAGATTTTCTAAGAATGGACTTGAGAGGGAAAGGAGGAAGTAAGAGACAGGGAGACATTAGTCAGGACCTGATGACATCATTTGAGTGTCTAGACCCAACTGTGCCTTAAACTAACAAACTACTCCTTGTATTTTTTAGTTATCTGATGTTGCAAATTCCTTTAATTTAAAGTTATTTAACTCCAGTTTTCTGTTGCATGCAGTCAAGGGTCCTGACTGGTACAATCTCCCGGTTATATGATACCCAGTGTCCCAGCCCAGAAGTAGTGATCCATAGGATTGCAAACACACGGCAATGGGTTCTACAGGATCTCCGATGTCATTCTAGAGAGCTGGTTACTAACTACTCAGTCTTAGATTCAGCTGGTTTTGCAAGAAGAATCCTCACATTATCAATTCTCTCCTGTCATTCCTTTGGAAGGTGTCCTCTGTTTCTATAAGGTGACGTACAAGTGACTTAAGATAGCTTTAATGAGCCCAACAGTGAAGAGACGGAAAAAAAAAAATTAAAGCCAGAGTCATCGGAATGTGATGATGTGTGGCTTAATGATGAGGTGAGGCCGACATCATTCAAGACCTTGATGCTGGGTTGGGTGCTCTGGTTTCCTTCAACTTTGAGGAATGCCGGACCCCTGGATCCGCCAAGACCTCAGATAAGTGGGGAAATGTTTACGTACCTAGAGGGAAAAAGCTCTTTCTAGTTACAAAGTGAGAATTTCAGTTGCTTTTCCACCATTGATCAAGAAAATCATTGTCTAAATGGAGGTTTAAAAAAATGAGTACATGCGCTGTTCGGTTCACTTAAAGGAGCAAAGGCTCGCGCCAGTGTCGGAGCAGCCATTCGTCAAGTGGCCTGGCACACGCAGCGTGGTGTCAGCGTCTGCTCGGGCTTCAGTGGAACAGCGAGGGTTGTGCCTTTTGACTCACTAATCAGTTTCCCTGAGTTTTCTGGGATAATAAATCACTTTCCCTGGTCTCCATTGAGCTGCACATGGTGTTTCTGCTAGAAAGACCTTCATATTTACTTTCTTATTTGATAGCAAATGTTGATGGACACCAGGCTTCCTTATAGACGAGAGCCTCTGACCCTGGGTCAGAGTAGGAAATGGGATTTTTGGAAAAATGTCACAAAGGTGGTAGGAGGCAGGAGTAAAGAAAGAATCACAGAACCGATGCTAAAGAATCTACGGGAAGTGGCAAAACTGACAAGGTAGTTACATTAGTTGGGCCTCTCCAGAGAAACAACCAATAGGAGATGTGTGTGTATGTGTGTGTGTGTTTATAAAATTTATTGTAAGGAATTGGCTCACATGATTATGGAGGCTGAGAAGTGCCCTGATTTGCCATCTGCATCTGGAGACCCAGGAAAGCTAGAGACATAGTTCCAGTCTGAGTCTAAAAGCCCAAGAACCAGGGGAGTCAGTGGTTAAGCCCTCGTCCAGGGGCAGAAGATGTACATCTCCACTCAGGCAACCAGGCATAAAGAGCAGAGCCTGCCTTCCTCCGCCTCTTTGCTCTATTCAGGCCCTCAGTGGATTAGAAGATGCCCATCCATGTTAGGGAAGCAATCTGCCTTACTCGCCTCACCCATTTAAATGCAAATCTCATCTGGACACTCCCTCAAGAACACACCCAGAAATAATATTTAATCAAATATAAGGGCACCCCATGACCCAGTTGGTTTGATATGTAAAATTGGCTATCACCGTGGTGAATTCCTGGGTCCTTTCTGAAGGCAAATCAGAGGAGAGAATGCAAATATTTGTGTGTGTGGAATTTATTCCAAGAAGGCAGATGCAAAAATTCCTCTTGATGAAAGGCTGCAAGCTTTCTAGATGGAAAAGAAATGGTTACAACAATGATCTGAATATAAATTGCTTTGCATTTCACAGATTCAACATTTGAAGTTTCGGCTATTTGCAAATGACTCTTGCTACAGGATTGGAGAAGGCAATGGCAACCCACTCCAGTACTCTTGCCTGGAAACTCCCATGGACGGAGGAGCCTGGTAGGCTGCAGTCCATGGGGTCGCAAAGAGTCAGACATGACTGAGCGACTTCATTTTCACTTTTCACTTTCATGTATTGGAGAAGGAAATGGCAACCCACTCCAGCATTCTTGCCTGGAGAATCCCAAGGACGGAGGAGGCTGCCGTCTACGGGGTCACACAGAGTCGGACACGACTGAAGCAACTTAGCAGTAGCAACAGGATGGGTGAAGTCATGCTGCAGCAACAATGCTAAAGCTAAGTCTCTTCAGTCGTGTCCAACTCTGTGCGACCCTATGGACTGTAGCCCACCAGGCTGCTCTGTCCACTGGATTCTCCAGGCAAGAGTACTGGAGTGGGTTGTCATGCCTTCCTCACTGCAGTAACAAACAAGACCAAAATCTCAGTGGCTGAAAATAAGAAACAGCTCCTTCTCATGAAGGCTGCATTGTCACCTCAGGTCAGCTGGGACCTCTTTATACTGGGACCCAGGCTCACAGATTCCATCGTGGCACTTCCTTCTAGTAGCAGGCAGAAGGAGGCATGGCTTAAAATGTTTGCCCAAGAGGGACACTACCACTTCCTCCCACGTGTCACAGGCAGCGTCAGTCACACAGCTTCCAAGGGGAAGAACCTGGGAAGAGACAGGAAATACTCAGTGAACAGGACTTGCATCCGCCACACCCCATGACAGGCAGCAATGGGCAGCTTTGTGAGGCACGGAACCATGAACCCCAATTTCCTCTAGTGGAGCCAGTGGACGGGCCAGGCCCTGGGATGCTGAGCGAGGCCCATTCACTCGCTGTTTGGGCTCTGGATGCCAGGAAGGCCTGTGCTTCTCGCTCATCTTCTTTGCACCATTCTCATGAACTGATACAAATGCAGACTTTTGGAGTAAAAAATTAGCCCCACAGAGAAAACCAGTTCTAGTCATGGAAGAAAAGAACAGAGAAGAGGCTCAAAAGACTTGGGTTCTTAGCAAACAGTTCTTCCTAGAAAAACTAGTCAAACGCAAAGAACAAAATAAAGTTGTGTAAAGGACAGAGAAGCATACATGCTGATATTTTGCAATAAAACAGTTATATCATCTTTCAAAATGTATCTAATTCAAGCTAAATAGCATAGTTGTTTAATATCCACATTCCTTTCAAAAGGATACATTACATTTTTCTTAACCATTAAAACTATGGATCATTCCCTTTTCTCCTTGAACGATCTCTTCCCCTCCTCCCTGATAATTTTTATTGTATTTCAATATGTTTTTATCCTATAAATGACTTTACTTATGAATTAACTATGTTTAGAATCGGATTTATCGTTGCAATTTGCAACACCAAAGTGATTGATATAATTCATTTGGATAAACAATTATTAAACATCAAAGCAACATTTTATTGGAAATACACGTCTTATGAGGCAGATGAAGGGGACCAGGACATCTTAAATGAAAGGACACTCACCCCAGCCCCCAGTGTTACAGTTGCCCCCTTGTTGAACCTGGGGGGCCCTGCCAGCCCTGAAGCAAGGCACTATGGGGAGACTCGGTAGGTGAAGATCACACTGCTTCTCTAAAATGAGCAAGGCCAGTTGTGAAGGGGATGGGAGCAGTGGGCGGTGGGAGTGTTTCCAACTAGGTCAGTCAGGAACGTTGCTGAATGGAGTTTGAGGATCAGTGGCCACATGCTCTTTGGAAGTGCATTCGTGCCCCCAGGAGTAAGTCGGAGTCCCTTTGAAAATCCTTCCTCTGCTCCCTGAGTGGCTTTCCCTCCTCCTCACCATACCTGTTCTATCAGTGTTCTCAATGCCATCAATACAATGCTTGAGCAGGAGTAACTAACAGTGTGTAAGGAGCACTGGACCCTTTCCACAGCATCCGTCACACCACGTCTCATCTGTCTTCTCACAACAAGGCCCAGAGATACTCAGAGCAGCGAGTGGTCCCCACCCCCATTCCTCCACACTGCTTCCTCCCCGCCCTCCCCTTCAGTCCTCTCTGCTGTTTGAAGGACCCCCATCTCTGCCCCACTTCCTCTTCCTTGCCTCTCCCTCCCTCCTCCTCCTCCTCCTCCCTCACTCCCTTCTCCTTGTTTCTCGCTCTTCTGTTTCCTTCTCTCCTCCAGTTTCTTTCTCCTTGAAATCATCATCACAGAACTAAGCCTGGATGTTATTTGCGTAAAACCATTACAAAGGGGGGAAGAGTGGTATTTCTTTATGGGTCTGGGTGCAAGCCTTTGACAGATGGAACTGGTATCGGAGAAAACAAATTGTTAATGCTCTACTGAAATTTCACTGCGGGCACTCAATAGTTGCATGGGGGAACCAAAATATACTAGGGTTGAAGCAAATAAATTCCATTCCCAAACCACGAAGATGAAAAGGCAGCTGCAAATTAGGTTTGAAATGGACATCCCTGTCCTCAGAGATTTCGCAGTGACAAATGGATTAGTCCCCAAGTGGAACACAACCTACTTTGCTTTCATAGAAGCGGAGAAGACTAATAAAGACTGTGTCTCTATGCAGCCCTGAATCAACTGGGGCTCCGTCAACCTGTTTAATAGCATCGCAGCTGAGCTTCTTAATTAAGCCGCAATAAGAGTTGGTCCTTAAGAAACTGGTAAACACCCGAGTCCTTGAGTTTATTAATTAATCTTTAATTTTCTTTCATTTAAAATGAAATGTGTTTAATTATTACATTATTATTTTTAAATGAATAGTGGTTTCAAGGAATAGTATAGAGAAGGATCCTTCAGTGCCCTCATAGCATCTATCAGTGTTCTCAATGCCATCAATATAATGCTAAGAAAAATATTTCCAAGGTCAAGTAAAATCATTTTTAGGCAAATGTTTACTATGATCTATCTGGGACACACACTCCAAGTGGCAAGTGTGAGGTTTTGCAAATTCAGGATTAAGCCAGCATCCTCACCTCATTCCTTGCCCCAGCCTCCTATCAGTCAGGAAAGGTAACAAGTAACCCCCACATTGCAGTTAACACATCAAGGTTTATTTTTCTTTCTCACGCAAAGCCGATTGCCAGTTGAGATGACTGTGGAGGGCAGTGTTCTTGGTGTTTCAGCCACCCGAGGGCTTCCGTCAGGCAGTGTCAGCCTCACCATACCTGTTTCCACTGCACAGGGCAGGGCTGTGAGATCTCCCCTCCTAAGGAAATTTTAAGTATTGTTGACTGTGGGCAGAGAACATTTAGTTTTTGCTTCAAAGTGTGAGGGGTGGATTGTAGACTAATGGAAAGCCTGTCTGTAAACATGGATTCATGAGTGATAGATAAGTCAGAGGACAAGTCCCTGGGAAGCTGTATCATATTAGTAAAGACAGGATTTTCCTGGGGGGCTGGGAAAGAGGACTGGTCACTGACAAGGAGGCTCTGTGCCCTGGTCCTTAAGATCCATGGAAAAATGGGACCAGGAGGTGTGGGACTGGGCTGGAGAAATGGATCCAGTCCAAGGGGCAAGGAAATGAGAGGTGCTTTGGCAGACTTTGGGGGTTCTTCCCCAATATCTGTGCTTTCCTTCTTTTGTATTAGTAGCCCAGGTATTTTGCTTGGCACAAAACCACATAGGAGAAAAACTACACTTCCCATTTGGGCTTGCCAGTATGTGTGACCACATCACTAAATTCTAGTTAGTGCAATGTAAACCTAAGTACTGTGTTCAAATTCTGAGAAACAGCTTAAGGAAAGAGAGCGCTTCCTCCCTGCACTGCTTCGTTCCTACTTCCTGTGGCTGAAATTCAGACTCAGGTGTCCAATGCAAATCAGGCACCTAGAGTTACGAGTGAGAAGCCTTACGTTGAGCATGGCAGAGCGACAAGACAGAGGGGGCCTGAGCCCTTGATGTCTTGGGAGCCACTGTACTCGCCCTCAACTGTCCACATTTATATAAGGCAGACATACATCTTTATCTTGTTTAAGAAACTTCGTTTGGGGGGAAACTCTAGCTGAATGAAATATCAAATCTCATCACAATGGGTGCCATTGAGCTAGAAATCTTGGGGAAATTCAGAAGGTAACAGGTAGAGCCCGTGTACACTCTGGAAGCACAGTGCAAAACTCCACAGATGGGGGAGTGGATGGTTGACAGGCTGGAAGAGATTTCTGGGTTCCGAGAAAGGTAGACTCTCGAAGGACTGGCCAGGATAAGCTGGGTGTGGGAGCTGTGTATGGGTAGAGACTGGAGAGTGAGGGAGAGGAGAGCAAAGAGAGGGTGGTTCTCTTCCAAGGCTTGGGATGGGAAGGCAGCATCCTTCTGAGGGAGAAAGGGAGAATCAAACCCCACCAGAGTGGGGTTCTACAAGGAAATCATAGCAGGTGAGAACTCACCAATAGTTGAGATATCTTGAAAATTATACCTAAAAGAATCAGTTCACAGTCGGCTGAACAGTTACTTGCTGAATGAAATGAAGAAGGGATGACAGCATAAATAGCACCAAGAGAAGTTTAAGAGAAGCAGTGCGGAATAGCGGCTGAGAATGGGGATTAGAATCCTAGAATCCATACCTCTATATCTCAGACCAATGCCTAAATGTAGTGTTCAACAAATATAGACTGGTAATATTACTGCTGCTACTACTACTGTTGCTGCTGTTATGGTTGGGAGTGACGGAGTGTCCACAGGTGGATCTGATGGCAGATGAAGAGACTTCAGGGTCCACAAGCGACTGTCTCTTTCTAAACTTCCCTGGAAATTTCTCCTCCATATTCTCAGATGCAGTTCAAGTTTCCTTCAAATCCTGGGTTAATGTCTGTTCCTCTAGGACATCAGTTGTGATCACCTTGATCCACAGCAATCCCTTGTTCTGACAGCACGTTATTACCTTGTCATCAGGCAGCTGTGATGTGCCATCCTGGATGGATTCTACCTTGTTTTTCCAGCATTTGATGGGCAAACAAGACTCCTCAAAATACCTGAGCCCTGCTTGATTCTGCAGGCTCATCTTGCAGCGATTCCTCCCACTTTGAAAATCCCGTCCATACTCTCCCAATTTTATGTCTAGTTATCACATTTTATTAAATAGATGTGTAGTAATCATTCTTCTATTGTTATATATTCACTTCCCCTCTTGTTTTTCACTATAAGAGCACTGTTAATACCTTTATGAATATTTTAAAAATGTAGTTCCAATTAGTAGCATTCTTAGTGTGACAATCAGAAAAGGTGTGAAGAATTCTGAGCTTCTATGGAACTTCTCACATACTCTTTTATTTTAAGTTATCATCTAGATTTTGTATCATAGGCTTAAATACATATTTGAATATAATTAAATAAATTATATGCACTTCCCAGGTGGCACTAGTGGTAAAGAATCTGCCTGCCAGGGCAGGAAATATAAGAGGCTCAGGGTTCGATCCCTGAGTTGGGAAGATCCCCTGGATGAGGGCCTGGTATCCCACTCCAGCATTCTTGCCTGGAGAATCCCATGGACAGAGGAGACTGGCAGGCTACAGTCCATAGGGTCGTGAAGAGTCAGACAAGACTGAAGCTACTAAGCACGCACACAGGCAAATAAATTATATAGAGTGTTAATATATAAGTAAATCTCAAAATAGAGTAAATATTTATTTTATATATAAGTAAATGAAATTTATATAAATGGATATAATTTTTGACATGTAAATATTTGCATTTTAAAAGAAAATTATAATGTAACTTTCAAAAGTAGTCCACTGAAGCTCAATTCCATTCTGGTTCAATATCTACCATCATGGGTTTAAAAAAATACACATACAAGCTTTCCTTTCTTAGGAATTCTGCACTGTTCTTTTTTTCTCCATCAACTGGTACAGCCCTGGCAGAAATTTAGTCTTAATATATATTTTTATTCTTGGAAGCCTTTTATTAATCAATTTATCACCTATCACTGCAACAAAAATATGCTTAAAAATTGAAATTAAAATGCTTTTCATTGACTACAAGTCTTTAAATTTTAAAATAAATTCAATTCTTACTATGGTGATAAGTAGAATCAGTTCAGTTCAGTCGCTCAGTCGTGTCTGACTCTTTGCAACTCCATGAACCGCAGCACGCCAGGCCTCCCTGTCCATCACCAACTCCCGGAGTTCACTCAGACTCATGTCCATTGAGTCAGTGATGCCATCCAGCCATCTCATCCTCTGTCGTCCCCTTCTCCTCTTGCCCCCAATCCCTCCCAGCATCAGAGTCTTTTCCAACGAGTCAACTCTTTCCATGAGGTGGCCGAAGTATTGGAGTTTCAGCTTTAGCATCAGCCCTTCCAAAGAACACCCAGGACTGATCTCCTTCAGAATGGACTGGTTGGATCTCCTTGCAGTCCAAGGGACTCTCATGAGTCTTCTCCAACACCACAGTTCAAAAGCATCAATTCTTCGGTGCTTAGCTTTCTTCACAGTCCAACTTTCACACCCATACATGACCACAGGAAAAACCATAGCCTTGACTAGACAGACCTTTGTTGGCAAAGTAATGTCTCTGCTTTTGAATATGCTGTCTAGGTTGGTCATAACTTTCCTTCCAAGGAGTAAGCATTTGTTTATTTATTTATTTATAGTGTCTGGACAGGGACTTGAACCCTGGGCCTTCAGATTAAAAGTCTGATGCTATACCAGCTGAGCTACCCAGACAGTAGAATATACTGATCAAAACAACTTAAACGTCACAGTTTGTGATAAAGACTGATCAATCCTTAAAAAAGTAAAATACTCTGGGATACACTTCTCTTAATATGAGAGGTGGGACTTTTTCATTGAATATATTCATGAATGAATATTATTAATTTAAAAAGACAGGCTTCAGCATCAATGCCTTTCACACCATTTGTTATTCTTGGTATCAGCGCTGAGAGCTGTTCAGGGAAACAAACAGATGGACTTGGAAGGGCTTCTGTTGTCTGTAGCGCAATCGTTTGGTCTCTCTTCAAGTTATATGCCAAACATTAAGGTGAGTTTTGATAATCTGTGAACTGACATTGGTCCTAGGTTCTCCAATTTCTGTGACAATGAAGGTCTGGAAACAATCCTTTGGTAAAAGCAGGTGGTTCTCAGTTATACAATAGACGTGCTACCTGGCTATCAGACATCCATGTTCTGCGCTGAAGGTGAGCATTCCAAAACGTGCCTTTGCTTAGTGCCCTGAAAGACATTTCTTTCTCTCTCTCTTTTTTTTTTTTTTCCTTGCAGCAGGAGCAGGGGCCTGCATCTCCGTAAGATTCAGAATGGGTGATGCCTTTTCAGTGGGGTCCCTCATCTCCCACCCCTCTCTACCCTCCTTCTGCCTTGGAGAGTAACTGCATGGACCAATCAATGGGCTCCCTTCCCCTATGGCTTCCGGTTGCATTTGTCCAATGGGGAGCCCGGCGTTTGTGGAAGCGAGGAGGAGAAGAGAGAAGGCGTTTATGCCCAGGGCTCATCTGCGCAGTGACTCAGGGCACCTCTGCATTTTCTCTAGAAGGCCACAGCTCCTTCGTACTTTACACAGCCTGTCTCCATGTTCTAGAAACCTCTCTCCCCTGACCCTACTCAGGACTCCACCAGCCCAAAGGGGAGGCACAATCCTGTGTAGCTTTCTTTACTCCACCTACGTCTTTATTAATATTTCCTCTATCAAACACTCCTCAAATAACCCAATTTGACTGTGCTGTTTCCTCTTGGCACCCCTACTGATAAACTTATTTTTTACATAGTGGAAGAAGGACATGTGTGAAGGAGGAAGTGGCAAATAGGACATGAGTTAAGTGGAGGCTCTGTAAACTGGTCCTCTTAGGACCGTCTGTGCCTATGAACACTTGGAAAAATCTTCATGACCCCCAGGGGCCTGGGCACTTCAATTTGATGATGGCCCATTTGGTACCTGACCATCCCTGTCTGTCCCTTCCGCTGCATAAGGGTAAGGATGCAGTTGGGTGCCAAAGAGGCATTAAAGAAAGCTGGGGTGCTTTCTCTTGAACGTCAATGGATACAGGTGAATCCTACCAGGCTTTGATGTGCGTCCAACAACTTCCATGCTCTCCTGCTGCTCAGCCACACCCACCACTGACCTCACCTGCAAGAGAAGTAAATGTCCTCCTCTGAGCTGTGGTATGGGGCCGGGTCTGGTTTCACAAAGCTGGGACCTCATAATTGCCTGCTGGAGTCTGGCATCAATCACCCACGACAGGGAGCTTGCCTGGTTTTTCTGCCAGCCTCTCTGCAGCACTGATTTAAAAATTCCAGACAACTCATCAAGAGTTCTTTATTGCAGCAGCGGGCAACTGATCTACAATAACATGTAAAAAGATAGGGGTCCCCAGGCAACAACAGCAGCTGCCGTTTGAGTTGAAATTGGAGTTAAAATGTGTGCTGAATCCACCTGCTGGGGGTGGAGCAATGACCTTGCACCTTCCATCCTGGAATGGTCTAGAAGCCCCTGGGGGCTGTTGCCTGCTGCCACTGAGACTTGAGGCTGCTGCTATTAAACAGATGGCTGTAGGTATGTTTGCATTAACTGCTACTATGATTTTTTTTTCCTTCATAAGGATATTTCAGATTCTACCATCTATATATCTATCTGTATATATAGATAGATCTATATATATATCTGTGCCAAGGCTCAGTTGGTAATTTGAATTGTTGTTTAGCAAATATTCACTCTCTTCCCATCACCGTGTAAGTGGGAAGTGCTTCCTTCACACCCGCTTTGATATGGGTTTGGCCCACTGCTTTGCTTTGACCAGCTGAACGTCAGTGAAAGTGACAGGCCAAAGACATTCAGTGTGCTCCCGCGGCTTGTTTTGCTCTTGCTCTTGGGGATCTGCTATGAGAAGAACATGCCCAGATGGCTGCTTCATCTCAGCTTGTGGAGAAAGCCCCATAAAGCCTGGCCAAGATCAACTGAGCCATGGTGGCCCCACAGACCTGTGAATGTGGACATAAGCGCTTCTTGTCAACTGCTGAGTTGGGCTGGCAACTCCTGAGAAATGACTGCGTTTGAAGATTCTGCTCTGCTGAACCCAAGGGAAGCAGTGTTCACGTCTCTGCTCAAAACCAGGCTTCATTCATTCTGGCATTTATTTATGAATGCACTTGTTTATTCTGCAAATGTGTTTTCATCACTCTCAATATTAAGCACTGCGCTAGAGAGACTCATGTATCTCCGTGTGTCTGGGTTGTCCCTCCATCTTCGGGAGAGAAATGAGGTTACGCAGGTGCACATCCGTAAAGTGCTTTGAAAAGAAGAAAGAAAGAAAGTGAAGTCACTCCGACTCTCTGCGACTCCATGAACTGTAGTCTACCAGGCTCCTCCGTCCATGGGATTTTCCAGGCAAGAGTACTGGAATGGGTTGCTATTTCCTTCTCCAGGTGATCTTCCCGACCCAGGGATTGAACCCGGGTCTCCCACATTGCAGGCAGTCACCTTACCATCTGAGCCACCAGGGAAGGCACACTATAAATCCTGCCAGTTTCCCAGCCCTTTTCTCCAGCTTTGCTCGGCTGCATGACCTTCTGAGGCCAGGCTGGGGTGCGGTGAGTGGAATGGAATCCTGCTCCTGCCTGGACAGGCTTAGATGATCCCCCTGCGTTAAAGCAGGGGCTTTGGGGGAGGAAGAGGTGATACTCACTGTCTCCCTTGTGGGGAACAGGTGTTCTCACCTCTTGCCTGGGTTACTTGGCTCAGCTGCTTGGTGCTCAATCTTGTTTGTTTTCAGGTAAAGAAACGAAGACTCAGAGAGAGGTAATAACTCACCCAATCATTGGCAGACAGCAGGAGCAGTAAGTGTTAATTATTATTATCCAAGTCTCCATGATTAGAGATGTGGAAAGACCACCTTAAAGATTGAACTCTTGAACATCTGTGCAGAAGAGAGTTGCCATAGCAGGCCTGACTGCTCTCTTTTGAAATCCCTGCTTACAGGGTTGGCCCTTGGCTGGTGTATGGGAACTTGGATGTGGGGAGGGTTTTCAACACTGATTGATAAGAGGGGCTCCCTGTGCCTAAACTGTTTATACAAAACAGTATGGTTTATGCTGAACACCTGCTCTCCTTCTGGGAGTCTGGGGTGTGGGTGCATGCTAGGCAGAGGCTGCCCCAGGGCAGGCCCCCAATAAAAATCCTGGGCACTGAACCTCTAATGAGCTTGCCTGGTGGGCAACATGCACACATGTTGTCACATCTTGTTGCTGGGGGAATTAAGGGAGACTTGCATGACTCCACTGAGAAAGACTCCTGGAAGCTTGCTCCTGGTTTCCTTTGGACTTCATTGCATGTGCCTTTTCTCTTTGTTGATTTACTTTGCATTGATTTCCCATAATAAATCACAGCCCTGAGTATGGTTATACTCGGAGTCGTATGAGCGTTTCCCACAGCCCCCGCCCCCAGTCAGCAAGCCTGACAATGATCTTGGGGTCCCCTAATGCAACATCCCTTCCTTTTACTTGACTCTAAGCCTTGGCTGTGGACCCCTCACCCCAATTCCAACACCATCCTTGACTTTTAGGATCATCTTACTCATCCCTAGGACTCTGTTGAAATCTTACCTTGATCACGAGTTGTGAAGGGTTTTCACTGTTCTTGTGACTCCAGCATTAACTTCCAGAATTATCCATCAGGTTCTGTGTCTTAAACAATAATCTGTTTCCTTCCAAAGAACTGAGTTTTGACTTTTGTGGCATGTGTCAGTGTATCACAGCCCTTAGCCTAGAAGCTGAAATAAAATGATATAAAGTGAATGTTTTCACATTGGTTTGCTTTGTCTTCCATGCTCTGCGTTCACTGAAAAGAAGACTTTCGAAGATAGAATCTTAATAGATACCAAATTATTACTTAACTTCAAAATATTTTGACAGCTCACAGACACAGCTATAGCAAATATGTCTCTCAGTTATAGTGCCTATAACTGGAATTAGCCCTAGGACTGTGAATCCTAGTTTTAAATGTGATTAGAATTTTATTCCCTATAGGTTGTTTTAACTTGTTAATCCAGTCATCAAAAATAGATTGAGTGCCAAGTGCCACTAACTGAATGTTGTGGAAATTACAAATGGAAAAGACTCATTCTGTTCTCTGGAAAGATGTGGGTTCCATGGTGGTTTTGTAGGTACTTTCCATGCCCACCCAGTCTCTGGCCACCCATACCCCTGCCATGCAATAACCTCAGAGTTGGTCATGCTCACCCTCCTCCCAAGTCATCCATGTGTCTCAGGGAAGATGACGCCATGCCCAGTGAGAGTGGGACTGAACGTTCCAAGCTAAGCAGTGTAATCCCCGCCTCTTTCCCACATGATTGGTTCACCAGAACCATACCTAAGCCAATCAGCATGTAGTAGGCTCAAGGTGGCTCAATCAGGACAGAGTTCAGATTTTCCTTGGATACGTCACTCTCTGGTCATATATGGGAGAATTGGTGATTTGAATCTCAGAAATGCTGGGCCATTTTGGGAAGCTATACTGAGGAGGAGGAGAAAGGTACCAACATGAAAAATAAAAGATTAAATGGAGAAGAATCTTAAGCTACTCCTGATGTCTGAACCTCTGAGTATATTGCTTATGTGAACAACATATCATTTTGAATAATTAAGTAAGGATGAGTTAGTACTTTTAAGGTTTAAATGATTTAGCTCCAGAGCATCTGTTCACCTATCCTTTCTCCCGTTGTTTATACTCTGATTTTCCTTTGGAAAAATTCTCTCTCCTGTATTCCGAGACACATGTTTGGACTGATACCAGAATCAGATCCATAGGGGTTGCTTGTGCAAGCTTACGCCCAATGGCACACTCTGCCATTTTGGTTTTGATGATTGGATTAGGAATAGACTCATAACTCATTTGGGCTAGCAAAAGGATAAAAAAATTTAAGACTTGTGTATTAGATACTATGAGATCCCCTTTATCCCACTAGTTTGTGTGAAGATCTGTGTTCTAGACTCCCAGGAGCAATTCTACTGCCTCCTGTTGAGAACCCAGAACAGCCGGAAGATAGAGTCCGGGGATAAAGGCAACATTACAGAAAGCGGAGGTGAATGAGAGAAACCAAAGCGTTTAAGATCCTGGGTTTGACCTGTCATGAGGCATGCTGCCTCTGGCCCTCTCTCTCATGGGCATCAAACCCAACCCAACCCAGCCAACAACAACAAAACTGTTTACTAACTATGAAACTAGTTTGAGCTGCTTTCTCTAACATTTGCTACACTTACTAAACTTTTCTATGTCATTAGCCATTAGGGAAGTACTAATTAAAGCCACAGTGAAATACCACAACACATCTGTTAGAGTGGCCGTTGTGAAAACTTGACAATACAGTATATTAATATATAAGCTTTATATATATTATATATATAGTGTTTGTATGTATATATATAAAAGCTGTGGAGCAACTGGAACTCATGTGCTCCATTTAGAAAAGCAAAATGGTACCGTCATTCTGGAAAGTTTTTAGATTCTTATAAAACTAGACACACCCTTACCAGAAGACCCAGCAATGCCATTCCTGAGTGTTTACCCTAGAGAAAAGAAAGCGTATGTTCACACAAAAGCCTCTACCCCAATGTTTACAGCAGTTGTCTTCAAAATTGCAAAAATATGGAAACCGCCCAAATGCCCTTCAGCAAGCTAATGGTTAAATAGCCTGTACATCCACGTGACGGAACGCTACTCAGGAATAAAAGGAATGAACTATTGATATACAGAGCAACTTCTTTGAATCTGGAAGGCATTATGTTGGATGGGAAAAAAAGTCTCAAAAATTACTGTGTATTTCCATTTATATGACTTCCTGGAAAGGGGGAATAAAACCCAAGATAGAGAACAGTACAGGGCTGCCAGGAGTTATAAGTGAGGGAGAAATTGTGACTAGAAGGGACTAGCAGAAGACTGGATTTTTTTTGGTGGGGGGAGATGATAGCACTGCTCTCTATCCTGATTTTCATGAGGATTACACAACACATATGCATACATTAAAATTCATAGACATGTACACTACAAAAGGTCAATTTCATTGTATAATGTTTTAAAAATGACATTTAAAGTCTCACAGGCAAACTGATGTCTCTGAAGGCATGACTTGAATTTCCCTTAGAAAAGAGGAAGATTCTCCCATAGGCCCCGTGCTCATCTAGATTGGCCTGACTTTCCAGAATCAAATCCCAGATCCCCACAGGAGGATGGTGCTGGAACGCCTTCCCTTAAAGGTGGCGTCAAGCTCTGCCCGCCCACAGAAATGTAGGACAGCTAAGATTGCGGTCTGACGGCTCAGGCTTTTTCCTCCTCCTCCCAGTTCTGACAGGCACATGGAAATAATGTTGGAAATGTAAACTCTGTGTGTGAATGGGAATTTTATTTCCAGAGATGTTTAACTTTTTTTTTCCTTCTTATGGGCTGAAAACTTCATTCATACCTAAATAAATTATCTGGGGGTGTTGATAAGAGGATATAAAGTCTTAGAGGCTTTTCACAAAGCTGTATTCAGAAAACCAGCCCTTCTCAGGGCTGAACTTTTTATAGGGAGTTGGGGGTGGATGGGTAGAAGGGTGGGAGGGTGTATGGCAATCTGAATATGCTGTGTTTTCTTTTCCTTTTTATGCGTTCACAAAGCTCTCTGATATCAGGGAACCACAAGTTCAAGGTGGGAAAGCAGATAGGTTTCTCCGGAGACAATTGCCTTTCAAAGCACACGCAGGAATTCCACTTATTCTGAAGACCTGCTGGCAGCAATCCAGTTGAGTTTGCATTTCCTAAGACAGAAATTGGGAAATAGCAGTAGAAAAATAGGAGACCCTTGTTGTCTATCTGGCTTCAAAGGTAAGTTAGCCAGGGACTCTGTTTAAATGGCTGAGTGAAAATGGACATATGAGATAGAGGGGTGGGGAACATTTTAAGGGTTTATACAAGTACTATGGTTTTTAATTTTCTATGTTTTCCCCCAAATTTTGATAGCAGCTATGTGCGTTAGTAGCAGGCATTGGCTGCAAATGGTAGAGATCCAAAATTAAACTAAACTAGAAGACAAGGGCAGAGAAGGCAATGGCAACCCACTCCAGTACTCTTGCCTGGGAAATCCCATGGACGGAGGAGCCTGGTAGGCTACAGTCTGTGGGGTCGTGAAGAGTCAGACATGACTGAGCAACTTCACTTTCACTTTTCACTTTCATGCATTGGAGAAGGAAATGGCAACCCACTCCAGTGTTCTTGCCTGGAGAATCCCAGGGATGGGAGCCTGGTGGGCTGCCGTCTATGGGGTCACACAGAGTCAGACATGACTGACGTGACTTAGCAGCAGCAGCAGCAGAAGACAAGGGGAAATGGCTCGTTTAACTGAAAAGTGTGGAGGAGGATTGCAGGCTGGTTGGATCTAGGGTTGTGTTGTTGTTGTTGTTGTTTTAATTGGTTATTCATTAGTTACAAATAGAACTGGGCCAGGAGAAATCAATCTAATATAAATGTAAAAAGTTTATGTGGCTTATAGGATATCTGGGAAGAGCAAAAAAAAAATGGATTTGATGGATCTGAAATCAGGAGTGAAATTCAAAATTCAAATTGCAGAGCTGCTCCAGGACACAAACCAATGTCCCCACTCTTGGGGCCATTGCAGCTAAGCCCAGGCACCAGCCCTGGAACCCCCACATTGATGCCAACAGGAAATTGTGTGTTCTGCGGGCCTCTTGCCAACAAGGATTAGTGTGGCATCTTCTCCAGGTGACCAGCTTCTGGATAGTATGGTACATCTAACTCACTGAACCAGGCCACCTTCTTGCACCCTATAGGGTCCAGGAAAGCATGTTCATGACTTCTCCTTTGGGGAAACATGAGCCCATAAGGTGGGAAATTCTCTAAGTATGGAGGAAATTTAAGGATGTTCCGGGACAAACAGTAACAAAAACAACATCAGCAGCAACAATAGCTAACACATGTCAGTAGTTTAAGATGTGCCTGGCAGTCTTCAAAGTACTTTACATGTATCCGTTGATTAAATCGTCATAATATCCCTTTGGAGATGAGTATTCCTCAGATGAAGAGTCTGAGATAAAGAGACTTAAACAATTGGCCCAATTCTATTCCAGGGTGACTCTCCATCCAGCTTTGCCTGGGATGGCCCCCAAATAAATATCATGAGCACCCCCATTTACTCTCAGAAGTGGTCTGATTTGGTCAATGAACTCTATGGTCATTCTACCCAGTCGTGCAGCTGGGCAGAGGAGAAGCCTGGATGACAAAGAGCCCCTCACTGGGGGCTGCTGCCACCACCAGGCTCCCTCTTCTCGTTTCTCAGCTCTGCCCTCCTCTGTTGGGGTCCCTTCTCCAGGGGTCAGCGCTGAGAACCTCCCACTTCTCAGGCCAGTAGAGATGGCGGTAGGCCACTATTCCTACCAGAGAACCCCACTCCATCAACTTGTGTTTTCTTTGCCAGAAATCACAGAATTTCAACTCATTGGCTTAGTGGGTTTAGAACTCCTTTCTGGAACCTGGGCTGATGCCCCAGGAAACTCAGATGCTAAGAGTTGGGGGAGGCATCACCAAAAGGAGACAAGGCTGCCGTGGTGCAGAGGAGCAGGTGGGTGCTGTGCGGAAACAAACATTTGACATCCTGTCTGCCTGTAAGAACCCATGGCTCGCGGTGACTATGGTAGGAAAACCTGGCTGGCAGAACTGGATTCTCCAAGTGCCCCGTGTGTTTAGTGATCAGAGAGGACTGATTCTAGCCTGATGCAATCAGATGTTGCCATTGGAACCCGTCCCATTAGAGACACAGAGATGGAACAGAAGGCCCTCCCTCAATGCCTTAGGATCAGCAAATTTATTCTGCAAAAGGACCAGATCAGAAATAGTTTAGGGTTTGCAGGTCAAGTGTGGTCTTTGTCACATATTCTTGTGTGTGTGTGTGTGTGTGTAGTGTAAAAACCTCTTTAGCTCAGGGGCTGGACAAAAACAGCCTTTGCAGCTGGATTTGGTCCAGGGCACTTGTTTGCGAGCCCCTAACCGATCACAGAAGGCCAGATGCAGACGTGTGAGGAGAGGGCAGGTCCAGCCTTGTGTCACCGGCGCCAGCCCCACCTGTGTGTCTGTAGAGACTGTGTGCAGGGAGGGGTGAGCGTCGCGCGGGTTCCTGGAGGTGACCCTTGAGAGCAGGCTCAGGGGCCGCTGGAGGGACCTCACTAGTTCAGCCATTTGGAGTCTGTTTCCCTTCCTGCTGGCAGTACCGGGTGTTTCTCTGGAGAACCACTGCTGCCCCCTGCTCAGTTCAGACCTCAGCCCGTCAAGATTGCATGTCGTCCATCTCAGCAAAGATCCAGGAATGAGCATGTGGCCCCTCAGTCACACACAGAATAAAACTCAAGTCCCTCCCACGACCTGATGGGAGGTCCCTCTCTCCCATCTCTCCAGCCTCTCTCCCCATTACCCTGTATCCCCAGCCACCTTCATCTCCTGGTTTTCCACCGACACCACACTGTGCTTGGTCCTTCCCCTCTGCCTCTACACTTTCTGTCCCTCTGGCTCCTCTCTCCACTGTTCACAGAGCTTGCCTCATGTAGGTCTTTCCTAATATTTGACCTCCTTAAGAGGGTTCTCCCAACTTTTAGAAAATAGTCCCTCTCTATTTCCTTGCCTCTGGCTGTCTGTCTTTGTCCTGTTGGCCACACCTGACATCTTTTATGTTTATTTCTTAATCCCTGTATTGTCTGTTACCCAGCCAGACTGTAAGCTCCAGGAGGGCAGGAATTTTTGTCTGTTTTGTCTCAGGAATCCTCAGCACCCAGAAAAAAATCTTTAACAAAGTGATACTCCCTGAATGTTGGCTGAATGAATAAATTAATGTTGGCACAAAGATACTCCCTCTTTCCCAGAAGCTTTGAGTCTAAGAGGTGAAATATACAACAGCAAATATACAAATATACAACGGAAAATCTATTTGAGGACAGAGTCAAAAAATAGTGAAACCAGATCCTAAAAGTATCCTTTGAACACCTTGATCAACCTATACCTGAAGCCAGGACTCTGTTTTCAGTTACAAAAGCCAATGCTTTCCCTTTATGCATAAACCATTGTTCTAGTTCTTAAAAAAATTTTTTATGTGTAGAAAGCATCTTGAAATGGACATTTTGTTGCTTGTAATAAAGAAGTCTTCAGAGTATGATTTGGCTAGTCAGAGAGAAGAGAATTGGAAGAAAAGGAGAGAAGATAGCACTTGCTGAGTGGTTAAATGATATACTGGGCCATGGAGCAATTCCAGCCTCTAATCCAGTAACATTCTCTGTGAGCCTTAGAGAAACCCAGCAAAGTAGGAGTCAAAAAGGAATGTAAAGGGAAATGT
>NW_011494610.1:2248742-2249805 GCF_000754665.1 Bison bison bison
TTGCCTGGAGAATCCCAGGGACAGGAGCCTGGTGGGCTGCAATCCATGGGGTCGCTGAGGGTCGGACATGACTGAGAGACTTCACTTTCACTTTTCACTTTCATGCATCGGAGAAGGAAATGGCAACCCACCCCAGTGTTCTTGCCTGGAGAATCCCAGGGACAGGAGCCTGGTGGGCTGCAATCCATGGGGTCGCTGAGGGCCGGACATGACTGAGCGACTTCACTTTCACTTTTCACTTTCATGCATTGGAGAAGGAAATGGCAACCCACTCCAGTGTTCTTGCCTGGAGAATCCCAGGGACGGAGGAGCCTGGTGGGCTGCCGTCTACAGGGTTGCACAGAGTTGGACACGACTGAAGCGACTTAGCAGCAGCAGCAGCACAGTAATTGAGCTGGGCTTATTTAGAACACATTCTCACTACAGAGTGGGGAGAATGTGGATCCTACACAGACCTCAGATGCTGTGGTCAGGTGAGCTGTGAGGCGCTCACACTACCCCAAGCCTCTGTCCACAGTGTGGCCTCAGGTAAATGCTCAAACCTCAACTTCCCTTCTGGAAAAGCATCCAAGGAAAGAACTTACATGCTTGTGGACTGCACAGAGACAAAGGTACTGTCTTTGCCTCTTTCCACCCTTCTGGTTAAGCCAAGGAGCGAGTCTCAGGTGGGTACTCAGAATGCCTTATCACCTCTCCTGGGCTTTCTAATCTCCCAACCTAGTTGAGCATGCTGTTGGGGCCCAAAACCAAATTACTGTGTAGCCAGTGCATCTTTGAACCCCTTTTGTGCCCATTCACTTATCAAATTAGTTAAGTGTACAGGAGACAGGGATCAAGACCATCCCCATGGAAAAGAAATGCAAAAAAGCAAAATGGCTGTCTGAGGAGGCCTTACAAATAGCTGTGAAAAGAAGAGAAGCGAAAAGCAAAGGAACAAAGGAAAGATATAAGCATCTGAATGCAGAGTTCCAAAGAATAGCAAGAAGAGATAAGAAAGCCTTCTTCAGTGATCAAGGCAAAGAAATAGAGGAAAACAACAGAATGGGAAAGACTAGAGACTCCT
>NW_011494610.1:2250087-2251230 GCF_000754665.1 Bison bison bison
TGCCCTCAATATGCCAGCAAATTTGGAAAACTCAGCAGTGGCCACAGGACTGGAAAAGGTCAGTTTTCATTCCAATCCCAAAGAAAGGCAATGCCAAAGAATGCTCAAACTACCGCACAATTGCACTCATCTCACATGCTAGTAAAGTAATGACTCAAAATTCTCCAAGCCAGGCTTCAGCAATATGTGAACCGTGAACTTCCTGATGTTCAAGCTGGTTTTAGAAAAGGCAGAGGAACCAGAGATCAAATTGCCAACATCCTCTGGATCATGGAAAAAGCAAGAGAGTTCCAGAAAAACATCTACTTCTGCTTTATTGACTATGCCAAAGCCTTTGACTGTGTGGATCACAGTAAACTGTGGAAAATTCTGAAAGAGATGGGAATTCCAGACCACTTGATCTGCCTCTTGAGAAATTTGTATGCAGGTCAGGAAGAAACAGTTAGAACTGGACATGGAACAACAGACTGGTTCCAAATAGGAAAAGGAATATGTCAAGGCTGTATATTGTCACCCTGCTTATTTAACTTATATGCAGAGTACATCATGAGAAACGCTAGACTGGAAGAAACACAAGTTGGAATCAAGATTGCTGGGAGAAATATCAATAACCTCAGATATGCAGATGACACCCCCCTTATGGCAGAAAGTGAAGAGGAACTAAAAAGCCTCTTGATGAAAGTGAAAGAGGAGAGTTGAAAAAGTTGGCTTAAAGCTCAACATTCAGAAAACAAAGATCAAGGCATCCAGTCCCATCACTTCTTGGGAAATAGATGGGGAAACAATGAAAACAGTGTCAGACTTTATTTTTTGGGGCTCCAAAATCACTGCAGATGGTGACTGCAGCCATGAAATTAAAAGATGCTTACTCCTTGGAAGGAAAGTTATGACCAACCTAGATAGCATATTCAAAAGCAGAGACATTACTTTGCCAACAAAGGTTTGTCTAGTCAAGGCTATGGTTTTTCCTGTGGTCATGTATGGATGTGAGAGTTGGACTGTGAAGAAAGCTGAGCACCGAAGAATTGATGCCTTTGAACTGTGGTGTTGGAGAAGACTCTCGAGAGTCCCTTGGACTGCAAGGAGATCCAACCAGTCCGTTCTGAAGGAGATCAGCCCTGGGATTTCTTTGGAAGGAATGAT
>NW_011494610.1:2251330-2253394 GCF_000754665.1 Bison bison bison
TCTGAAGGAGATCAGCCCTGGGATTTCTTTGGAAGGAATGATGCTAAAGCTGAAACTCCAGTACTTTGGCCACCTCATGCCAAGAGTTGACTCATTGGAAAAGACTCTGATGCTGGGAGGGATTGGGGGCAGGAGGAGAAGGGGACGACAGAGGATGAGATGGCTGGATGGCATCGCTGACTCGATGGACATGAGTCTGAGTGACCTCCGGGAGTTGGTGATGGACAGGGAGGCCTGGCGTGCTGTGATTCATGGGGTCGCAAAGAGTCGGACACGACTGAGTGACCTAACTGAACTGAACTGAAGCTCTAAGAACAGTGTCTTCATTGGTGAAATAAAATTAAATGCAGAAGCTCTGATGGAGAGGAATGCAGGACATTCCCATACCTGGAATGGGAAACGCAGGTAAAGAGTCAAAGGCTGGGCCCCTAGGAACTTGGAGAGGGCAGAGAGGGTACAGCTGTTAAGTTGCTGTCAGGGGAGAGTGATGGGGACACCTTGAACCCACAGTCACAGCCCCTTCCCCCACTTTGGCAGAGGGACTTGCAGAGGGATGTCTAGACTCTTCTGGATGCTCTGTTCCAGTAGAAGGGTGCACTACTGGCACACGTGCCTGCCCCAGCGGCCATCAGAACACCTCCAAGTCTCTTGCAGCTGACAAAGTCTCGGTTCTGATCACCATCCATCACACGCTGGTGGTGGTTCCAATACCTGGGCCTCTGTGCCCGAGCTAACAGAGCCCGTCTGTATGGACTGCTTGGCGCCAGGACACAGGCCTGAGCAGCAGGCTGATGGGCTGGCAGCATCGCATGTTTTCCCTCCTGTCTCACATTTCTCCATCCAGAAGGGGCAGACAGCGTGGAATGTACCCCTCCAGAGAACTGGGAAAGCTGGCAACCTCTGAGGCCTGACCCCTCGCTGGACTCATGGAAATAAGCCCTGAGGAGAAGCCTGGAGAAGAAGGTGGGCGTTTATCAGGATCCTGTTCACCTCTTCGTAAGGACACTAGATGCCTTGTTTAGCCACGGCCGAGAGACTTGCCTGCTCCATTGGGAGAAACTTGCAGAGGCTATGCCTTAGCTAGCTGTCCACGACTGAGGATCAGTGCCTGATTGCTCGCATTCCCTCCTCCCTCCACCTTTTAAAGGCATCAGCAAACCCATGGCAGCACCTCTATCACAGACCCCACACTGTCCACTTCTCTCCACCTCCGTCATCAAGTCCACTGTGATCCAAGCCATCACCATCTTCAACGTGGACCATCCAGCACCCCTCAAGCTTATCTCTTCTTTTTGCACCATCCATTCCATCCTCCACAGAATGGCCAGAAAGATCATTTAAAATAATATATCCGACTGAGTCCCTCACCTGTTAATATTTTCCAGGGGGTTGTTTTTGCATCTAAAATAAAATCCCATCTCCTTCCCTGGCTTCAAGTCTGTGTTCCTGGCCCTTCCTTAACACACTTGCAATACTCTAATTGGACTGGAATGCTTTCTGTTCCTTGAACACCAAGCTCACTCAGGACCTTTGCACATGTAATTCTCTCTGTCCGGATTGATCTTTTCCCAGGTGGTTAGAGGAACCACGTCATTGTCATTTTCCTAAGTTCCCTCTCTACAATTAATTTCTTCATTGAATGCTAGAATCTCATAAACTTCTGTCCCAACATCAAAGTTCCTCTCCAGCTGCCACCTTATCTTGTTCTTGCCCCAGGGCTCTTCCAGCTCTGGGTTTGATGCCTCCTAATGATCTAGCCTGGTGGAGATAACCCAGGACTAGAGTTTAGAAAATATAGGCTTGAGCTCAACTCCAGAAAAATAAACGACCCAATCAAAAAATGGGCCAAAGAACTAAATAGACATTTCTCCAAAGAAGACATACAGATGGCTAACAAACACATGAAAAGATGCTCAACATCACTCATTATCAGAGAAATGCAAATCAAAACCACTATGAGGTACCATTTCACACCAGTCAGAATGGCTGCGATCCAAAAGTCTACAAATAATAAATGCTGGAGAGGGTGTGGAGAAAAGGGAACCCTCTTACACTGTTGGTGGG
>NW_011494610.1:2253674-2267213 GCF_000754665.1 Bison bison bison
AGACACTGATGTATAGAACAGTCTTATGGACTCTGTGGGAGAGGGAGAGGGTGGGAAGATTTGGGAGAATGGCAATGAAACATGTAAAATATCATGTAGGAAACGAGTTGCCAGTCCAGGTTCGATGCACGATGCTGGATGCTTGGGGCTGGTGCACTGGGACGGCCCAGAGGGATGGTATGGGGAGGGAGGAGGGTTCGGGATGGGGAACACATGTATACCTGTGGCGGATTCATTTTGATATTTGGCAAAACTAATACAATTATGTAAAGTTTAAAAATAAAATAAAATTAGAAAAAAAAAAAAAAGAAAATATAGGCTTGATCACAACTCTGCTACTTAGCTGCTTGTGCTCATGACTTATTTTCCTAATCTATAAATCTATGGAATAGTGATATTTCCTTCTCAGGGTTCCTAGGAAGATGTCGGAGCTAGTAGAGGTGAAATATTTTATAAACTGGGATGTCCTCTCAGATACTCATTAACATTCAATGTATACTTATTGACTACCTCCTGCAAAAGTCAGGCCTAGATTAAGAGTACAAGGAACAGTGTTTGCCCTGGAGGGCAGGGGGAAGGGAACAGTGGTTCAGCCCACGGGACAAAGACAGCCTGGTTTTGAATCCTGTGTCTGTTGCTCAGTGGTATTATGACTTTGGCTTCACTTCTCCTACGTTAGTTTCATGCTCTAGAAAATCTGTTTAATTGCACCTTCCAGAGTGGTTGTGAGGATTAAGCAAGTCAATCTAAATAAAGCTCTTTAAAAACACCGGACATGATAGGGATTAAACAGTCATTTGTTACCAGAAGGGGAGACTAATTGATAAACCCAGTTCTCCACTTTTTATTTCCTGTCTACTCATCTACAGTCTTAACTTCTACCCGTTACTCCAAGCTCAGATCACCCCCAGCTCGTTAGTCTGACACCTCCTGCTGACAAGCCACCTCTTCCCCAGCCTTGGTGTTGGAAACAGTACTGTTGGCTTTCACATCCATCCTCCTCATAAATATTTGTGTTGTCTCTCCCAGCCTCACCATGTCTTCTGGGGTCATAGGAGAGTCTCACGAAACGTATCAGAAAAAAAAAAAGAACTTTATAGTGAAATAGTAGCTTCCTTCACAGAGGCTCCATGTAGGCTGAGAACAACTGCTCCACGGCCGGGTTAATGAGTAATATTTGCTGAGTGTTTTCAAAATGTTGTCTCATATTTTGAAGCAAAACTGAAGGAGGGATAGAAATCCCACAGGCAGGCATGATGGCTCAGCTCTGAGACTCACCACCTACTGAAATGTACGTCGCTTCAGTTGTGTCCGACTCTGTGCGACCCCATAGACGGCAGCCCACCAGGCTCCCCGTCCCTGGGATTCAAAGCTCCTGAAATTCACCAGCTTTTGAAATGCGCACAAAGAAGCGAAAAGGCAGGGTACTGTGATGGGGAGAAGAAGGCAGAGGAGATGCAGGAAGCACAGGAAGGGGAGAGGTAGAAGTACAAGGAGCGAGGGGAGAGGGTGAGGGAAAGGCTGGCTGATGCCTTACACGTCTCAGACATTATTTTTATTTTTTCATGATTTGACCTTATTTTTTATATTATTTTTTAAAACATGAATTTCCAGTTTATTTAGTAAAACCAAAACATATAGCATATTATCTTAAACTGCATAGTTCCTTACAATATAATTTGGTTTGATCTTTTTTTTAATTGAAGAATTTTTTAAAAATTTAGGCTATAGTTGATTTTTTTTAATTATAGGATTTTATTTTTATTTTTTAAATGAAACAAAGATGAATATTTTTAATGATAAAAGGTACAGTTGACAAAGAAGATAGACATCATCAACCATTAGACATCTTAACAACATAGAAACAAAGATACATAAAGCAAAAGTCAGAAGAATATAAGGGAAAAGAAAAAATATATAATCAGTGAGAAATATTAACATTTCTCCAAGAATATTTTATCAAGTGCAGAAAATAGAATAGGAGCCTCTTGAATGATATTAATAATTTAAATATAATAGATTCATATTTAATGTATATTAATCATATCCTACACAAATATATTTAAAATTTTGTATCTCATACATTATTAGATGTCCATAGGACATTTAGGGAAATTGGCAAAAAGATAGACATTATTAAATTTCAAAAAGTAGAATTCTTTTTTGTTTGCGATTCAATTATACACACACACATATATTATTTTTGAAATTAGTTTCCATTGTAGGTTACTATAAGATATTGACTATAATCCCCTGTGCTATACAGTAAACCACTGCTGCTTGTTGCATATCTATTTTTTTAAATTAGAAATCTAGCATTCTATTTGCACTACGTTGAACAAGTGGAATCAAAATGTCAAATTTTTTAGTTAGGCAAAAATCCATAAGTTTTCTAAAATATATATCTTATACATACTATTTTATATATATGTAACAAAAGCGTTTCTACTATGCTTGATAAAGGCTTGAGAAAACAAAAAAAAAAAGAGAAGGAGAAATTGAAAAACAAACTAAATGAAATGGGGGCACAGAATATGACGTAGAAAAAGTGAAACAAACTAGAAGAAAGTAAAAGATCCTCCTACAGTCCCGTTGTTTTTAAACATGGCTGCTTATTAGAAACATATCTGGAACTCTGCTCCCTCCCCAAAAAAGCAATACCTGAGCATTTGTATTTGTCAAATAATTCCAAGATAATTCTGATATGCATCTGGATTTTAAAAAGTGATTATTAGGCTTTTCTATTAAATAGTAGTTTTGGTGATACAGAATTCTATAATTTTTCTGTAAACCAATCATGATACAATGGTATTAAGTAATAGTTACATAATCACAATAGTACAAGATGTTTATCGGTTTTCACAATCAATAGCCAGACAAAAAATAAGATAATTATAAATGCAAGCCATCATGGGAACATGATTAACTTAACAATAAAAAATACTCACATGCAATCTGGGGGGTCAAGCAGCGTGACTGGTGAGTGGGAGCGCATATGTGCACGCGCTTTCATCTGCTCAGTCAGTGTATGTGTTTTGCTTGGTGCAAAATGCAATGTGGGAGACCTGGGTTTGATCCCTGTGTTGGGAAGACCCCTGGAGAATGGAAAAGCTACCCACTTCAGTATTCTTGGGCTTCCCTGGTGGCTCAGCTGGTAAAGAATCTGCCTGCAATTCAGGAGACCCGGGTTCAATCCCTGCATTGGGAAGATCCCCTGGAGAAGGGAAAGGCTACCCACTCCAGTATTCTGGCCTGGAGAATTTCGTGAGTCCGTGGGGTCATGACTTTCACTCTCACTTTTCAAGGTAATTATCCATATGTATGATCCGGAGAAGGCAATGGCAACCCACTCCAGTACTCTTGCCTGGAAAATCCCATGGACTGAGGAGCCTGGTGGGCTGCAGTCTATGGGGTCGCTAAGAGTCAGACACAAGTGAGCGACTTGACTGACTTTTCTTTCATGATCCTATTACTATTTCCTTAATTGTTTGGGCTTTACTTTCTGTAGGTAGGGCTTTTCCTTCTCTTGTTTTCTGCCTAGAGAATTTCCTTTAGTATTTGTTGTAAAGCTGGTTTGGTGGTGCTAAGTCTCTTAACTTTTGCTTGTCTGGAAAAGTTTTGATTTCTCCAACAAATCTGAAGGAGAGTCTTGGTGGGTAGAGTATCCTTGGTTGTAGTTTCTTCCCTTTCATCACTTAAATATGTCATTCCATTCCCTTCTGGCTTGTAGAGTTTCTGTTGAGAAATCAGCTCATAGCCTGATGGGAGTTCCGTATGTTCCTTGTCGCTTCTTCCCTTGTCGCATTTAATATTTTATCTCTGTCTTAAATTTTTGTCAGTTTGATCACTGTGTATCTCAGTGTGTTCTTCCTTGGGTTCATCCTGTCTGGGACTCTGTGCTTCCTGGACTTGGTTGACTATTTCCTTTCCCGTGTTAGGGAAGTTTTCAGCTATTATCTCTTCAAATATGTTCTCAGGTCCTTTTATGCCTTCTCTTTCTGGGACCCCGATAATGTTCATGTATTTAATGTTGTCCCAGAGGTGAGATATTCTTTTATTCCATTCTCACAGCAAGCCCTCAGAAACATGAATTCTGTTATAAATAGATTAAGACTGGCAGTTCCATGGAGCAAAGAGCTTAGGTTTTACGTTTTTTTTAGCTTGTTGGCTTTGTCTTGGTCACTGTTGACCTACAGTGCATAGGGCAATACCTGGCATGTAGCAGATGCGTAAGAAATACGCACTGAATGGATGACTAGAGATTGAATGAAATGGACAAAGAAGGCTCTGAAGCCTGGGGATGTGTCAATGGTCAGTAAGCGCAGGAAAAGATGTTCCACATCACTATTAGGAAAGTGCAAACCAAAACCACAGTGAAACACCACTTCACACCCATTAGGATGGAGGCTATAAAATAAAGTTTTTTAAAAAAGGAAAAAAGTGTTGGCGAGGATGTAGAGAAATTTGAATACTTGTGCATTGCTGGTGAGAAAATAAAATGGCCCAGCTGCTGTGGAAAACAATATGGCATGTTCTCAAATTAAAGATAGAATTACCATATGATACAACAATTACACAATTACCCATGTGGGTGTATGTCCCAAATTATTTGAAAGCAGAGACATGAACAAATACTTGTACACTCATGCTCATAGCAGGGTGCACAAGTCCTTATTGTGGCTCCTGATCAGAGCAGGATTCACAATCACCAAAAGATGGAAGCACCAAAGTTGACCGAATAAACAAAATGTGGTTTGTACACTCAATGGAATGTTATCGAGCCTTAAAAAGACGAGAAATTCTGACACATACTCCAGCATGATGAACCTTGAAGATAGTATGCTAAGTGAAATAAGCCAGACACAAAAAGTCAAATGCTATATGATTCCTCTTACATGAGGTACATAGAGTGATCAAACTCATAGAGACAGAAAGTAGAAAGGTGGTGGCCAGGGACTCTGAGGAGGGAGAATGCAGCTGTTGCTACAGGGAACAGAGTTTCCATTTTGTAAGATGGAAGTATTTCTGTAGACGGTTGGTGATCATGATGATTACACAACGTGAATGTACTTAATGCTGCTGAACTGTATGCAGTGTTTAAAATAGAAAATTTTGTTATATGCTTTTACCACAATTAAACAATTAAAATTTTAAGTGTGTTAGCTTTAGAAAGAAAGAGAGAGTGAAGACTTTAAGAAAGGCAATGCCCTACTGCACATCACAGTACTAGTCTTGGGCAGCTGTGGAATTGGCTCAGCCTCAGATAGACAAAGGGAAGGAAAGGGAGAGAGAAACAAAGCCAGAGAAAGCTGACCAGGGCCCGAGGCCGGGCCACCGCTGGGGTGATGGGCTGTTAAAATGGCTGACCCAGCGAGGTGGAGCCCAGGACCAGGAGGGAATGCCCGCAGCGACGGGAACTTGCCTTTCCTCAAGCCCTTGTCCTCTGTGGGCTTGTCTATGAATCTAGAAGCAGAGCCGTAAGCAGAAATCTTTCCATTTCAGGTGACAGGAACCTAGCTGGTACAAGCCAAGGAGGAATCCACTGGCTCACGGGAGGAAAGCGCCAAGGGGTGAAGTGGGCTTTGTGCCTGCGTGTGAGCTCAGTCACTTCAGTCATGTCCGACTCTTTGTGACCCTATGGGCTGCAGCCCGTCAGACTCCTCTGTCCATGAAATTCTCCAGGTAAGAATACTGGAGTGGGCTTGCCATGCCCTTCTCCAGGGGATCTTCCCATCCCAGGGATTGAACCCACGTCTCTTAAGTCTCCTGCATTGACAGGCGGGTTCTTTACCACTAGCACCACCTGGACAGCCCAAAGTGGGCTTCAGGCACAGCTGAAGCCAAGAGTCTATCTTTCGCATTTTATCTCTGCTTTTCTTCCATCTCTTTGGTTCCTCAGTAGACTGGCTTTTCCCTCATGATGGCAGAAATGACCACCAGAAAAAAAAAAAAGAAATGACCACCAGAAGTTCCAGACTACATCTTACATGTCAACCTCTACAGGCTGATCCCTCTGTGACCTCGGGCACTCCAAAGTCCTCCAAAGAAATTAAACAGGCAGTCTGGAGGGCGGGGCTTTTAGGTTGAGTGTCCAGAGAAGGTGATATCAGAGCTGAAAACTATATGTTGGGAAGGAGCTGCATGGAAATGTTACTGAGCCCAAGCTCGTTCTGCTTGCCACACAACAGGCCAATAAATCAGGAGATGAGTTTGTTGGAACAAGGAATAACAACTTTAATCAGGAAGGTAGCAGACCAAGAAGATGGCAGACTAGCGTCTCAAAAATCATCTTCCCTCAGTCTGAATTTGGGCTCCTTTTATACAGAAGAGAAGGTGGGGAGGGGCCCACTGTGGCCCTGACCAGTGGCTGAGCAGAACCACTAATGGTCACTTTTTGGGGGGAGGGGCCCACTGTGGCCCCGACCAGTGGCTTAAGGGGGGGCTGCTAGAACTCCTGCCTGCCTCACTGCCACTGCACCCAGAGAAGGAAGTTGCAACTCCAGAAATCAGCAGCGTCTGAAGAAGTACCTGGCCACTCTAGCAATGTTATCCTCTGTGGAGCAAGGCATGCAGGCAGTGGAGACCATGGTGGCCACATAAAGACAGTTGACAAGCCCATCAACTGGGATCACTGCCTGAGGCAGTCTGTGCTGTGGGATCAGCCAGCCCGTGACCGTCAAGTTGGCCTTGGAGCAGGTGCCCCTGGAGCAAAGGTCCTGCCTGCCCCTGGGCGCCAGGAGCGGGCCAGCCTGGTGGAATAGGTGTGGCTGTGCTCAGAGGTGCAGCAAAGCAGTCTCTGCCTCAGTGGAGCTTAGTCCGAGGCTGGCACAGGGAAGGAAGGGACCGTCCCTCATCTTGGGTTTGGGTTAGGGAGGCCACCACTACTGAAAGGTCAGAAAGAAAGTCTTTCAAGGTGAAGGAACAGTTGGGGCCAGATCCCAGAGGATGGGCGAGCCTGGCTGACTTGGTAAGGAAAAACTCCCGATCCTCAGGGCTGACGTGGGGTGTTTAGTGTGTGAGGCTCCCCTCTAAGTGTGCATGTGTATGTGTGTGTCACCCCAGAGACAAGGATGGTGAGAGCAGACCTGTCCTAAAGCCTCTGGCTGAGACCATGCTTAGTTGCTCGGTTGTGTCTGACTCTGCAACCCTTTGGACTGGAGCCCATAGCCCACCAGGCTCCTCGGTCTGTGAGGTTTTTCAGGCAAGAGAACTAGAGAGGGTTGCTATTTTCCTCCTTCAGGGGATCTTCCCCATCCAGGGATCAAGCCCTCATCCCCTGTGTCTCCCGAATTGCAGGATGATTCCTTACCTGCTGAGTCACTGGGGGAGTCCATGGTATGCTAGATAAACTTGCCTGGGGTCTCTGCTGCTGGCAAACAGTGGAGCCAGACCTTGAACTCTTTTCTCTTTGCCTCCCCTTCTCCATCCATTTTACTGCCAAACATTAAATCTTGCTGTTGGTTGGAAGTGCAGTCATGAGGACAGGATCTGCTGCCTATGGCTTGGTCCCATTCCTAATCCCTAGCCTGCCTTCCCTTTATAAAACATCCTCAAGGGAATATAGGGGGTGCTGCTTATTCTCTGAGAACACCTTTGCTTCAACGAGGGTTCGGGGGGTGGGGGACAGCCACCCAAAATGACTTTTCCCTTTTTTATTTCTCTTGTGGAAGCAACCTTCTTGAAGTTCCAGACTAGCAGACATGGTCAGTTCATGAAGCAGTCACTGAGTACCCAAGGTAGGTCAGCCTTTAAGTCAAGACCTGGGATTAAATGGTGAACAGACCACATCTCTCAGCCCCCTTGAAGATCTTGGTGCCCATCCAGACCAAGCCTCTGTGGCAATTATTTCCTTGAAAAGCAATATCTGAGCAGAAAATAGAGGAAATCTGGCTCAGGAGAACGTTCTTGTTGTAAAGGGTTCAAAGAAAACTGATGTGCCAGGAGTACAACCCTTCGTTTCCCCCCAACTCCACATCCCTTTCAGCCCCACTTCCCTCTCAGAAATCGGCCACTCTCATCATTGCTTCCTTTCAGACAGTACTGCTTTTGCCTGGGTAGGGTTATAATGCTCTCAAACTTCGGCCACCTCTTTGGTTCTGCTTGTGTTGTATAAAACCTGTTGTAAAACCATTCTCCTTTTCAAGTCCTGTTGATTCTACCTCCTAAATCTTTTTCAGGTCCAGCCCCCATTTCGCATCTGGCCGCCACTGCCCGCGTTCAGGTCCCTGTCATTTCTTGCCATTGTCTCTGTTACTGAACCTGGTTCATTTTGCCCAAGGCACAGCAAGCCAAAACACTGAAATGCTGAGGTTTGCAGCAAAGAGAGGGTTTCTTTGCAAGACACCCAAGTGAGATGGGAAAAGGAGTCTCAAATTCACCTCCCTGAAGGCAAGGGGCTGGGGTATTTATGGAGTAACAAACAAAAGCAGCAGGATGGTCCGAGGTGTCAGGAGTGTGATTGCTTGGGGAAACGCGATTGAGAAAAGGTGAGGTCATTGTCTTTCTGAGCAGGTGTAACCAAGCTATCGGCCTCTTCGTGTTCAAAAGGTCCCCAAGTGGACACTGACACTCACCCAGTGTCAGTCGTCCCTTTGTCTTCACAGCTCAGCTCAAACTAGACACAGCTGACTCCAAGTTCCTGGAAAACATCTTATCTAGGCTGTTTGGAGGACCCACAAGTCTTTTGCAGATGACCTTGATTAGTGGGCTTCCATGATGGCTCAGAAGATAAAGAGTCTGCTTGCAATGCGGGAAACCCGGGTTCAATCCCTGTTTAGGGAAGATCCCTTGGAGAAGGAAATGGCACCCCACTCCAGTATTCTTGCCTGGAGAATCCCATGGATGGAGGGGCCTGGTGGGCTGCAGTCCATGAGGTTGCAGAGAGTCGGACATAACTGAGTGACTTCACTAACACTTTTCACTTTCATGCATTGGAGAAGGAAAAGGCAGACCACTCTAGTTTTCTTGCCTGGAGAATCCCATGGACAGAGGAGCCTGGCAGGTTATAGTCCATGGGGTCGCAAAGAGTTGGATATGACTAAGTGACAAACACACTTTGATTAGTGAGGGTGGGTGAAATAGATTTGACTAATTCCCTTCAGGATCATCACCTCCTGGTCTCCCTGTCTCCAGTCTTGTCATAAAATCCTAACTCTACGCTCCTGCTGGAGAAATCCAACTACAATGGACATTGGACCAAGGAAGAGGTTGGGGGGAAGGTTTGCGGCTGCCTAACACCCTCTGAATGCTCGCCCTGTGTTGGGGAGTTTCCCAGAGTGCAGTTCCCAGGTCCCCAGATGGCAGTCATGGCGTTCTCCAGCCTCCCCTGCTGCTAGGAAGGTGACATTGGTTTTTCCAAACAGATCCTCTCAGTTGAGACTATGGTTTTGAAGGGAATATGCAGGACAAACAGAATTGAAGTTTGTTAAGCAAGGCCATGGAGGCCTCTGGTCCTTCTGGGGGAGTGGGGTGCACTTTCTGGTAAGTGTCCTGTGGTAGAGTGCAGTTCCTGGCTGTGTGTCTCCTGATCTTGGCTTTCTGGCTCTTTGGAAGATTCTCCAGCTACCTGACCTCCTTTAATGAATTTGAGTTTTGCTTAAACCAGTCACAGTGGAGAGTTTGCTGTTTGCAGTCAAGAAACATGATGGATACAAACCACGTCGCTCCCTTGCCTAAATAGTTTTCACTGGTTTCCCTGCCCACCCAGCCTTGCTCACCCCTCCAGCCTCACACACGGCACCCCCATCTCACATTTTCTGGTCTAAGTACCAAGTGTGGAAGTCCTTGCTTCCCTCTCCTTCATGCTATTCTTTGCAGGGAAGTTTTATCCTACTATAAACTGGGACACGCCCACTTTGCAGAAGAGAAAACTGAGTCTCAGCAACGTAGTCCCATATTTACCCCAGAGCCAGAACTCAGATTTCCACGTTAGGTCTGAGATCCTGGCTCCTTGTAGGTGGAATTCAAGGCCTTCTTTTATCCCTCTTCCCACTATGCCCCTTCACCTGCTGCCCACCTACCGACCACTCAGTGCACTGTGGCTTATTCTACCCAGGCCCAGGCACCACCCAAGACCCTGCCTTAGCCCAGGCAGCTTCCTCGCCCTGGACCTTCTTCTGTCCTCTGGCCTGGTGGTGTGGTCACAGGCCCTGAAGTCTTGGCTTTGAGTCTTGGTTCTGCCTCTTCCCAGACTGGTGAGATTAGGCAAGTCATTCAAACTTTCTGTGCCTCAGTTGTCCCATCTGTAACAAGAGTGTAAAATCAGGTAATAAATCTTAAGCGTGTTGTGTGGAATAACTGAGTAAACTCAGGTTGAGTCGCTTAGTGAGCACACAGTCGCTATTAGCTACGATCATTGTCATGGTCATCTGGCCATGTCCCTGTCTGCCCACCTCTCTTGATTCCTCTTTCCTTTGGGTGGCCCTCTCTCCAGTGGGGAGGAGTCTTTGCTTCCTTGTTCAGTTCATAGACAGCAGAGGGGGTGGTTAAGAAGCTGGACCCTGGCACCAGAAGTCTTGGGTTCATACCTTAGCATTGCACACATGATTTAACCTCTCTGTGTGTCTCAGTTTCCTGGGAGAAATGGTGCTTGTAAAGGGACCTACTTCATGGAGCAGGGATGGAAAGCACACGTGTCACTACTAAACACAGTGCCTGGCTCACAGGCAGTGCTCCGTCATGTCGGTGCTTATGGCTTGTTTGTCTGTCTGGCACTCCAACCCTGAAAGGCACCTGAGCCAGGCTTCACCTATCTTTGTGTTTTTGGCACCTCGTATGGTGCCTGGACCTGGTCAGTGCTACATTAGTGCCCCATGCTTGCAGTCTGGTCTCATATCAGCTGTTTTATTCATTCTCTTTGCCCAAAGGGCACTGTTCCAGCCTGGGAAAAAAAAAATAAAAAGAGCCTTCAACCAAGCTTGGTGCCCTTGAGGGGCTGCTGGCCCAGGAAGCCCAAGAAGACCCAGGGCACGGAAAGCCTGTGAGCTGTGGGGCCTGGCACTCCTTGGCAGGGCCCTTGGAGACCACCCGCCCTCATCAGGGGGGCTTTTAGGGTCTCATTTGGAGGCATTGTGGGGAAAGTGTCCCACAGAGGGCCGCAGCATATGCTGTCTCTCGGGCGATGCCAGATGGTGGGGATTTGGCTGGGTTCCCTCCAGATCTGTGAGCCTGCTGACCCATTCAGAGGCTCCAAAATGCAAAGGAAAAATGATAATGGTGCTTTGAAATGACTGGAGCTAGAAGTCACGTGGAGCCTGGCAGTGAAGGAGCACACTCTTGATGCTGGTACTTGACTGCATTCACGCACCAGTGAAGCAGGTTGGATTCCAGCTGGCTTAATGACCACCCTGGTTAGCTGTCTGGTTCATTCCATCTGACCACCATGAAAAGGATCTGGCATAGAGAGCTGATTAAGAGATCAGGCCCTGGAGCCCCACTGCCTGGGCTCAGATCACAGCTTCGGCTTTTATCAGTTGTGTGAACCTTAGGTAAAGAACTTAACTTTCTGTGCCTCCATATTCTTATCTATAAAGTGGGAATACTTTTGCTGTAAAAGCAGAAAAACATTCTGGATGAACAATGCTGTTTGCCTGTGTATCACCATGACATCAGCTAACGCTCATGCAGCCCTCCCCTTGCACCAGAACTGTTCTTCACTTGTATTCTCTCACTTAATCCTTACAACCACCCTGTGAGGGAGGTGCTATAATTATCTCTATTTTTTTTTTTTTTAATCAGCAAAGTAAGCAGAGTTCAAACAACTCATTCAAGTTTGTAAAGCTGGAAGGTGGCTGAAGCAGGATTCGAACTTAGCCAGTCTGGCCCACAGTCCATGTTCTCACCATTGAGCCGTGCTGCCTGACAATAGGACTGCTGCTGCTAAGTCGCTTCAGTCGTGTCCGACTCTGTGCGACCCCATAGACGTCTGGCAGCCCACCAGGCTCCCCCGTCCCTGGGATTCTCCAGGCAAGAACACTGGAGTGGGTTGCCATTTCCTTCTCCAGTGCATGAAAGTGAAAAGTGAAAGTGAAGTCGCTCAGACGTGTCCGACTCTCAGCGACCCCATGGACTGCAGCCTAGCAGGCTCCTCCATCCATGGGATTTTCCAGGCAAGAGGACTGGAGTGGGCTGCCATCGCCTTCTCGAACAATAGGACTGAGGCTTCTTTGAAGACGGTCTTGCCTTGCAGCGAGTGTTTATGACCCGCTCAGGAAGACTAGAAAGCCATGTATGCAACAACTCAAAGCAACCACACACTCTCAGCTTAACTAACTGATGAAAACTGATCTTTTCCTCTCAAAGTGCAAGGCGTTACTTTGGATGATTTGGACCGTAAGTAGCAGTTAACCCTGTGCTGTGTGCTAAGTCACTTACAGTCGTGTCCGACTCTTTGTGACCCTTTGGACTGTAGCCCACCAGGCTCCTCTGTCCACGTGATTCTCCAGGCAAGAATACTGGAGTGGGTTGCTATGCCCTCCTCCAGGGGATCTTCTCACCCTAGGGACTGAACCCACGTCTCTCATGTCTCCTGCATTGGCAGGCAGGTTCTTTACCCCTAGTGCCTCCTGGGGAGCCCAACAGTTAACCCTATTCCAAGTGTTTTCAACAATGATAACGTCAGTGGCTATTATGATTCACATAGGAGTTTGGGTTGTTGCTGCAGTTTGGTTAATCCAGTGACTCAGGGATGTCATTAAGGAACCTGAGTCTTTCCCATTTTCTCTTGTGTGATCTTTGGAATGTCAGCCTTTTCCACAGACCAGCTCGCCTCTTGACAGCAAGGTGGCTGCCCACACTTCCAGGTAGTTCTGCATGTGAAAAATGTCTGAAAGTGAGGGGAGTGATCTTTTGTTCTTGGGTATTTTCTTAGGAGTCTGAAAACATTCTCTAGAATCTTCCAGAAGACTTCTCATTAGGTCTGATTGGCCGGTAGTGGGGTCACATGCTCCTTCCTGGACCAATCCCTGCAAGGGGGTGTGACTTCCCTGCCTGGTCCTCTGGAGTTGAGTAGATGGTGGCAAACAGCAGCCCTCATCCTTGCACAGACCTTCTCTACTTCCCTTGACTTGCCTCCGCCATCCCTCCTGCAGGAATGCCTGTCCCGTTCCTCAGTGTCATCCTGATGAACCATTTGCATCATTTAGGAATCAGGTCAGTTGCAAGTAACAGGCAAGCCAACTAAGAGTGACTTGAATGAAGATGGGTTTGTTTTTCTCTCATCATGGGAAGAAGCTCAGAGACAGGCAGTGGGGAACCAGGGCTGTATCCATCATTGATGTTCCAGGGACCAGGCTCTCTCTGGCTCCCCACTTAGCATCCTCAGCAGACTGGTCTTCATCCACAGGCTCGTCTACCACCTTCTGGTTCTAAAGTGGCAGTTTCATCTCCAGGCGGGAAGAAGAAAGAAGGAAGGAGGGGTGATTCCTGTGTCGCAAAAGTACCAGTGCATTCTCAGAAATGCTGTCCAGACATCCACGTATGTTCCATTTGCTGCAGGGAGGTCCTGTGGCCACATTAGCTGAAAGAGAGTCTGGGGAAAAG
>NW_011494610.1:2267313-2267620 GCF_000754665.1 Bison bison bison
AGTCTGGGAAACAGGGCATCTTAGCTGGGCACAAAGGCACCTTGATCAAAGCCACGGTCCTGATGCTGAAGAGCAAGAAGTAGATACTTCAGTTAAGTTCAGTTCAGTCGCTCAGTCGTGTCCGACTCTTGGCGACCCCATGAATCGCAGCACGCCAGGCCCCTGTGTCCATCACCAACTCCTGGAGTTCACTCAGACTCACATCCATCGAGTCAGTGATACCATCCAGCCATCTCATCCTCTGTCGTCCCCTTCTCCTCCTTCCCCCAATCCCTCCCAGCATCAGAGTCTTTTCCAATGAGTCAAC
>NW_011494610.1:2267720-2275023 GCF_000754665.1 Bison bison bison
CAGTTCAAAAGCATCAATTCTTCGTCGCTCAGCCTTCTTCACAGTCCAACTCTCACATCCATACATGACCACTGGAAAAACCGTAGCCTTGACTAGATGGACCTTTGTTGGCAAAGTAATGTCTCTGCTTTTGAATATGCTATCTAGGTTGGTCATAACTTTCCTTCCAAGGAGTAAGTGTCTTTTAATTTCATGGCTGCAATCACCATCTGCAGTGATTTTGGAGTCCAAAAAAATAAAGTCTGACTTAGGGGGCAACTAACTGTGTCTGCCACATCCTTCTTTACAGCTCAGCTCATATTGCACTCTCGAGTAAGTCCTTTCCTACTGGCTTCAAGTGAATGGGCTCCGCTTTCCTTCTGAGAAACGTGAGAAAGAGGGGAAATCTAATGAAATACCTTATGTGTGTCATCTGGGTCATTTCTCCAGACACTTTCAGGTGGTGTTGAAGGCAGATCTTCGATGGTTGGGGAAACAGAGGCTCAGAAGGTAGTAATGGTTTGCCCAAGGTCATAGCTAGCATGGGGCTTAGCAGGAACGTGGAGTCTCATTAAGCACACACTCTCTCCCACCCACCAGTTCTTACAAACTCCAGTTAGCCTGGGTTGGTGGTCCCTGTCTGCTCACAGCGGTTTTCCCTTCACTTCGCTTTTCCCGGTTATGCTGCACGTTCCTTAAGGTCCTCGGGGCTCCTGTGTCCTCACACAAGGGGAAGAGGCCCAACACCGACCTCCTGGATGAGGATAGAGGACCATCGTGTGCTGGAACCTGCGCTGGAGCACGATTGCCAGCCTCTGACTCTAGAAACCAGAGCACATTGCTTCTAACCGTGGGGAGAACATTAAGCTTTCCAGTGGGCCCTGTGCTTGGACAGATGCGAACGCAAACTCGGAACATTTTTCTCCTTCCTCTCCCTCCCGAGTTCTGCTGGGGGCCAGTTCATGGGAAGTCGGTTAATTGGAACTGTCCCTGCCGCCCCAGTGAGAAATGGGACGTTGTACACCACATCCCCTGGAGAAAGACTCCCATCTGCTCACTCCAGGAGGATAATTACGTGTATAAATTACCGACCTTCTCATCCCTCCCCAGCCCGGCTGTGGGAGGGGCTGTGCTCAAGATGAAGACTCCCGAGTGACCTTTGCGATGCAGGAATATGACTAAATCAGCTTCTGGATCCGTCATCTGCCCTGAGCTCGACTGCAGTATTGATTTTCCATTTCAGGGGTGGAAAACGGACATTTATTTTGAAACCTGTTTGGTAATGAATCTGCGATTGGAGGAGGATGCTTCGACGATGATTATTCTTGAACTTGGCGTGACTTCCAGCAGCAGAGAACGTCCCCGCCTGTCTCTGGGTTTACTTTAACCTCTTATGAGAAGCAAGACCCCAGGCTGAGCAGCTTAGGAAATGAACCAAGTGATTCCCTTGGCCGTAATGTAGTAAATCTCTTTCTGAATACCCCAGCTATAAAATAGATTATGTAGAACTTTCTGTACCTGAGACAGCCCTGGTCTGGAGGCGAGGGTTTGTAGGTGGGGTCTGGTCACTACTCTGGTCACTTGGGGGGCTTACTTCTTCTTCAGGGCCCTCAGTGCCCCCCTCCCCGCCCGGGGGGTGGGGTGGGAGGAGATTAGATTTCAGTTACCCTGGTGGTGAGCAGGAGCACAATCACCATCCCCTAAGATGTCTGTGTCCTAGTTCTTGGAAACTAAATATACTTGTTACATGGCAAGGGGGAGTTAGGTTGCAGATGGAATTAAGTTGCTTAATTTGCTGACCTTAAACTAGGAAAATGATCCTGGGTTATCTGGGGTGGGGGGGGGCAGAACAGTGTTATCACCAGGGTCCTTGTAAGTGGACAAGGGAGGCATAAGGGGGAGAAGCAGAGAGCTGGCAGCATGAGGACTCACCCTGACATGGCTGCCTTTGAAGATGGAAGGAAGAGGCCGTGAGGCAAGGAGTGGGGGAGTGGCCAGAAGCAGATTCTCCCTTAGACTAGCCTCGCTGAGATGTTAGTTCCAGGCCTCTGAGACCCGTGACGATGAAAGTCAGTCCTTGCAGAGTGCACACCACGTGCTAGCCGCAGTCTGAGGAACTCCACAGGTGTCACCTCGTTGCATCTTTAGAGAAACGATGAAAGGTGGGGATGATTACTGCCCCCGCCATTTGACAAACGAGGAACAGAAGCCCAGAGAAAACACCTCACTTTCCCGGGGTCACGGGGCTGGGGATGGCGGAGCCTGGGTTCCCACCCTTGTGGATCATCAGCCTGCCCCCGTTCTCCGTGCAGACAATGCATGTTTCCTCAATTTCAGGGAAAGTGCTGTGCAAAGATGGCACCGGCGAGGGTGACCGCAAGTCCCAGTCTGCCCGGGACCAGCGCCATGTCCTGGAACAGCTGTTAATGGTGCCTCCAGTCGTCATCGGCCGGGATCTGGTTTGGGGGATGAGTCATGTCGCCACTCCACGGACACTTCCTCCCATGGGGACTGAAGTCTCCGGAGGTGAGCGAGCGGAGCTGGACCAGCTGGGTTCAAGGAACACGTAAGGAAGCCCTGGAACTGGGTAACTTGCATTTGAGTCTTGGTGTTAGGACCGTTTTATTCTGTGACCCTGGGAGGTAAGAGCCTGCAAGCTCAGCTGTCAGCCCAGGGCTGACTTTTCTTGTCCTCATCTTTTGCTGCTCTTTTCCCTCACTTCCCTGGGATGCCCAAATATGGTCAGGCACACATCTTGCCCGTGGCCTTTGCTCGTATCCACATTAATTACGGCCTTTCCTCTAATTCTTTGCTCAAATGTCAACGCAGAGATGCCTTCATGACCACTCTATTTAAAATTGCAAATGACTCCCCCGCAAAAAACGTATCTCCTTCCCTTCCTATATCGATCTTCAAAAATCCAGACACATTCTGACTTATTATATCTGTTACTTATTTATCCTGTTTATACTCTCTCTGCCCCAACAGAATTAGCGTCCCAGAGGGTCAGGATGTTTGCCTTTTTCTTTTTAAACTACTATGTCCCTGGGACCACCAACAGCATGTCATGTAGTGAGCACTCAGTGAGTGACTGAATGAATTCAGGGAAGAAATGACATCTTGGCATAAGTTTCCGAAATTGAGGAATGAATGTAAGGGATATGAAAGTGAGTTTCTCATTTGCTTTTCAGATTCAGCAAACTTTTCCTTTGTGCTGCCTGCATTTGTTGTCGTGTTTACACACTCCCTGCTGCTATCTAAACATGCATTTATTTCCTACCAGGACTCTGTCTTTCTCTATTTTAATTACCAGTGCATCTAGGATTTATTTCCATGGATGTAATGAGATATGGATCGGATTTAATTTTTTTTATCTAGATTGTTAGGTCATTTCCAAGTGGTCTGAATGTCATTTATTGAACAATCTATCTTCTGCCAAATAATGGAAATGCAAGTATTATCACATTGTGAAATCTTATATCTTTTCCTGAGCTTTCTATTGAGTTCTGTTCTCAATCAGTGCACACTTCAGTTATTATGATTCTGTGTGAGAATATCTGATATAAACTAACTCCATAATTTCTTTTTCTTTAAAAAAAATTTTTTTTATGACTTTCTTTTCCAAATTCACTATGGACCATTTTTCTCATGGTAACTGCATGGAACTTCACATCTTAGAGCTTGCAAGAAGGGAAATAGATATCTAGTCAACATTGACTCTTATGTAGGAATATACTGGGGGCTTCCCAGGTGGTTCTAGTGGTAAAGAACCTACCTGCCCAATGCAGGAGATGTAAGAGATGTGGGTTTAATCCCTGGGTTGGGAATATGGCAACCCACTTTTCCCTGGAGGAGGGGATGGCAACAGACTCCAGTATTCTTGCCTGGAGAATCCATGGACAGAGAAGCTTACAGTCCATAGGGTCACAAAGAGTCAGACACGACTGAAGCAACTTAGCACCACCAGTAACACACTAATATAGCTTATTCTTTGATTCTTTCTTTTCAGAGTTTTATTCACATGGCTCCCACAGACTTGTTATAATAACAATACCTAAGTCTTGTATATCATTGTTGTTGAAAATTGGATTTGTTTCTCTTTGGGGTTTAACTTGCTTATTCTTGATACATAGGACACATTAATTTGCATCTGTTTTGCTTTTTCCCTTTATTCCTGTATCAACGCCAAAATTGGTAAAGCAAGTTCCTCTTAAACTTCCTTCCTTTTCAGCAGACTTTTAGGTTCTCTTTACTTGTTTCTCTCCTTATGGAAATGTCATAATTGACTTGCTTAGCTCCCTAAATATCAGCTGATTTTGTAGCTCTTGGCACTTCTGGCACAATTATAAACTCCGAAAGTTCTGCTTGATTCTCTTGGATTCTCCAAGTGGATGACCCTCTGATACTTTGTTCAAACTCCTCTACCTTGCACAGACTGTCCAAGTGTCTGGCCATTAATCACTTGCTGCCCGCTCTGTCCACCCCTCCTGTCCTCCTCGGAGTGGTCTGGGGATGATGTCTCTGCTCAAAGCCCTCCATGGATGTCTGGATGTGTCATCTCATTCAGAATGAAAAGCAGGGCAGAAAAAAATGGACCAAGAGTTCGGAGAACTGGCTCTGGAGCCAGCTTTATCCCTATCTCTAGAAAAATAGGGAAATTTCTTCTGTTTTAAATGGTGAGATGTAGGTGTTTCAAGAGGCAAAGGGATTAGCCATCCTGTGGCTGTGACTGTGAAAGTCACTTAGTCGTGTCCGACTCTTTGCAAGGGTCCATGGAATTCTCCAGGCCAGAATACTGGAGTGGGCAGCCTTTCCCTTCTCCAGGGGAACTTCCCAACCCAGGAATTGAACCTGGGCCTCCCGCATGGCAGGCGAGAATTCTACCACTGAACCACCCATACACCAGTCCAGGGGTCCCCAAACTCTCCTGAATTCCCTCCCTGACTCCCCACCTCAACCCCGCTCCTGATCCCCTCTCCTGAGGCCCTGGCCCAGGGGTCTGTTGCCCTTGACTCTCATCCTTCCTCTTCCTGGCTCAGCAGGACCCATCATTCCTTGTCGACTGTTCCGCTGATGTACAGATTCCCCAAAACTGTGGCCACAGCAGCATTTGAACTTTGAAAAATGAAAAGCAATTTTTTTTTTCTTCAAAAAGGAAACAACTGTACCAGGAGAGTGGAAGGAAATTCTCCAGTGGGAATTGGTTGGTGATTATACTGACAGGGGATCCAAGTTCATTTTCCAGCCAGGCTTCAGAAATGAGGAAACTGAGCCAAGCGGTGAGCTCACGAGATCTTAAAGTCATATCCGACTGTGTGGGAAAGAGTTCAAGTATATATTTATGCAGTATCCATTCCCCTCCCCCCCAAACAGACATGAGGCAGATTTCAACATCACTTGTTGAATTCCTCACCTGTGGCATCATTTTTCAACCTCCAGCCAATCAGTGGCTCCCAACGCCTCCTTCTCAAATTCTAGCCTCTGTCCCAAGACCCAGACCTTGGTATTTGCTCTCAACTTTATGTCCAGAAGATTCAACAAAATCATCTTTTTCACCCACCACAACACACTTCTCCAGATATCCATGCTTCTATTCAGACCCCTCATCAGTCAGTCACTCAGGTTCAAAGACATTCCAGTCTTCTTTGGCTCCTCCTGGACATTGGTTAGGATGTTTTAGGCCACAAGTCACAGCAACTCCAAAAAACAGCAGTTCATGAAAGAACAAGTGTTTTTAGCAAAATATGGGAGAGGGCAGCTGAAGGCATCACATATTCTCCTTTTGCCAAAAACAAGGGAAAAGGGACAATTCAAGGGAGCACTGTCCTTACACGTGTCCCTCTTTTGGAGGTGGGGCTGTGCTACATGGCTTGCAGGATCTTGGTTCCCCAACTGGGGGCTGAATCTGGGCCCTGGCAGTGAAAGCGCCGAGCGCCAAGTCCTAATCACTTAACTGCCAGGGAATTCCACACCAGTCCTTTTTATGAGGAATAAAAACCTTTCCCGGCAGCCCCATCACATAGCCTCTTCGGCCCCCTTGTCCAGAGTGAGGTCACGGGGCAGCCTTCACTGCAGGTGGAGGGGGCAGGCAGGGCAAACATGTGGTATGGTGCCTGGGAGAATCGGGGTTGGTGGTTTTTGACCAATTGTGATTTGTTGCCATTTGCTCAGGAAAAACCAGGAAGGTTTTTGGCAAGAAGGACGGGGACGGCTGCTGGATCCGCAAACATCACTGCCTGCCACGCTGTCTTCTTCCCACGTCCCATCCAGGATGCAGCCCTGCTCCTCCCCGCAGTGGCTCCATCCTCTTTGTTTCGTTCCCATTGCCAACACCTTTATTCAAACGGCACCACCTCTCGCTTCGATCCTGATAATTGCCTCTTAACTAGACATACCACCTCCCATCTTTTCTCTCCCAAGAGACTGACACCCAGTTCCTCAAGTACAAACGCTGACTCGCTCAACTCTGGATCCTAGCTACCTGTGGTTGCTCCCTCTTGTGTATCAAATGAAAAGCAAACCTCCTCACATGGACAGTTAAGTCCTTCCACAATATGACCCCTGATAAAATCAGTCCTGTTTGCAGCCAGACCAGTAGGGGAACTGAGTCAAACAACTCACCTAGCAGTGGGTGGGTAGGTCGTGATGTTCCCAATGAATGGGAACAAAGCTTGTGGAATATAAACACGTTCAGAAGAGATCCCATCATGACCCTCTTTGAAACTAGACAGAGACAAGACCATACTACAGCTACGGAGAGGATCAAATGTGCCCCCTTTCTGCTAACAAGAGTGATGGCTGTCTCATTACCAATGACAACCCTGGCCCTGTGTTCATCTCTGCAAGATAAAAATATTTAAGACACTCCATCACATCATAATGTCGTACGTCAATTGTATCTCAAGAAAAACATACTGGATCACCAAACTGCCCCCTCTTCTTGACCCTGCATCTTCAGTCCCTTAGAATCAGTCAGTAGTAGCTCAGATCCTATAGGAAGCTCTTCCCCGCATATTTATTGATTTGTTTGCATTGGGTCTTCGTTGCATCATGCGGGGTCTTTCATTTCATAGTCTCTCTAGTGGCTGGTGGGCTTAGGAGTTTTGGCACATGGAGGCTTGGTTGCTCCAGGGCATGTGGGCTCTCAGTTTCCCTAACCAGGGATTGAACCCGAGTCCCCTGCATTACAAGGCGAATTCTTAACCCCTGGACCACCAGGAAAGTCTCTTCTGTGTTAGTTCAGTTCAGTTCAGTTGCTCAGTCATGTCTGACTCTTCGCGACCCCATGAATTGCAGCACACCAGGCCTCCCTGTCCATCACCAA
>NW_011494610.1:2275270-2294017 GCF_000754665.1 Bison bison bison
CAAGAGTCTTCTCCAACACCACAGTTCAAAAGCATCAATTCTTTGGCGCTCAGCCTTCTTCACAGTCCAACTCTCACATCCATACATGACCACAGGAAAAACCATAGCCTTGACTAGACGGACCTTTGTTGGCAAAGTAATGTCTCTGCTTTTGAATAGGTTGGTCATAACTTTCCTTCCAAGGAGTAAGTGTCTTTTAATTTCATGGCTGCAGTCACCATCTGCAGTGATTTTGGAGCCCCCCAAAATAGAGTCTGACACTGTTTCCACTGTTTCCCCATCTATTTCTCATGAAGTGATGGGACCGGATGCCATGATCTTCGTTTTCTGAATGTTGAGCTTTAAGCCAACTTTTTCACTCTCCACTTTCACTTTCATCAAGAGGCTTTTTAGTTCTCTTACCAAAAGTGTCCTGAGTCACCACAGGCATGATCTCCTTTGTTGTCATGAACGTCACTGTGCTGTAGCTAAATGTAACTAAATGTAACTGTGGCTGCAGGGAGTTCCTGGTGGTCTCTGCTTGGTAAACTTTCATATCATGATCCAGCCTTCTAACTTCATCCCTTTCAGTTCCCCCAACAGCTCCTTTCTAATTCAGAACCTGTTCAGTATCATAATTCTGATCATGCTTCAGATTCATAATTCTGCCCCAGCCTCTGGATCCAGCTGCCATTTTCCATGAAAGATGGAGGACTGAGAGAAGGAGGTGTAGACTGCACCATAAATAAAGAATTACCAAAGTCTGTGAGAAACTCAATAGGTCACAGCCCCAGGCGCTGCAACAGAGAAAGTCTAAGGAAAAGAAATGTGGTCAGGAAACCCGTAGACTAAAAAGACATAACAAGATTTACCAAATGGGTAACGTCCAGTAGAAGATCTAAGGAGGCACACTGGAGTGATGATGCCATAAAGATTGTAGGGAGGTATTCACTGTAAGAGTCAGAAGGTCGCTTACTTTTGGAGTGAGGGCTGGGCTGTGATTGGGATGCAGCCACGGGGCAAGGGAGGGTCTTCCTGCAAAGTGCTATGTCTTGACCTGGTCCTCATTATAAGGATGTCCGTTGATATATTTCACTACGCTATATATATATTTTTTGTTGAGTTTCAGGTACCTGTGTTTAATTTTTAACTGAAAAGGTTAAAAGGTGTAACCTTGAACCGGTCAGTTTCTATAGACAAGGAAACAAGAAGCCCACTTAGGGAGCTATTACAGCACACGAGGAGAGAGAGGGCTGGAATGAAGACAGGGAGCTGTGGATGGATGCTGGATATTTTCCAAGGAAGGACCAACAGGACTCACTGCCATGCTGGACTGAGTGTGAGGTAAAGAGAAGAAGCAAAGTGATGCTGGCGCCTCTCCTTCTTCCATGCTTGCGTGTCCTGGGGAATGTGGTAGCCAAAGGCATCTGTATGCATGGGATGGAGATTACACAAAAGTATTAAAGAAGCAGTTACCATCTGGTGGCTCAGATGGTAAAGAATCTGCCTGCAATGTGGGAGACCTGGGTTCGATCCCTGAGTTGAGAAGATCCCCTGGAGGAGAGGGCATGGCAAACCACTCCAGTATTCTAGCCTGGAGAATCACCATGGACAGAAGAGCCTGGCAGGCTACAGTCCATGGGGTCGCAAAGAGCTGGGCACAACTGAGTGACTAAGCACGTGCACACACACACACACACACACCACCTGAGTGAGCGTGACACCAATCAAGGAGGGAAGAAATGATGGTGGTGGGGTGGCCTTTACTCTGGAAGGCTCTCATGGTTCCTGGTGGGAAGTGACCACCAGATGTGGACAGTTGCTGGAAGCAGCATTGCCCAGGGGCATTTCATGACCTTGGGGAATTTGAAACGAGCAGAGATTGTCATTCTAACATGTCAGATCTTCATTGTCCTGGCAACTATGGAGTGAAGAGCCACCCTCCCATCCCCAGCCACAACACAAACCTCTCTCTCTCATTTCTGAAATTCAAGTTAAACAAGATGTCCCTTTTATGGGAGCTCATTATCCATTTGTTGACTTGAATAATCTATCTTGTCTCCTTAAAAATGTCAAGGTCGTAAAACAAGGGAGCCAGACACTTAAATAATTTAAGAGAAAAAGATTGTCAACAGGCAACTCTTTTACATTGATTTTAGTACACTTCACGCCTAGATTTGAGAAATAGTAATGTGCAGTTATGTGTCTTATGAAAATCTGCTTTTTGGCAATTTAAATGCTATTTTCCCTCTGACTTCTGACCTGTGGAACTTACCTTCTGCTCCTCACTAGCTATAGGGTTTCTCAGGCCTGCCCCCTGAAATGTAAACCATCTGTAAGCCAACATTTCCATGGACCGGGGGAGCTATTAGAATCTAGGCCCTAGGAAGGCATCCGATGTCCAGCTTATAACCAGGCATCCATTTTGAACTGATTTCTTGGCAAGAAGGCCGCCTGCAGATTTAAATGGGTTCCCCCACCTCGGGTTCTGGGAAGTCTGCAGGCAGCCGCCCTAAAAGTGAGTTATGTCAGCATTCCAGAATTCCTAATGAATTCTCCTGAACAAAAAAAACGCTGTTGCACCCCTTCCCTCAAGTCACATTTCTAGTTGATTCATGAGCAAAGGCACGGAAGAAAAAATCTATGGCTTTGAGGGAATCAGGAAGAGTGAAATCATTTCTGCTCTAAGAAATCACTGCGCCCCAATTATTTTATTTGTTAGGAAAAAGGAACCTCGTTTTCCATTTAGTCCTTCCTCTAAATCTAGATTCAGAGTCCCCACCTCTACCCCCAAACCCTTGGGACCCGTTTGAAATTCCATCTAGTTTACATAAAATCCATCTGCAAACTTCCTGATCAAAGTCATCGCCTCTTGCCTGCAAAGAGGCCGCCCCAAGTGAAACTGTGCTTGGCTGAGCCCAGCTTGACCCCTCGGTGGCCTTTCCCGGCGTGGGCACGAGGGCCTCCCCTGGCTGGGGCATTCTGCCCATTCGTGGGGGAGAGGCCCTGGGCACAATTACCCTGCTCCAATATTGATGCCTTTCACAGGGTTGCTCAGGCTAATTAAAAGTCACGCTGTGCATGATTTTAATTAGGATTCGTATCAGGCTGGGGAAGACTTTCAAAGGGAGAGGAAACCACAAGCTGAGCACTGAGGGTGGAGGGCAGCAGGGAGGCGGGGAGGACAGTTTATTTATAACCTTTCCTGCCACGTGCATGTTGTGGAGGCCAACAGACATATTCCCGCCCCGAAGGGCAGAGGAGCTGGAACTCCAGAGTCCACTGTGGCTTGATGGATTCCAGTCTTCCTAAGCTGGAGTTTCTGGAATGCTCTGGAATTTCCCCTCATGGCAGCTGAGGCTTGCACACTCCATTTCAGTAAAGGTGAGAGAGTCAGGGATTTGGGCTCCAGCCCACCGTTAACCCTCAGAGTCATCACACCCTGGAAGTTCAGCCTCTAGACTCACACTGGGGTTGGTTATGAGCAGGAAGTGGAACCATTACTGTCCAACAAGGCTGGTGCTGTTTCAACCAGCTTTGATCCCCCAGGGTCGAATGTGTCATACGTCCAGAGCTCAGGGCAGCTCCTAACATATATGGGGGGAGTGGTGGTGGTGGTGGTTTAGTTGCTAAAGGTCATGTCTGACTCTGTGACCCCTTGGGCTGTAGATTGCCAGGCTTCTCTGTTTGTGGGATTTCCCAGGCAACAGTACTGGCGTGGGTTGCCATTTCCTTCTCCAGGGAATCTCCCAGATCTAGGGATCAACCTGTATCTCCTGCATTTCAGGCAGATCCTTTACTGATGTGCTGTCAGGGAAGCCCAACACATACAAGTAATCAGCTATTAAAAATATGACCGTTTTGCATGTTTCCTCTCATGTTTTCAGTTTTTGTGAAATCGGAGACAGGGTTCATTTCATCAGTATATTCTGAGACCCTAGAAAATTCCTGGCCTGTCATTGTGGCTGGCTACAGTGTTTGTTGATTTCCTCCCAGGAAATGAGACACCCAATCAGAGCCCACTCTAAAGGGAAGATACTTACAGCAATGGGAATGTACTTGGCTGCAATACAGACTCCTCCTGCCTGAGCCCATGCTCAGCAGCTCAGTCGTGTCTGACTCTCTGCAACCCTCTGGACTTAGCCTGCAGAGCCCCTGACTGACTATCTTAGTCTTTAAAGACGTCTTCTTATCTCGTATCGAATGAGGAGTCTGGAACCCTGAGAGCTCAGGGCAGGTTTGGCAGCAGGGTGCTGTCACCATGGATGCTACATCTTTACACATGTCTGCTCTGCCTTTCTCAGAGTTTTGGCTTTTCATCCTCATCGTCACAAGATGGCTGCTCCCATCCCTGGAAGAGAGAAAGAGTCAAAAGCAAAAGGTTTTGTCATGAGGCTTTGTCTCTTTGTTTTCAGTGTGGGCTGCCCCCAACACACTTCTCCTTACATTGTATTAACCAGAACAGATTCACAGGCAAACTCCTGAACCAATCGCTGACATAGGGGAAAAGGATGTACCACAGTGGTTACAGACCACTTCTGGGATGGAATATGGGCTAGCTTCCCTGAGATCTTGAGGTCACTAACTCCTATCTCGACACAAAATCAGAAATCAGTAGGAAGGCGGGGGGGAGGGTGAATGGCTGTTGGGAAGACAACTGAGACTGCCTGTCTGCCTGCCATTCTATTACTGCTATAATTGTTACCAGACAATTTTGCTAACCCTATGGAAACTTGGGGTTTCCCTTATAGCTCAGTTGGTAAGGAATCCACTTGGAATGCAGGAAATCCAGGTTCAATTCCTGGGTTGGGAAGATCCCCTGGAGAAGGGATAGGCTACCCACTCCAGTATTCTTGGGGTTCCCTTGTGGCTCAGCTAGTAAAGAATCTGCCTGCAATGCAGGAGACCTGCGTTCGACCCCTGGGTTGGACCCTTGACCCTTGTCAGCTCTACTGTAAAGATCACCCACTAGGAGTAATAGAAGACCTGGGTCTTCTGGTGAGTAGGTTCCACATTGCCAGCAAGAACACAGGTGCCTTCTCTCTTTCCATTCAACATCATGAGCTGTATATGCCTCATGAGCATAATGTGACTGCTGATGTGCATGCAACTGAATCTGTGTCCTTCATTTCAGTTCAGTTCAGTTGCTCAGTCGTGTCCAATTCTTTTCGACCCCATGAACTGCAGCACGCCAGGCCTCCCTGTCCATCACCAACTCCTGGAGTTCACCCAGACTCACGTCCATCGAGTCAGTGATGCCATCCAGCCATCTCATCCTCTGTCGTCCCCTTCTCCTGCCCCCAATCCCTCCCAGCATCAGAGTCTTTTCCAATGAGTCAACTAATCAAAGTATTGGAGTTTCAGCTTTAGCATCAGTCCTTCCAAAGAACACCCAGGACTGATCTCCTTTAGAATGGACTGGTTGGATTAGTAACATCTAATTTTATCTCCTTGGTCACCTGCTTAGCCATCCAAGACCAGGAGACTTTTTACAAGCATGCCATTTAGATTTAAATACCAACATATTTAGCTAAAAGAGTTGAAAGCAGTCTCCCAGAAGTACAAGAAAATTGGGCAGAGAGAGTGAGAAAATGCCTTTTCTGTAACACAGCTTACAGAATTATTTGGTCATTTAATCTGTATGCATGTACCTTTGATTAAATAAACAGAAAAGTAAGATAGGGGTCATCTGTGAAATGGGCCTGTGTCCCAAACTTGACCTTAGCTGCTGGGGGCAGGGAGGGGGTGGGCAGGAACTAGGATCCAGGTCCCTGCCCCACCAACACCCTCCTCCCCGCTCCTCCAATCTGGTTGCAGCTTCTCAGCTGGAGCATAAAGCAAGAGAAGTGATTTCACCTAATCACCTGGGTCATTTTCGCAAAAATTGATTTCTTTTTAACGGTTTTTTCACAAGGAACAAAAATGAGCATGAGAGGCAGCCAGATTGCTGTCCCTGCTGGCTCTCGCTCTCAGGAGGGGGCTGGCCTGAAAGGGCAAGTGCCTTTGGATCAGACTTCAATTTTCAACCCATCTGGAGAGGCAGCCGCTTCGATGCTGTTTCATGAAATGAAATGGCAACTTAGGGAGAGACAAATAAATCGGCCTGAAATGCTTTTGACACATGCCCGAGAGCACTGCTAACGGGGCTGAGAGGCCCAGAATCAGCTCCTGTTAACTCCCGTGGTTCAAATTCTTTGAAAATGTCTTCAAGCTCCCCTCGAAACCAAAAGTTGACTCAGAGGACTGGAGCTTGACCCGAGCTTGGGTTCTAACTTGCTGTGCAGCCAAGGAAGAGTCAACCACTCCGGGCTTCATGTCCGTCTGTCAAAGGAGGCAGAATGGTTCCCACTGTGAATGCTCAAAGGGGCAATAGGAAAAGCAAGCAAGGTCAGAGCAATGACTCCAAATTCTAAATTATGTTATGGAGTATTTAAGACATTTTCTTGGGCTTTCCATTGCAAATGCCTTGTAACAGCCCTTTTAATGAGACCAATCTGCTGTTATCATTCCTGTGTTAGGGAGAGAGTGTCCACATAGGTAAGGACATGCAGGAGGATGACCATCACACAGTTTAGGCCACCTCTGCAGGGAAGGAGGGACACGCATGCAGGATGGGGCCTCTACTCTCTCCGGACGTCTGCCAGGAAGAGATGTGGACACCGTTTGTATATCTCATCCTCAGTGCTGTTGCCATTTGGGACTGGATAACTGTGTTGTAGGGATGTGTCCTCTGCACTGGAAGACGTTTAGCAGCATCCCCGGCCTCTACCCCCTAGATGCCCGTGGCACCCTCCTCTCCAAGTAGTGACAGCTGTAAGAATGTCTCCAGACATTGCCCAATGGCCCCCACGGGCAAAATCGACCCCAGTCAAGACACAAGGGAAAAAAAAAAAAAGGCTCTTTGTCTCAGAAACATTAGATGACTTCTCCAAAGTCACACAGTCAGCAAATGAAAGAGATCTGGCATCCGGGTCGTCTCAATCCCATCCGGTGCTCTTTAAAATCCATCAGTGTTCCCCAGTGTCTAAAACCCATAGAACAGATAGTTCTATTGTTAGGATCACAGCGGAGTTACAGCCAACATAAATTTTGGGTAGGCCAAAAAGTTTGTTTGGATTCTCCCAACACACCCGAACGAACATTTTGGCCAACTTAATGCAACTGAGTAAGCTTGATAGCAAAACACAGGAAGATTATCTTTAGTTTTACAACACACGTAATAGTAAATCTCATGCTAATACACCTTGATTATTTAAAATGCAAGTATTCAGTAACTAGGCCTAACTTGTTAGGTTGTATTTTGACAGCTAGTCCTAACTTCAAATAATTGTGCCCGTTTGGAGACACTTCATGGAATTCAGTGCTGTTTTTAGCATAAATGTGGTCAGGAAAACACAGTGTTTTTTGCCCAAAGGGAAAAATAGTTCAAGAATTCGCCCCACATCAAGTTTCCTGGGGCTGAGGAGATTTTTAGGAAGAAGAACCTGTGTAATGCAGCAGCAGCGTGGGCTCCTTGCCTGCATTAGACCAGCACAGTCTCCAGCCAGGACCCCATCCGCTCCTGTCAGTTCTGTTCACTGCTGTGTTTATTTCTAGCTCCAAGCACAGTGCCCAGCACGTGCTGGTCGTTGAACGAATCTCTGCCTCGTCCCTCTCTGCCTCTGGCATCTCGAGGCTTGTTCCACAGAACATGCTGGAGACCCCAATGCCAAGCCGTCCAGATGGAACGTGAACCAGCTGGTGGCTGTGACTCGGAGCCCCCACCCTAGTCCCATCACCCCAAGAAAAAGACTGATGGACTCAGGGCTTTGGTGATCAGTGCCTGGATTGGAAGCCTGATTACCTGTCCATGGAACATTGATTTATAGGTCATTCTCCCTCTCCTGCAAGACTCTGGATTGCAGCTAATTTACCACCAGTCTTAAATCACCCCTTCCCCCCGCCACCGCCCCCCGCCCCACCCCAACGCAACAAAGCGACGCAAGGCACCATCTATCATGTGCCTCCTGTAGCCACTGGCTTGATTAAAATGAGGGCAGGAAAGAGATATACCCACCTCCGTGCCAGGACGGGGGCTCAGGCGGGAGCTGGCTGGGTAATTCATCCAGAAACGGTGGCGGCCCACACATGGCCTGCTTAATTTCATGTTTGGCTGCTGATGGGTTTTCATTTATAGATAATATAAACAGGTTGACAGGGCCCTAATTAACTGATTTGTGGTCCTTTGGGAACAAATGGCTATTAATATTCATAAACATTTGTAACACTCGGGCAGATGCCTGGCCCTGACATGATCATTATATGTCCTCCACCGTGTACACATGTGATCTCTGGTTTGTCTCTTGCCCATGGAGCCCAGAGTGTGTTGTTCAGGTGCTGATGGCCTTTTGCCAGGAGACGGGTCCATCCCTTGATCATGACATTAGTGCAAAATTTGCCTATTACCACTCGCTGGATTTTTCACAATCTTTTCTTTTTCCTGAATGTCATTGGCCCAACTCTCCTCTAATCCCACCCCCTCAAATCTCAAGAAGAGCTGAGAACCCCTGCCTCTGGGGAGCCTTCCTGGACTAATCTTGCCCCAGAGCAACTTTGTCTCTCTCTAACAATTCTTTGAGGTAGTATAATTGTTTGCATGAGGATTTGTTCTTCGATGGGTTTAGGTTATTTTATCCAAGAAGGTACTGCCTTGGTGGGAGTTGTAGAGAACTGGGGTCTTATGTGTGGGATACCCATATTTTCTCCCTGGTTTAAATGCCAGCTCTGCCACTTACAGGACGTGTGATGTTGGGCAAGATGCTCAAGGGTTTTGTGCCTCAGTTTACTCATCCTTTCAGTTCAGTCGCTCAGTTGTGTCTGACTGCAACCCCATGAACTGTAGCACGCCAGGCCTCCCTATCCATCACCAACTCCCGGAGTTTACTCAAACACATGTCCATTGAGTCGGTGATGCCATCCAACCATCTCTTCCTCTGTCGTCCCCTTCTCCTCTCGCCTTCAATCTTTCCTGGCATCAGGGTCTCTTCAAATGAGTCCGCTCTTCGCATCGGGGGCCAAACTATTAGAGTTTCAGCTACAACATCAGTCCTTCCAATGAACATTCAGGACTGATTTCCTTTAGGATGGACTGGTTGGATCTCCTTGCAGTCCAAGATGAGTCCAAGTCCTCATCTGTAACATGAGGATAATAATTTGACCACTCAGGCCCATGGGAGGGTTAAAGGTGTTAATATATGTGAAGTGCAATGTATCAGCTCTGTGGTCATTGCTTGCTTGAGGGGCAGCAGGTAAGCAACCCACAGAATGGAGCCATACTCCAGTTCCATCACAAGCCAGCTGTACGAACTTCAGGAGGCTGCTTAGCCTCTCCATTCTTCCACGTTCTCCAGGGGCTCCACGTTTCCATTTCGCACCGGGCCCTGCATACTAGGCAACTGGTGCTGCCTGCACACAGGCACAGTGCTGGGGGAGGAACTAGGCTGAACCAGGAAGACTTTTCATCCCTTTTCATTACCTTGCAAAAGACCCCTTTCTCCCTGATGGATGTCCTGTGGGGTACAATTACAGTTTTTTCAACTGTGAAGTCTTCCAGAGTCAACTCAGGATGTCTAGTGTTAATGCACCAGGCAGTGGGCTAAGTTAGGGATGGAGAGAAATTTTACCAGCTGCAGGATCTGCCATCCATCCCTGTATCAGTTTCCTGTATCTGCAGCCGCAAATGACCACATTTGTTTGTGGTGTAAAACAGAAAAGTTTTCTCTTAAAGTTCCGGAGGCCACAAGTCTGAAACCCAGGTGCTGGCAGGGCCGGCTCGCTCCAAAGGCTCCAGGGGAGAAGCCCTTCCTGGCCGCTCCCAGCTTCCCTTGGCTTGTGTCTGCATCACCCCAATCCCTGCCTCTGTCTTCATACATCTCCTCCACGTTTCTTTCCTTCTTCTTATGAGGAGACTTATTGTGTCTAGACCCCAAGGCTATGGTTTTTCCAGTGGTCATGTATGGATGTGAGAGTTGGACTATAAAGAAAGCTGAGCGCAGAAGAATTGATGCTTTTGAACTGTGGTGTTGGAGAAGACTCTTGAGACTCCATTGGACTGCAAGGAGATCCAACCAGTCCATCCTAAAGGAGATCAGTCCTGGGTGTTCATTGGAGGGACTGATGCTGAAACTCCAATACTTTGGCCACCTGATGCAGAGAGCTGACCCATTTGAAAAGACCCTGATGCTGGGAGGGATTGGGGGCAGGAGGAGAAGGGGCGACAGAGGATGAGATGGCTGGATGGCATCACCGACACAATGGACATGGGTTTGGGTGGACTCTGGGAGTTGGTGACGGACAGGGAGGCCTGGCGTGCTGCTGTTCATGGGGTTGCAAAGAGTCGGACACAACTGAGCGACTGAACTGAACTGAGACCCCAACTGGTTAATCCAGATGACATCGTCTTGAGATCTTTCACTTAACTTTATCTGCAAAGACCTTTCTTTCGACCTAGGGTCACATTTGCAGGAACCAGGGATTCAGACTTGGACATGTCTTCTTGGAGGCCGCTGTAGCAGCCGAGAGGGTGAGCGTGGCATGAAGGCTGCACGAATGCAGAAGCGATGCCACAGCAGCTCATCTGCTCCATGCTCCCTGTGTGCAAGTGTGACTCTAAGTGACCTGCATGTCTGTGAATGCTTTTACTCTGCTCGGTAGCTGGTGTTGTTATTAGACTTATTTTTCAGATGAGGAAACTGAGGCACACATGAAAACAAGTCACCCAGCCAGTGCATGTCAAACCCTGCAGTGGAGGTTGGCAGCCTGTCTGTCTGGAGTCTGAGCTCTGATCTGCCTGCTGCACTGGGAGCCAGGCTCTCTGACCCAGGGGGTGCCGGCCATGCAGGTGGCTTGGTGAAGAGTTCACCAGGGTGTGGTGACCTGGAGAGGGGTCACTCCTGGGCTCCAGCCAAGAGCAGAGCGCTCAGCATTCCCGAATTTTCTTTTCCTTCTGGCCGTGCTAGGTCTTTGTTGTAGCACACAGGCTTTCTCTAGCTGCAGCGTGAGGATTAGTTGCCCTGCAGCACGTGGGTTCTTAGTTCTCCGACCAGGGATCACACCTGCATCCCCTGCATCGGAAGGCAGACTCCTAACCACCGGATCCCCCAAGGAAGTCCCTCCCTAATTTTCAAGAGGACTGCAAGCCTGTGATCTTGATGTGGAAGTCCTGAATTATTAGACTTGGTGGCTTATTTATTTTCAAAAAAACCAAATTAAACCCATCAGGAGCCTATAAATCAGCAGTCTGCCTGCCACCCCCCAAGATACAGGAAAGGGCCATTAAATCTGACTTTGGGAAACAGAAACGCAGAGACCAACACCAGCCCTGACCCATGGGACACCCCCCACCCTCTCCTGGCGGAGCCCATGGGTCTTGTTTCTCTCCATGACACTCAGATGCCTCACTCCATGCGGCCCTAAAGGAGCCATCAGCAGGACGTGACAGCGACTGTAATTCTGCTTTTATTATGACGGAGTGCTGGTCATTTCTGGCTGAGTGGCGCTGAGTGACTGGTGGTGATTTAGGACTTTTACAGAGGGATTAGAGAGGTGAGGCTAAATGCATTTTCCTCCAAGGAAACAGGTTTCTGTGGAGGATGCTGATAAAAAGTAAATTATTGTATTCTGTTCACAATCAATTCCAACTCTGGACTTCAGAGTCCCCCAAGAAATAAGGTATTAACACTTATCTCGTGGAGCTGAATTCTTCGAGGAAATAGTAATCCTTAAACAGACGCAGAAGTCGTTTTTAAAGCATTAAAATCCAGCAACGTGTGCTGCTCATCCTTCTTAACGAGGCACGCACTGTCTTGATGTATTTGGTGAGAGAAGGGAATTTAAATCACATTTACATTGGCCAGGAAAGGGTTGTCTCCAGGGGCACTTGTGCTGGGAGTAGGAACTTTTGCAGTCAGGTTCTCGGTCTGTCATGGATGCTGGGTTTTTCTGACTGTCAGGGTCTATTCCTTCATCTTCTGGTGACAGCACCTGGGTTCTCTTTTTTGGGGTCACCCCTCAGTCCATGTGCTTTAGGTGGGGCTGTCTCCACCGCTGGAGAACGGAATGACAGCCCGGTCCAGTATTCTTGCCTGGAGAATCCCAAGGACAGAGGATTCAGTCCATCGGGTTGCACAGAGTTGGACACGACAGAAACAACTTATCACGCACGTCTCCACCACTGGATCCAGGGACAGGCGTGCGGCGCAGGCCTGGCTCGCCCATTGTCTGGCCTTAGTTACCGGCAGGGTGCAGTCACATGATCTGAGTTGGTCCAACCAGAGCCTACCCTGGGATCTTTGCTGGCTAAACTGGGGAAGAGACCTCTCTTGCTATAACAGTTGCTGTGAGGGCAGGATAAAGTCCTGAGGTTGCTGCTCATTCTCTTCCACTGCTGTGAGCCAAGAATCAAACCAACCTGGAGGAAAGCAGGACTGAGTGACCGGGGGAAACAGATCTGTGCTTCCAGAAACCACACCACTAAGCCCTGGATCCAGCCATACCTGAGGCCATACACACCCCAAGCTTTCATTTACTGACCTCTTTCATTTCTATTTTATTTAGTTCTGTCACTTGCAGCCAAAAGAATCCTGACAAAAGGACTCCTTGTAAGATACCATTTCTGGCAGAGCACCGGTCGAGCCCAGAGCTTCCATCAAAGGTGACACACAGATAATTCCCCTCCCTCTGCCGGGTCAGACACTTCAAGCTGGGCTCCTCAAGCTGTTAACTTTTTTCCTCTTAGTCTTTGTTCCAAACATGCAACGCATGAGTCCTTCCCGAATTAATCTCTCCTTTCTGTGTGCAGATAAACTCTGTCTTCCTTGAATGACTAATGTATATTCTGGGCCAGGCACTGTAAACAGCCTTCCACCACCCATAGTGATTCCAGCAGCACCAAGAGCATGTCCACTTCTTCCTCCAGAACCTTCCTGGCATTATCATTGCCTCCTGAAATGCCACTATGTTGGACTTGCAGATGGAGAAAATTTACCCTGGAGAAAAGGACACGTTAAACCTTATATTCAAGCCTCTTAGAGGAGGGAGTGAGAATATATTTTTCCATGAGCAATTGTTGATAAGAGAAAACTAGGATTTGTGGCATTCTCAGTGCTAGCAGTTACAATATTTTGGGAGCATGACAGTCCTGGGGATGTGACCCAGTCCACTCCAAAGATAACTGGAGGTCTGATTTCTAAACTCACTGGCCATTCATTCACCCAGCAAATATTTCAAGTGCCGAGCCCCATGCTGAGCACTGATTGTCAGTTGTGTGATTTTGGACCAAGCACCTTTCAGTGTGGGATGGGATCGGTCAGCAGTAGTGGGTACGAGGACTCTGGGGTTACTTTCCCTTCCTGCTTCATGGCAGACACAGCTAATTGATCCCAGCATCTCATCCTGCTGCAGATGGGGTGGGTTCCAAATCCATACTATCATCCTTAGGCAACATCATCCTCCATTAGGAGCCCCTGCCCCAAGAGGAGCATTTCTAGAGACAGGCAAGCATGTCCTCTTCAAAGTAGCACATGCCATGCCCACTCACTCTGGTGCCCAAAGCAAGTCCCCCATGGCCAAGGCCGAGTTGCACAGGGTGGGGGTCACGACCCTTCCGCAGAGTAGGATATACCAGAACCAACAGCCATCCAGTCTTCTCCTGAGCCAAGAATAAGGTGGCAAGTGAACTGAAGGCCTCTTCCCTCCCCCCACTTCCACTCCCACCCATCTCTTCCCCACCCCTCCCCTCGGCCTGCATTCATTTGCCTCCTTCTCAACGAGGCCGACCCAGGCCACCAGGCTTGTCCACTCTTTCATGCCCCAACTCCGATTTCTGTTCCCCAAAGTGCTTGCCGCCGACTGGTGCAGTGACTCCCTTCTGATGTATTCTGTTAATTGTCAGTTACCTGTGAACTGACCCTTTGTTCACGGCTCAGCTCCCAGAAGACCTCTGGCCCAGACCTGAAGCTCTGTGTAAGTCTGTCGAGTGATTCAATGAGTGAGTGCCACTTATTTGCTAATTTGGGCCTGAATGATCTCCAAGGGCATGCTCTGCTTTTTCCTAATGCCCTGCCATCCCAGCAAGAATTTCTGTCCTGATATACCTACCTCACCACCTTGCTTCTGCCAGAGTAACAGACCCTGCCACCGGTGCCAGGGTGACAACCATCCCCCCAGTCCTATGAGCTGGGAGTTTTGTTCCCAGGAAGCTGCCTGCAGAAAGAGGGTGCCTGGTGACCTGTAGCTCTCAGCCGGTAATGCAGACCCTGCTGAAGCCTGGGTCTCTGCTGGTTACTATGGAAACACGACCCAGAGAAAGCCAGCTCTTCCCTCATCAGAGCCGCAGATGCATCTCAGTCATCTCATTAGAGATTCTAACAAGGAGCCCCTGGAAGTTTCCTGCTGCCTGGAAGTTTCCCCCTCCCTGGCCTACCGGCTCTTTCACTGAGCTCTGTAGATGAGAGTGAGGGTGACTTGGGTTCTCCGGCCTGCGGAGTTTTAGAATCTTCGCAATATAATCAACAAACGTGTATGGACCAACTGCTCAGTGCCTGGACCTAAGAGAAGCAAGGCAATGCTTTCTTCCCCAAAGAGAAGACAATGAAGAGGTGGAGCAGGTGGCCAAGAGCATATGTTCTGGAGCTTGACTGTCTGGGTTCAAATCCAGCAACCACTGTCTTACTTTGTGTGGTGACCTCAAAGCATGTCTACCAATCCTTTACTGGAAGTAGCGTTCCTTCCACTGGAAACAAAGTTTATTTTCCCTTCATCCTCCATGATATAAGCTTGTGGAGGTGGCATTTCAGATTTTCTAAGGCTTGGTCCAGAAAGGGGTACAGACTCTGCTTGGAACATCTGTCTCTCTCTCTCTCTTTGGATTTGTGCTTTGGGAGCCCTGAGGCGCTATGTCAGGGTTCTGCTACCCTGAGGTTTTCCAAGAGACAGCATGATGAGAGGAGGGTAGAAAAGGGGGTGAGGGAGTTCACAGGGGAGTCCTTGCTCCTGGCCTTAGCATCCTGGAGTGTGAGAGCTTTCAGATGATGCCTGAGCCACGTAGCGATGCCAACGGGAGTAGGGACAAGGTGACCCCACCAAGGCCTGCCCAAAGCACAGGTGCAGGAGCAGGATCAATGTTCTTGTTGTTCTTCTGCCACTAAATGTGGACGTGTACATCACCCAAACACCGCACACAACTGGAAAATTCATGAACCGTGCTACACGACCTTGCTCTTCTGTGTTACGGGAACGGCCCCAGGACTTCCTGCACAGAGTCGTCGCGAGGATTCAGCGTGTTCACAGTCAGCTCCGGACACACACAGAGTGAGGACGACAGCCACCAGTGTAACCCAGGGAACAAGGGCGGAGGCTGCTCTCGGCTGTTCTGGGAGCAGGTGAGACCATGGTGGCCAGAAGGCAGACGCTGTCCTGGGGTCTTGTGAAGGATCTAGCACTGATGTTCTGGAGTCCTCTGCTGAAACACATGTTCGTTGGTGAGATTCACCAGGGTAAAACAACGACACTCATGGGCGTGCCGAGAGCAGTGTCTCCCTCCTGCTCCTGTGTCCCAGGCTTCCTGGCTCCCATCCCCAGGGCCGAGCACAGACGTGCTGGGGAGCAGGGGCTCAGGTGAACTTCTGAAGATTGTCACCTTAGATACAGCATCTACGAAAGAGTGCTTCCCCGGTGGCTCAGATGGTAAAGAATCTGCCTGCAAGGCAGGAGACCCAGGTTCGATCCCTGGATTGGGAAGATCTCCTGGAGAAGGAAATGGCATCCCACTCCAGTGTGCTTGGCTGGAGAATTCTGTAAACAGAGGAACCTGGTGGGCTACAGTCCATGGGGTCTCAAAAGAGTCAGACACAACTAACACTTTCACAAAAGAGAGAGAGAGAAGGAGAAGAGAAACAGAAAGGGAGGGAGGAGGGTGAGGAAAGAAACAAACCCGTCACAGCTCCACAAGGACTGGGACCTGTCTCTCTCCCTGCAGAGTCTTCAGTGTCCTGATCAGCTCCCAGCCCCTGGTTCACGACCAATACCTACACGAGGAGTGAATGCAGCCCACATTCATTCGCGCAGACCTGGGGCTTCCATTTTTCACTTCCGTTTGGAGTTTCTTTGTGTATATAGAGCTGCCACATTCTTTCGACGGTGAACAATAGTTCACTGTGTGACCATATCACAGGGTATTGCTCCAGTTCTCACTGATGAAGACATAAAGGGTTTGGGTCCAAGATTTTGCTGCTGGGTTGAGAGCTACAGCCCACGGTCATGTGCGGAATTTCAAAAATAATCCAGATGACAGGACAGGAACAGACTTGCAGGTATAGGAAAACAAACTTAGGGTTATCCGTGGGGAGAGAGAAGCAAGAGGGGGCAAATTAGGTGTACGGGATTAAGATACAGTCTATTAAGTATACAATAGATAAGCAGCAAGGACATACGCAGGGGATCAGAGCCATCACTTGTAATAACTGACAGCGGAATATAATCTGCAAACACACTGAATCACTCCGCTGTCTACATGAAACTAATATTGCAAATCAGCTGTACTTCAAAATAGGAAAAGAGAAAGAGAAGCAGATGCTGAAAGCATCCGAGGGCCACAGGGAGGCCTTGGCTTCAGGGCTGGAAAACCCGGAATCCCAAGACTGATTCCACCAGAAGCTGCTGCCTCTTCCTCCCGGGACAGGCCTGAACTGGCACAGAGCTGTTTGTGGTGGCCCTCCACCCCCAGACTCCCAGAGGCCCCAGGAACTGCACTGGCCGGCACCAGGACCCCTCAGGGACACTCTGCACCTAGCCCTGTCTTCCAAGATGCCCTTCTTCTGGGGTGGACAGAGGCGGCCCTCCTTCTCGTCCTCCCCGTGGGGCAGGGAACCCAGCCTGGGCCTCTGCCTGGGGCATGGGAGGTGCTCACTCAGGCTCCAGGCCCCAACATTGCAGACTCAGAATGATGCCTGCGAAGTGAGAAGGAACAGCTGTGCTTCTGTGGTCTCCATGGAGATCTGCCAACCTGGCAACCTCACTGGGCAGCTGGGCCTGCGCCTCAAAGCTTTTGTCTTTGCAAAGCCTTTCCCTGAGTGCAAACACTGAGCACAAATCGGCCAGGCCTCCTCAGGGACTGCGGCTTCCCTCCCGGGCTCTGGGGGGCTGGCTGACCAAGACACCCCAAAGCCGTGACAGATGTGCAGGGGCCTTTGATGAGCTCTCTGAGGCCAGAGGCGCAGGTTCTGTTTAAATGATGTTCAGCTACACCGCCCGTCCCTCCACTTTCTATTATTAAAACATGCTGATGCCAGCTCTAGTTATAGCACAAAGGCCCTCGAGGTCTGCCCTGGAAGAAAGAGAAAAAAAAGAACAACGCTGGTGTATCTTGAACATGTAATAAAATGCACGTTCAAGAGGTAGCGGCAGACAATCAGGATACTGCCTGGCCGTTTGTTCAGTCATTTAGCAAATATCAGGGCCCCTACGGGGTGCCAGCAGTGAACACCCCAGATACAGCCCCCACTCGTGGAGATGACACATAGTTGGGGAAATGGACCCTTGACACATTGACAAGTAAATGATTCCAGCCAAGAGGACAAGAAGAAGCCATGGGTGAGAGAGTGATGAGGGTGGGCGGGCATGTGTCACAGAGCGGCTGGGAAAGCTGTTCCAGGAAGGTGGACCCGGATGGGACGGAGCAGCTGGATGAGGGGCATGGGGAAGGCATCCAGGAGGCGGAGTAGCCAGCGCAGAGCCTCCGAGTCTGCTTTGTTTGGAGTCTAAAGTGTTCACTGGCTTCCCAGGAGGTGCTAGTGGTAAAGAACCTGCCTCCCAATGCAGGAGACGTAGAGATGCAGGTTCGATCCCTGGGTTGGGAAGATCCCCTGGAGAAGGAAATGGCACCCCACTCCAGGATTCTTGCCTGGAGAATCCCATGGACAGAGGAGCCTGGCGGGCACAGAGTGGGACACAACTGAAGCGACTTAGCACACATAGCACAAAGGGCTCACTAATCAGAATTGTTATCCATTCGGGATGCTTCCTGACTTAGTGATAACGTAGGCAGCAGCCTCTCGTCCCAGTAAGACCTTATTAGATTACCTTCCTCTTAAGGGGAGCAGGGTGGGGAGGGGCAGAGGGAGCTCCATGGGGCCCCTCCTGAAGTCACCCAGGTCCCGCCATACCCTGAAATCCCACATCCAGGGCTTCCTTCGCTCTCACCTAGGTCTGTGTTTCCTGAACATCAGCATTCACACCCAGCAGCACCTCCCCCACCCACCAACATCTCCCCAGACCAGCTTTATGTGGGCTTGAAGGAGATAACCTCATCCTTGAGTCATCATTATGACCTTCTTTCATTTTTGATTGTTATTTAAATGAAAAGTGTGCATCTGGGTACCACCTGAAATTCACTCACACGGGGAAACATTCCTCTGGTCCAGCCCCTGAGTTCCTGCAACTCTGACACCAGAGGTTTGTTCAAAACCTCGTGGTTAGTGAGCCGTGGAAGAGCGTGACCTTGGGCTGATGCAGGTAACACAAGATGCAAGTCCCCCTCGTTCCTTGACTCCCTGCCAGGAAGACACTCAGCACCTTGTTCTCCCTCCCTGAGCCTCAGAATCCCCATCTTGAAGGTGGGAGTCATCATATCAATGCTGATCTCCAGGAGTGACTGTGAAACCCAGGAGGCACCCTCTTATCCAGAGCAACTGGGACTAGCAGGACGGCCACTGTAAAACTAAACTGGCAAAA
>NW_011494610.1:2294117-2318086 GCF_000754665.1 Bison bison bison
CCGCTAAAAGCCACTCTCTTCAGCTGAAAAAACCCGCTGATTCCGTCCTCTTCTCCGTAAAGGGGCAGAAGGATCCTTATTCTTTGTGAGCATTTTGAAACAACGCATCACACGCAGTAGGAGCCAAGTCACCCCGGTGAGAATCCTTCAGGGAGGATGAGTTCATTCTTTCAATAGTAATTATTAACAGGTCTATGTATGTCAGATCCTGCTTAAGACAAAGCAATGAGCGGAACACGATTCCCGGAGCTTCTATTCTACAGAGGACTCAGATAATTTGTACCTAAACAAAGGTATAACAAAGCCAAAATGAATGAATGAATCCCTGGTCTTCCCCCCCAACTTTCCAGGCAAATTCCTTCTCATCCATCAAGACTGGGCATAACTCTGCTCTCCCTGGCAACCTGCCCTGCCCTACCCTGCACACAGCTGGATGCCCCTCCGTGGCCCCCAATGGCCCCCGACAGGCTGCCTTGCAAAGCAGCAGCCAGAGCTCAGGAGATGTTCAGTGAATGAAAACAGATGAGCAAGCATGTGGCATGTTTATTCGGTATAATTGGGGATGTTCTTGTGTTAGAATGCATTGGGTGGGTGATAAGTGGGTGCATTTGCTGATGGATGAAGCCACGCACGTGGGTGGACGTTTATGTGCAGTGAGTCGTAGCTCGTATGTTGGAATGATGCTGTCTTCAGTAAAGGCAGAGAGATTTCCCTGAAACCCACCCTGGGAGCTTGTATCCTGCCTTCTGGGTCCTGCCTAAGCTGAGACATGCGTGCGGCCACCCAGGGACATGTGTCATGTTCCCTCTCAACCCCTTCTCTGGGAAGGGCCTGTGCAGACCATGGGCTGTTTGCCTTTGAAAAGGCCTCTCCAGGTTGCGCTGATTCGTATGAGGCACCTTGGCTCCATCACTAGGGGCTCTGAGTTGTTGGATAAACTGCTTTCTTAGGGACCTCCTCTGCATCTCGGGCGTGATAAGCCACCCAGCTTGGAGGATTTAGGAGAAAATGAAAGCACTGGTTTCCATCGAGCACTGAACCAGAGCCCTGAGCACTCTTGATTCCCCATGGTGCTGGCTGCTCCCTCCACCTGTGTCCACACTCTGACCAGGCCTGCTTGGACAGCCTCAAGCCTGCCTCCCTCCAGCCTGCTGCTGGGCCATCTCTGGTTTTGTCCTTTTCTCTTTCCAGTCCTCCTGGTAATGTTCTTGGTCCTGCTGGGGCCTGACTTGAGCCACCATCCCCGGGTCTAGAGAGCCCCTGGGGCCATCTCCTGTGCTGTCCACACTGGGCAGACCCCACCTGCCTTTGGCCCTAGGACTCTTCCTCCTTGACACATCCACTCATCCACTGGGAGCCAAGTCCCAGAGGCTTATCTACAAGCCCCGTCACCGCCTCTGAAGCGGTCTGGCCAGTTCTCAAGTGTCCCCGTGTTCCTGTCCCTTCACTCTCCCAGAAGAGAATCTCCAGTCCCATTTGGAGAGAAAATAGGAGGGCGGGGGGAACCTGGGCTTAGATGGTAAGTTTCACTCTGTTGTTCAATCACGTCCGACTCTGCGACTCCATGAACTGCAGCACGCCAGGTTCCCTGTCCTTTACTATCTCCCGGAGCTTGCTCAGACTCATGTCACTCTGGGGACCTCTCAGTCCCTGCAGAGGGTCATTCCACACCCACCCCCAGCCCATGCCGTGGCAGTCTGTCTTTCCATCTACTTGTAAGCCCAGGGCTCCAAATCTCTGACATTTCTAAATCATTAAAGTTCCTCCAGCGGAAGTCTCTGCTCTATGCCCTGCACCCCCCCCCGCCCCGCCCCCAGCAGGCTGAGTGGATTTGTTTTTGATTAAATAATGTATGCTAATGTATGCACCCCAGGGGGGAGGGCCCTGGGGGGTGCCTGGGCCGTAGCTAGAGCAGAGTTGTCAGAGGGGCGAAGGGCAGAGCTGAGGCCCCGTGTTTTGGTGGACTCGGCCCGTCTCTCCTGGTCCACCCAGGTCGCAGCCAAGGTCGAATTGTCTCTCTGACTCCTGAGCTCTCAGAGATGTGGGAATGGGGGCTCCTAAGTGGTTCCAGGTGCCTCCGGCCCCATGTGGAGAGGCTGCTGGAAAGCAGATGCCTCCAGGAAGACAGGGGCCGGCTGCCCCCAGCAGCACGCGCGAGTCCCCGCAGGCTTCGGCTGAGGGATTCGACCCAGGCCAAGCCTGAGTGGGCTGCAAACTCCCACCCCACTTCCACTCCTTGCTGACAAAATCTTCCACTGCCCAGCTGCCGGGGCAGAAGCACCCCCCACCCCCCGCCCATACGGGTGCCAGTCGGCTCCAGCTTCGTGTTCTCATAAAAATCCAGCCTTCTGACTTCCCCCGCAAAGACAAAGCTGGTAGCACCCTGCTGGCATCCCTGGGTAGTGATTGTAAAAACGCACAGCAGCCTCTTTCAGGCCATGTGTGTGGCCCCTCCAGGGCTGGGCACCCCCTGCCTACGGCTGCCACCTCGCCTTGGTAGAAACTGGATGCGCCGTGTTGATTCCTCAGTTAAGGGGAGAAGTGAAAACTAGTCTCTGGCCTGGTATGAAGCGCCTCGTGATGGGTTCCATGCCTGCCCCAAGGCAGGTAGGTCTCTAACCACTCCCTTGTCCCCAGCCTGTGCCTGGACTGCTTTCTGGACACTTCGATCTCTCTTAAAGCCCAACAGTGAGGTCCTTTTAGCACAGGCTTTTTTGTTCCTCTGGGAAATGAAGGAAAAAAAGACTCGCCCTGCCCAGGTCCGAGCCAGCCCCTCCAGGGGTGCCCCCTGTGCACCCCCTTTCCTGAGTCCTGCCTTCATCCTCAAAAGTCCACCAGAGCCGCCCCAGATCTCCCACCCCCAGCCCAGTGCTGAGCCCTGGGACAGGAGCCCATGGAGTCCCATCAACCTGTGGCAGGCAAGGCCCTGAATCAGCAGAAGGAAAGCACAGCTAATGGTCTGCAGAGGCTGCCATTAGCTGTGGCAGTGACCGATTCTGCCAGGGGTCTGCAGGCACTAAACCAGATTCAGTGGCTTTATAACAGCGGTGATTGGTTAGGAAGCAAAGCCCTGCTCAGAAGTGCTAGGAGAGTACCGGGGATGACAGCCCTGTCCCTCTGTGTGGACGAGGCCACCTGGGGGGACTGACTCGCGGTCCTGGAACCGTCCAAAGACACTTCTGAAAACGGTGCAGAAACTGATGCTCAGCGGATGGGTGTCTCTGCCACCCAGCAGAGCTTCGGAGCATGACCTTGGCAGAGGCCACAAGAGCAGGAGAGGTCCTCATGACAACTGTTGTTATCACTACCATCCCAGCTAACGTGGACCGAGTACTTATTATCTGCCACCCAACGTCTGCAGTGCTTCCTATGTATAAAGAGATTTAATCATCATGACGGCTCTATGCATTTGGTTGTTGTTATTGTTCAGCTGCCAAGTCGTGTCCGACTCTTTGTGACCTCATGGACTGCAGCACGCCAGGCTTCCCTGTCTCTCACCAACTTCATGTCCACTGAAGCAGTGGTGTCATTCAACCATCTCATTCTCTGTTGCCCTCTTCTTCTCCTGCCCTCTATCTTTCCCAGCATCAGAGCCTTTTCCAATGAGTCAGCTGTTCATATCAGGTGGCCTAAGTATTGGAGCTTCTTAGGGACTATTGTTATTTCCTTTTATAGATGAAGAAACTGAGGCATACAATAAAATTTTTTAAAAAAGAAACTGAGGTACAGAGTGAAGGAATAACTTTCCCAAAGTCACACAGCTGCTAAGCGGCAGAACTGAGACTTAGGTGATGGGCTCAGAAACACAGATCAGCCATTCCTGCCTCAACACCAGCAGCCCTTTCGAGGTTTCCTTGGGTCAGGTCAGCCCTGGAATCTGATCTAAACCACGGTGGGCAAGAGGCCCCCAGAATGATGGAGAGTCAGTTTCCCACCAGAGCAGATAAGCACAGGGTTGGATTTGCTTTGATGTTTTTTTTTATTATATTATTTAAAAAAATTTTATTGGAGTATAGTTGCTTTACAATGTGTTAGTTTCTGTTGCACAGCAAAGTGAACCATTTGTATGTATACATATACCTCCTCTGTATTTTTGGATTTCCTTTAGGTGATTTAGGTCACCGCAGTGGAGTTCCTTGACCTATATGGATAGTTCGCATTAGTTATCTATTTCATATTCCGTATCAGTAGTGTATGGGCTTCCCTAGTGGCTCAGACTGTAAAGAATCTGCCTGCAATGTGGGACACCTGGGTTGGGAAGATCCCCTGGAGGAGGGCATGGCAACCCACTCTAGTATTCTTGACTGGAGAATCCCCGAGGACAGAGGAGCCTGGTGGGCTATGGGGTTGCAGAGAGTGATCAATAGCATATATGTGTCAATCCCAATCTCTTAATTCATCCCACCCTGCCTTTTCCCCCCTTGATGCCCATAGATTTGTTCTCTGTGTCTTTGTCTCTATTTCTGCTTTGGAATCCAAAATGGTATAGCTGCTCTTATTTGCTTTGATGGTTTTAAATGAAGGAGTGCCACATCTTGGGGCAGTAAGTCCCCTTTTGGAGTTTCTGTCCCTGAAAGAGTGGCTCTTCCATGGCACACCATGTACCTGGTCCTGTCCACGGCTGCCCTGAGAGCCCAGTTCTGTGCCTGGTCTGTAACCAGCAGCCGGTGATGGCACTTAGCCTGACTCTCCGGCCATGAAACGTGAGTCCTGCGTGTCCTGGGGGGTGGGGCCTGGATCACAATAAACTGTGAAAAATTCTGAAGGAGATGGGAATACCAGACCACCTGATCTGCCTCTTGAGAAATTTGTATGCAGGTCAGGAAGCAACAGTTAGAACTGGACATGGAACAACAGACTGGTTCCAAATAGGAAAAGGAGTTCGTCAAGGCTGTATATTGTCACCCTGTTTATTTAACTTCTATGCAGAGTACATCATGAGAAACGCTGGACTGGGAGAAACGCTGGACTGGAGGAAACACAAACTGGAATCAAGATTGCTGGGAGAAATATCAATAACCTCAGATATGCAGATGACACCACCCTTATGGCAGAAAGTGAAGAGGAACTCAAAAGCCTCTTGATGAAAGTGAAAGTGGAGAGTGAAAAAGTGGCTTAAAGCTCCACATTCAGAAAATGAAGATCATGGCATCCGGTCCCACCACTTCATGGGAAATAGATGGGGAAACATTGGAAACAGTGTCAGACTTTATTTTTTGGGGCTCCAAAATCGCTGCAGATGGTGACTGCAGCCATGAAATTAAAAGACGCTTACTCCTTGGAAGGAAAGTTACGACCAACCTAGATAGCATATTCAAAAGCAGAGACATTACTTTGCCAGCAAAGGTCCATCTAGTCAAGGCTATGGTTTTTCCTGTGGTCATGTATGGATGTGAGAGTTGGACTGTGAAGAAGGCTGAGCACGTTGGAAAAGACTCTGATGCTGGGAGGGATTGGGGGCAGGAGGAGAAGGGGATGACAGAGGATGAGATGGCTGGATGGCATCACTGACTCGATGGACATGAGTCTGAGTGAACTCCGGGAGTTGGTGATGGACAGGGAGGCCTGGCGTGCTGTGATTCATGGGGTTGCAAAGAGTCGGACACGACTGAGTGGCTGATCTGATCTGATGTGATCTGGCTGTCTGCAGGGACAGGTCCCCTGTGAAGGGGACAGTCTCCTGGGCAGCCAAGGCCTCTGTAGATACACTCCCAGAGCATCTCTCCCAGGACTGGGCCTTCCCCTGCTCACTCTGCCCTGCCACGGGGATGGGAAGATGCTCTCTCCAGAGGACTGAAAGGAAGCTGTGATTATAGACCCTCAGGGTTCTAACCCCAGCTCTGCCAGGGAGTAGCAACGTGACCTTGGGCAAGTGGCTTAACCTCTCTAGGCCTCAGTGGCCTCCTTTATAAAGTGGGCACAATAGTCAACATACCTCTCACAGAGGGAAGCGTGGGGTTTAAATGAGTTAAGGTGGAAGGGATTCCCAGGTGGCTCGGTAGTAAAGAATCCATCTGCCAATGAAGGAGATGCAAGAGATGTGGGTTTGATTCCTGGGTCAGGAAGATACCCTGGAGTAGGAAATGGGAACCTGCTCCAGTATTCTTGCCTGGAAAATTCCATGCACAGGGGAGCCCCGGTGGGCTACAGTCCACTGGATCACAGAGTCAGACACAACTGAGCGAGCACGCACACAGGGAGTGGTGCTCAGCACATAGTGGGCATCGAGCAAAGTCAGCTGTTGTCTTTATTGATTTGCTTCAGGCTTCTAATTCTATCCCAGCAAGAGCCTCGGGAGAAGCAGGTGAAAGTGAACCCAAAAAAACAGGGCTGCCAACCAGAGACAGAAATTCTCCCTGCAAAACAGCCCCAGCCACACTGTGGTTCCCTCCGCGGGGCCGCGGGGCCAAGTCCTGCTCCACCAGGACAGCCACCAGGTCACACACAAGCCATCAGGACCCAAACCTGCTCTCAACTTCAGACCAGAGAGAAGTGTAAATAAGTAAGCAAACAAACAAAACGAAGCCCAAAGTGCTGCGAGTGCAAACAAACAGCGCCTTCCTCCTGGCTCCTCATCGGACGCTGAGAAGAAAACGATTTTGTTTTCTCATCCTGAGGGTGGATAGAGAACGTCTTGAGAGCAGGTTTGGCTGGGAAGAGCAGGAGTGCAGCATCCCCTAGGGTTCCAAACAAGTTTTCATTGCCTTGGTTTTTTTTTTTTTTTGGTTTGTTTACAAAGCAGAAAACATCATGTTTCAGAACTGAGGCTGGAGGCTGGAGGCTCTGGGGGATGGGGACCCCTGAGAAAACAAGACCAGGCTCCTTTTGTGCCCCAACCCATGCCAGCCGTTCTGCCAGGCTTGCTTGGCACAGACCGGAATGCCCTTCTCTTTGCCAGCCACGACGCTTGAGAATACAAGCTGGGGCAGACCTACAGTTGTCAACAAAGTGGCACAAAGCCACTTGATTTTATCTGTCACTGGAGCATGAGGTTACATGGAAACAACTTCGTATAACCTCATTAAGATCGAGGAGAAAGAGTAAATGTCCACCCTGAGTTGGTGGAACCATTACTTTTTAGAAATCTAGAAAATTACGTAACACTTATTATGTGTGTGTGTGTGCATGCTCAACTGCTTCAGTCATGTCTGACTTGCTGTAACCCCATGGACCGCAACCCGCCAGGCTCCTCTGTCCATGGGAGTCTCCAGGCAAGAACACTTGGATGAGTTGCCATTCCCTCCTCCAGAGGATCTTTCCAAACCCGCATCATCTGCGTTTGCTGCAATGTAGGCGGATTCTTTACCACTGAGCCACCCAGGAAGCTCCAACACTTATTATTATGAACTGATTTTTATCAAGTGAGTACTCAGGTGCCCCTCCTCCCGCTACATCAAGACACAGCTGACACAGAAGCTTTCTGTGTCTCCTGGCTCAATCACAGCCTCCTCAGTTCCTAAAAGTCATTGTTGTTCTGACTTCGGGTAATAGCTTGCTTCTTTTTCTCCGTTTTCACGCTGCTGTTCCCTGCTTGGCTAGACAAACGCTACAGTTTAGTGTTCCCTGCTCGTGGATGTAATATGAGGGGGATTATTCACGACAGACGTTTGGTCCCTGGCTTCTTTCGCTCAGTGTTGGGATGCATGTAGTTGTATCTCTCCTTTCACTCTTGATGGTACATATGCCATTGGGCGAGAGCATCACGTTGAAATTGTTCGCTCGACTGAGGATGGACACCTGGGTCATTCTGACAGTGGGGCTATTCCCAGTGCTGCAGGGGTGGATGTGGTTGGACACAGCCTCCTGCTGTGCATACAAAATGCACTTCAGTTGCGGATCTACCAAGAACACAATGGCCGACATTCAGGTCTTGCATCTTTATCGCTATTCAACAGTGCCAAACTGCCTTGAGAAAGGCTGGCGCCAGTGACTGCATTTCTCCATCGAGCACCCAAATCTTCCCCTATTTCCCTTCCCCTGCCACTTCTGCTCCTCTTTCCCAGTTCCTAAGACTTCAGCACTGGGCCTGGGAGCTGGAACAGCCTACAGGCTCTCTCAGTAGGAGCAGAGTCTCAGCGAGGGTGTGTTGGGGAAGGGCCCATGTAAAGACCAAGTATAGGGCAAAGAGGACTCTCAAGAGTCCCTTGAACAGCAATGAGGTCAAACCAGTCAATCCTAAAGGAAATCAACCCTGAATATTCATTGGAAGGACTGATACTAAAGCTGAAGCTCCAATACTTTGTCCATCTGATGCAAAGAGCCAACTTATTGGTAAAGACACTGATGCTGGGAAAGATTGAAGGCAGGAGAAGAAGGGGAAGACAGAGGAGGAGATGGTTGGATGGCATCACCAACTCAATGGACCTGAGTTTGCGCAAGCTCCAAAAGATGGTGAAGGACAGGGAAGCCTGGCATGCTGCAGTTCATGGGGTCACAAAGAATTGGACATGACTGAGCAACTGAACAAAAGGGCAGAAGCCAGGGGTAAAAACACCCTGAACGTGCCTAATGCATGCATGTGTGCCTGCTCAGTCAAGTCTGACTTTTTGTGACCCCATGGACTATAGCCCACCAGACTCTCTTCTGTCCACGGAATTTTCCAGGCAAGAGTACTGGAATGGGTTGCCATTTCCTCCTCCAGGGGATGTTCCTGACGCTGGGATGGAACCCACATCTCCTGTGTCTCCTGCATTGGCAGCCAGGTTCTTTTACCATTGCGCCACCTGAGAAGCTGAACACTTCTCAATCACCCATCAATTACAGCAGGCTCGGTCCTGTTGTGCTCAGTCGCTCCAGTTGTGTCTGACTCTTTCCGACCCCATGGGCTGCAGCCCACCAGGCTCCTGTGTCCGTGGGATTCTCCAGGCCAGAATACTGGCGTGGGCTGCCATGCCCTCCTCCAGGGGACCTTCCAACCCAGGGATCGAACCCACTTCTCCTGCTTCTTCTTCATTGCAGGCAGATCTTTACCGCCGAGCTACTGGGAAACTGCACACGCGACTGTTTGCATTCAGGGGCCGGTGAAGGAAATATCTTTGTATTTTAAAGTCTAGAATCATATGTAAAGAAGCGAGCAGGAGGTTCATGGTCTAAAGCACAGAAGAACAGCCGCACATGTTTCCAAGTCCTTTTCTTAGGGGATATGATACTGACTTTAACAACAAAAATGTAACACTGTGTACTTTCTACATGCCCGGAGGTTTGCCCAGAATTTTAAGCATATCAAACATTTTTATTATTACACCAATTCTTTGAGGTGGGTTCTGTTATTATCCCCATTTCTCAGATGGAAAAAATAAGGCAAACTAAAAAGTTCTTGGGGTTTGAACTCAGATTGTCTGTTCAGCCTACCGGCTGTTTCCTCATCTGTCAAACAAAAGGAGGGGCTGGTGGGGAACCTGGGACCCCTCCTCTTCTCAGAATCTATGAACTGCACCAGGATAATTTCCCGGATACCCAGAGCTCAGCAAAGGTACCCCACCCTCTGCACAACCCAGTTCGTCCAGACACATCGCACAACCTCTCACATCCTAGCTGTAACTGCACAGAGGCCTGCGGTGGGATCTCTGGGGAGGGCCACCCATGGGCCCCATCCCAGGCTTCTAAACAGGGAGTGTGAGTGTCTGTGTGTGTGCTGACAACCCCAGAGGCAGCAGAGAGGAGGTCATGCTGGGAGAAGTGTCACCAGCCCCATCCCTGTCGTTCTCCCCTCTCAGGCCATATGCCACTGAAACAAGACATATAAATATTTTGTACCCAGAAGCCATCTGCAGAGTCTAATAATGAGGAGTTTGATACAATTTGTGACATAAGGTGTTTACTGAATGTGTGTTAATTACATTTGCACCAAAACAAACCTTGCTCTTCAAAAAAGAGGTGTGGGATGTGGGTGGGAATAAATTGCTTGGGAGATTGTTTCTGGAGAAACAGCAGCCAGGGCTGGACCAGGGGGCAGAATGGATGCTGCGGGGAATGCATGCTCCCGGGAAATAGGGGCTGGAGGTGGGACCAGGAGGGAGGGAGGGGGCCAAGGGGGCCCCTAGGAGACTGAGGACTCGGGGAAATGACAGACTGAGTGATGAAAGAGGGCCTTCTGCATGAAAGGCTCAGCCCGCTCTTCATCCTGTTTTCCTTCAGGAGGTATTTGCTGAGCTGGGTGCTGGGCATAGCAGGTATCTAGGGCCCTGGCTCTACTGGGACGTCTGCTTGGGTGGGGTGATGGGCAGTAAACAGGAAAACAATAAGGAAACAAGAAATTCATGCTATCAAGCAGACAGTGCTGGAGAAGTGGAGGGGTCGCTTTGCTGGGGTGGTCAGGGAAGGCCTCTCTCAGTAGGCGAATAACAGAATGAGGTGGACGAGGAGGAATACCACCACTGCTAATAATGCATCACACTTGTCGGTCACCGTTGCCCTGACATCTTTGCTTCCCTCACCTCATTCACTCTCACGGCAGAGACCAGCATGTCCCCCTTAAAGCAGATTCTTCTCCCAAACAAGAACTGTACTTCCCAGGCTCCTTGTGGTTAGGTGTGACCGTGTGACTTAGATTTGACCAACCACACGTGACTGGACCAGAGAGCCTTGCAACAACATCCAGTGTGTCTTGGTGGAGCTGAATGTTAGGACGTGGGTCCCTGAATCATCACGGGGAGGGCAGCTACCTAACCCCATATGAACTGGGAATAAACTTCTATTATGTTAATGAATGAGATTTAATAAGACAACCATCTGTTCCAGCTTGCCTGGAATCATGCTGGTTTTTAACACTGAAAGTCCTGTATCCAGGGAACCCCTCAAACTCCTAGGCAGCCCTAGACTCAGGGTGTTATATGATACAGCAGTTAGTTACCCTGATCCTCTGATCTGGTTATCACACCAGCCTTATAAGGTAGGGTTGTGTGTTATATGTGTTAGATTGTCAGTTGTGTCCAACTCTTCGCGACTCTATGGACTGTAGCCTGCCAGGCTCCTCCATCCATGGGATTCTCCAGGCAAGAATACTGGAGTGGGTTGCCATTCCCTTCTCCAGGGGATCTTCCCAACCCAGGGATCAAACCCGAGACTTCTGCACTGAGTATTATTGTTATTCCCATTGTGTAGATGGAGACGAGGCTGGGAAGAGGTTGGCATTTCCCTGGAGTCATTTTCCAGGGGTCACACAGCTAGTTGGGGGGCCAGGCATTAAAGAAAGGCTATCTCCCAAGTCCACGCCTCTAACCATAAAGTCCCGATGCTCTTACAGAAAGAGGCGGAAAGGGGACGATCTGGTGGACACGCATCCCATAGCTCACATCCGTGTCTTTGTCTCTGGGCACTGTTCCCTGACTGTATGGGGCGGAGAGAAGCACGTCCCTCTCTGGAGACTCTTCAAGCATCTCGTCCCTGTGATACCCTCAAGCTGCATCAGAACTATCCATTTTCCTTGCTGGATGGTGGAGACACTGCTATTTTCATATTTGTATTCCCTTGAGACTGGCACTGCCCACCCCCACCCCGGCCCTCAGCCAACGGAAGGTGCTTCAGAAATATTTATTGTGTAGCCCAAAGCTGCACTGAGAGCTGGAGAGACAGAGAGAGTGACAGAGACGTGCGCACGCTAGGGTAACAGGCTGCATATTTGCTGTAACAACACTGCCAAGAGCCAGGGGGAAAAAAATCCTCTTCTAAAGAGTGACCCTGAAGGGCTCCTGGGGGAATTGGATCAGGATTCAGAAATGCAAACTGAGAGACCTGCCCTGGGGGCCCAGCTTCTAGGAAGGCCCATTGTTTCAAGGTCTCCTGCTTTCTCTGTGCGGGTCACTGCCTGCCCTTCCCCGCTCTGGTCAGTATCATAAGGAGCCTGTCCCCTGATTCCCACAGACTCCCTTGTCCTCAGGCTTTGGGCAGGGTTTGGCCAACCAAAAGCACTGTCTGGGGACTAGAGGCTGGAGGAAGGGAGAGGCCAAGGTATTTCTCACCCTGTCTTCCATGAAGGGCCAATGCTGTGCCCTCTCTGTGGCTCTTAAACCAACCCCAGGCTGGCTCACTTCTCACCAGGTCCCAGCCTGGCACCCCCAACACTTCTGGCTAAAACGACAGATTACTTTCTTCCATCAGAAAATGAGTCTTAAGATTAACTGTCCATCCCTGGCTGCCAGCTTCAGTGTGGTCAGGAGAGAACAGTTAGCCCATTTAAGAGCAAGTATTTTGAAGCAGATTTACCAAAGATAGAGCCAAGCAGGTTTCCATCTCATGAAAGCCAACATGAACACCCTCCCCCACTACCCCCCACAAGTACACACACCTGCCTTTGAGCTGCTCAATGGAAAAGGGTCTGGGTTATTGGGAGAAGTCCCAGTCAGAGGAATTTCCAGAACAGAATATCCAGTATTTGGGTTCATAGGCATGTCATGGATTAGTTACAATGAGCTGTATACTGGTCAGGGTACCAGTGAGTAAGTGAAGTACGGTCCTCTCTTATCCCCAAGCAAGGTCAATTCCAAGCTGTTTAGGAAATCTGTGTCCTCACATGTCCTACTCAGCATCCTTAGATTCCAGAAAGACGGTGCAAGGGAGGGGAGGTTAGATGCACAATGCTTATTCCAGAGTAAGCTTACAGTCATGAAACCCAATGCCTTTTATTGCCCCAATAAACTAGATGGACATTTACTGCCTCCTCTTTATACCAGGGGCAGCACCCAGGAGGAAAAACAAAAACAAGAAGGGAGAGAGGAGAGGGGACGAAGTAAGAAGAAAATGTCAAAGTCAGCCTAGACCCCGAGATGTGGAGCCAGTGGGTGGTTTCAGAAGGAATCTGTCATCCATTTCCAGGTACCCCAGATGCTTACCAGGGAGAGGCCGAGCGAGATTGCAGCTCACACGGGCTCCTTCTTCCCTCTCCAGCCACTGTCTACCCCTGGGTTCCAGCCAAGGAAACAGACAGGCGAATGGGGGTGCGGCTCCCACCTGTCCATTCCCTGCCCATTTGCCAGGTGGGAGGTGAAGCAGCTGACCAAGGTGATGGCCAAGGTGAGCTCTTGCATGATTCAAGTGCCAAGAAGGGAGTGGACAGGCCTGGCCTTCCTTGACCCTGGCCGTGTCTGCTGCACAGTCCTTCTGCAACTGAGCCTTTCCACGAGAGCAGGATTAAGGGTTGAATTGTGTGATCTTCTGAGACTGGGGATTTCCAAGTTCTAACCTGAAGGGCCCTCAGGAAGGGATGGTACAATATTGCAACGCGATTGTAATGCTAACCACCCAGAGTTCATGAGACTCCACCCGTGCCGGGCACTGCCCCCAACAAGCTGCCTTCACTTCACACACCAGCTATGAGTTTGGGGGTTCCCAGGGAGCCCACACTCTAGCCAACTGGCTACTAATCCAGGGGTTCCCATGACCCAGTCAGGCTCAATAATTCACTATAGTGACTCGTGGTTCTCGTCCTATTTCTGGTTACAGTCTTAGTCTAAAAACTACAAACCAGGATCGGCCAAATGGAGAGACACGTGGGGCGAGGTCTGTGAGGGTCTCAAACACAGAGTCTCTGTGTCCTCGTCTCGTGGAATCAGAGCACATCACCTCTTGGTACAGAGATGTGTTCACCCAACAGGAAGTTCCCTCCCAGGAACTCGTGACAAACAGCAGACAAATGCTTTATTATGGAGACCTGGGTGATTCGTGGAATCCTGTTTCCTGCCGCATGGGTGGTAGCTTTCATCTCCTACCACCCGTGTAGCCTCCTCCCAGGTTATAGACCAAAAAGCACAGGCGTGAAAGAACAAGGTTAAGAACTTTGGTGGACAGAAGTTGTTTTACCTGTGCTTTATATGTTTCTTCTCCTTTTAAGGACAACATTTGTATTTTTCTAGGGAATACACTCCTCTCCCACTCTCAATCCACTGGGATCTCCTGGCTGACGCAGGTGTGAGCAGGTGACCCTTGCCTGACCAATCAGAGTATCAGATTTATTCGCTGCCTGGATTAATTCCAAGTTGTTAGTCCCCTGAAATGCAATTCCTGAACTGTTACTGTGATTGTTAAATAAAGAGACGTCCTTTGTATGCTGGACTTTATCTTATAATACTGTGAGTTGAGGAATTCTTTGAAACGCCATATGGAGAAAATTTGCTGGCACTTGGATCCACATGATGGAAATAAAGATGAGAGAAAACCAGTCAGAAAGGTCAGTCCTGATGAAATAATTTAAGCCAACGGATACAATCAGGCCTGAATTTCATGCTTCCCTGGACATTTCAATCATGTATCCAAAAAGATCATTTTTTTTTTTTCATTTTCTTCACAGTCCAGTGACTTTACTTAAACTTGGCCTCGGTCACTTCAGGCCACAATTCTCAGGATGCAGTATGCTCTTTCAATGAATAGTTTCAAATCCTTTTTATTTTAGTTTTAGGAAAACTTTCTTGAATTATGGTTTTTGATATTTGTTTTTTTCCCTTACTAGAGTTTTTCCTTCAAGGATTCCTTTTATCCATATGTTGGTTCTTTTCTCCCTATCAACAATTTTTTTTTTTCTCACCTAATTTTTACCTCCTGTGATCCTTTCCCTCACTCATCCTCTTCTCTGCCTCCTAAAATCTTTGGATCAATGATTTGATCAACAATCTCCCTCCCTCCCCAGTATCTTCAGACAATTCTCCACCAGCCCCACCACTGACCAGACTTACCTGAAATCTGACTTTCTCCGAGGACAGGACATGTCTCTCAAGTCAGAGGATTCTCTTCTTTGTTTTTCTCATGATTCAGGTAAAGAGGTGGGGTCAGTGACCTCTTTGTTTCTATGGCCCTTAATGTACCACTTGCTTTTTTCCAGTTTCGAAAGTATGTCTTGCTTGAATCTTTTGCCCTGTGTCCACACCACCCATCATCACTTGCTCACTGCCTTCCATCCTCATACCCGCCTTCATTCAGCAAAGACCTGGACCCTTAGTTCCCTCCTTTCTCCCCCCACCCTCAACCAGGGCTTTTAATATCTGCTGTTTGTTGCTGTTTACTCACTAAGTTGTGTCCGACTCTTTGAGACCTCTTGGACTTTAGCCCACCAGTCTCCTCCGTCCATGGGATTTGCCAAGCAAGAGTACTGGAGTGGGTTGCCATTGCTTTCTCCCCCTGGGAAGACTACCAGTGTTTAAATCCTGGCTCCATCATTTATTTGATGCCTTAGCTCGAGCCAGGCGCTAAATTTGTTTGTGCCTCAGTCTCCTTATTGCAAAATAGGATTCATTAAATGTTGACCTCTATTAGAATTATTATCATGGTTGTTCTTATCTGGCTTGCTGGAGAAATCTACTTAGGCTCTTAGCTGAAATGCTAACATTATTTAATGAATGGTCAGATTTCATTTTGGTGTCCCAGACATGTAATATTCCAGAGGTATCGATTTATGGGCCATTCAAAAGAAATTATGATAAAATGTAACCTCTTGTAGGAGGACTTATTTATTGGGTTTAGAAGTAGACTTTACTGGTTCCCAATATTGATTAAATGAGCTCTCCACCAAAAGTAATCATTCATAAAGTAGGGGGCTTTCCAGCACTGAGCTCAGCTATGGTCATGTGTGAGACCATGTTGCTCCCATGGATGCCCCAGTGCCTCTCTGAGGGATTATGTCTATGACCACGTCCTTCCCCCAGCAGCCCTGCGCCACCCCAACCCCTTCTGCCATTTCATACTCACACCACCCTCTGTTCCTTCCCCACCAGCGTGTTCTATCTCTGAATTCACATATCACACAAACCATTTTCTGAAAACCCTCAGCCTCCCCCTAGGGTGACTTGTCATCAGCAAGTAGAATGATGGGAGGGTTGTCTTCGTTAACCAAGAGATGATTCATAGGCTCCATGCTAGAGTCTGTATAAAGCAACCTTTATTTCCCCCAAATAACATACGACTGTCATTAATCAGCCCACCCAAGCCCTGTCCTGAGTGACTCTTGCTGGTTTTACCTTCTATAAATTAATATAGGTCTCTAGATTTGGGGTGCATACTTGGGGTAGAGATCAGAAGGGTAGCCCAGAAAACCTTCCTTTCAATAATACACTGTGATTTCAATCCCATCCTATTTCTTACTTTCTTATAACTGGGCAGGGGTCTTCCAGACTCAAAAGTCCACTCTTTGTGAAACAACACAGCAGAACTTAATATTGCTCCTCTCTGTGCATCCCCACCCTCTCCCCAAATCTTGAACTTAACTGGCCGGGATGAATAATTAGGCCAACATATGGAGGATGACATCCTTGTTTAAGAAAACAACCTCCATAATGTGCTGGCCCATCAGAAAACAGACTCAGATTATATGCTGAAGCACAGTGGAAATTTCCCCCTGCATGTTTTATGTAAACAAGTTCATTTGTTCATTCAATGAATCCACAGTTCTTCAAAGGCCCTGTTTATATTAAAAGAAAGAAGCAGAAAAATTTGGATTGGCTGGCAGCCAGCTCTGCACCTACAGAGTTGTCAAGCTGTTAGAGCAACATTCAGGAGCTCAGATGTTTATGTTGAGATGGGCTCTTAAGCCAAAAGGAAAATATTGGTTTTGGAGGAAACAGCCAGATGTGTGAGCAATGGAATCACATCTTCAGAGACAAAATGACCAGTGTTTTGCAAAAGGGCAGCGCTCAGCAGGGAATGGGCCTCAGACCTTGGGGCACCCCTGAGGACTCACACATCATATGTCTTATGGACCCACACAGAGGCTTTTACATTGAACAATTTTAAAGTAATAAAGAAGAGAAAGTGCCTGGTGTCAAGACACTAGCATAAGGCAGTCACTGGTCTATTTGCTTGGATTCTAGGAAGAAAAGAAAAAATCTGCCCTCCAAAGACCTAAGAGATGGGTCCTGTCCTAGTCTGATGTTTTGTACTTACACTCACGAGATCATAGAGTAAATCAGGTAGTTTCACGAGAAGGCCCATGGAAAAGAGAGACTTCTGTCAGGTCAGGAAACTTTGGTTGCAAATGCCAGAAACTCCAACTCAAGTTGGAGTCAGGAAACCAAGTATTTTATTGGGTCACAGATTTGAAGCAAGGTGGGGATTTTGGCTCTAGGCGTGATTGGTTCCAGGAATTCAGAGGATGTCACCGTGCAGCTCTTTCTTCATCTTTCGTTCACCTCTGCGTCTGGGCAGAGGTCGTCCAGCTGCAGTATGGTGGCCATTGGCTACTCCAGGTCCACACTGTAAGGTCTCGGAAACAGCAGAGTAGAGAGAGCACTGTTGCAGTTACTGTAGCTGAGAGCTAAGTGGCTTTTATTAATGCTAATTGGGTCACATGACCACATCTTGATCAATCACTAAGATGCAATATGGAATGTGTATATTGCAATATATATTTCTGATTGGACAGGCCCAGGCGGCATGCACAGCCCTGGACTTGGCCAAACTACAGGGAGAGAGGGGAGGGGAGGGGTGGTGAGCCAAGGAAAAGAGGATTAATTACAAGAAGAAACAGAACTGGATTTGCAGCAGGAGAAAACCTAGTCTGAAAACTACATCATAGCAAAAAAAAAGAAAAAGAGCATAATTAAGATGAATCCTGGAGACTTACCGTTGAAAGCACCATCCCAGAGCTAGACCAATAGTTTCCAAATATATACATTTTTAAAGCAACAGATCTCTTTTATCAAGTAATCTGAAGTCTAAGAAAATGTCCATGATGAAAAAAGATCAACACTGAGCTATTGGGTGACAAGCGCCCAAGGTAAAGTATGTCTTCCCTGTGTGGGAAACAGAGGAGAAATTTCAAAACTTTAGCTTCTGACATCGGCCATTCCAGCCGAGGGGACAATGAGGTCCCCAGGCTGGGAAACACCAGTTCCCAGAAGAGAATAAGTCCTGCTCCAAGATAGTATCAAGTTTCTGCTTGCACTTGCAGAGGGATGCAGCAGTTGTAATGATATCTCTTCATCTGGGGCCTTACTTTATTTCATGAATTATGTGCCAAAACCACGCTACTGTTCAGGGCGTGAACCTGGCTTGTGAAGAGTTCGTTCCCATTTATCCCACCTGGCATCTCCCTCGCCAACATCGGGGATCCTGGGAGAAAATGTTTCTAGACCTAGTCGCGGCCTACTCACTCACCCTTCCTACCTCCAGCCCTTCTCTCCCCAGCCCTCCACCCTCCCACTCTCACCAAAGGGGAAAAAGTTCTTTCCTGATTTCCTCAGTGTCAGAGATAGTCAAGGAAAGGGGCCCTCAGGATGTTCCTGAAAAAGCACAGATATTGTGGAAGGGGAGGAGGAAGACGAGAGAACTCGGCTAAAGCTATGGCTGGGATGCTCTGCGCTGGGGGGCTGTGAAAGAGGTTGTGTGAGGACAGTTAGAAAGCCCATCATCTCCTCATAAACAGGAGACTAAACCTCATGAACCCACGGGCCTCAGGGGAGTTGCAGGAGTTGAACATTTTATTAGGTCCCAAAATGATCCTTGATGAATTGCCGCATAGAAGTTCATGGTGAATTAGCCAAAGGAAGGCTATTTCTGGATATCACTGAGTAGTCACACTAATTTCCCTTAAGGATCTTGTTGTTCTAAGTTGTGTCCGACTCTGCAACCCCATGGACTGCAGTGCGCCAGGCTTCCCTGTCCTTCACTATCTCCCGGAGTTTGCTCAAATTCATGTTCATTGAGTCAGTGATGCCATCTAACCATCTCATCCTCTGCCACCCCCTTCTCCTTTTGCCTTCAATCTTTCCCAGCATCAGGGTCTTTTCCAGGAGGTCAGCTGTTTGCATCAGGTGGCCAAAGATATTGGAAGAGACACAATCTGGGCTCTAACAGTAGCTGCTTTTTGCACACTACATACTGAGTCTCTTCTTTTTCCTTGGAAACAGCTCCAAGTTTAGCTGGGCACATGGCTCCCTAGAAGGAGGATGATTTTTCCCAAATTGCTGGCACTAGCTGATGTCATGTGATGAAGGCCAGTGTCATAGCAGAAGTCTCGTATGAGATTTCAGAGCAGGGAACAGCCTCTGGGATCTTTCACTGGCTGGTTCCTTGGCCTGCAGTGTTCTTCCCAAGGTCTCAGGCTAATGTCACCTCCTTCACGGACCAGCACAAATGAAATAGCCATTCCCTTTTCTCCCACCCAGTTCAGTCCCTATAGTATAATATTTCTTTCTCAGCAAATGCAATCAACTGAAATCATTACCTATCTTCCCTTGTAGAGCATCAGCTTCATGGAGTCAGGCCTGCTCTTGACCTTTCTCTACTGTCTCCTCCCATGCCCAGAATACCCTGAATAGTAAATGTGTATTTATTGAGTGAATGTGTGAATGAAAAAAATCAAGCGAAGTTTCTACCTCTCTCGGGCTGTGTGTGCTTTCGGGCAAGACAGGTCACCTTACGAGGCTTCACTTTCTCCATCTGCAGAGTGGTGCTAATTGTCTCAAGCTCTTTCTGCAGGAGAGATGGGATTGTTTTTCCCTAAAGCTTGTATGAAGAGAAACTCTTGCTGAACCAAGTATTTTCGTGCAGGGGTTCCCAAAGCCAATTACCTTGCACTTTCACACGAGCCCTGCCAGGAAACCCTCCGGCGGGTGCTCACAGGTGAGCGAGTGGCGTCATGCCCAAGGTCACAGAGCGGAGCCCCTGCAGGAGGGGCAGGCTCCCGGGCTCATCCTGTGTCGTGTTGAAGCCTGGGTTGCTGCCTGGGACGCGGCTGACTCAGAGGTGTTGAAGGAGCAGGTGTGACGTGCCAGATGCTGATGGAGATGCTGAGGTTACAGCTGTGGGCACACCAGACCTCCCCTCTGACCACAGGGAGAAATGGGTGCTGGACAAGTGCAAAGAACATCACACGAGCACTTGATCTGTGAGCCGCGGGCAAGTCCATCCAGGCAGGTGTTTCTAGATGACTTTTAGGAGGAGGTGACAATTGGCTGTGTCCTGAAGAGTGGACAGGACTCAGCCAGGGAGACAGTATGGAAAAGCTCATCCAACATGGAACAGCACCTAGAATCAGGTGCTGATTCTGCTAAGACCTAGAATCAGGAGGGAAGGGTCAGCGTGAGGAAGTGAGAGAAGCATGGGGTTTGAAAAGGGGAGAGGCAAGCTCACAGTTCTGACTTCAAGAAAACCAGTGTGTCCACTGAGGGGAGCATAGCCTGAAGGAGGCAGAGTGGCAGCAGAAAGGCCCCGAGGAGGCCCTGCGATGGCCCAGGGGAAAAATGGTGCTTGGACCAGACGTTAGCAGAATGTTTTTGAATAATCCTTTATTGAGATTTAATTTGCATACCATAAAGCTCACTCTCATAAGGCACGTGGTTCAGTGTTTTCAGTAGATTTTCAGTATTGTGTGACCATCACCATTATTTAATTCCAGAACATTTTCATCACCCCCAAAGAAACCCCATACCCCATAGCAGTCATTCCCTACCCCACCCTCGATCCTTAGGCAATCAACAATCTATAATCTTTTCTGGCTCTAAGGATTTGCCTATTCTAAACATTTCATATGAATGGAATCCCACAACCTGTGGCCTTTTAAAGAACGTTCATTCATTTGTTTTCGGCTGTGTCGAGTCTTAGTTGCGGCAGGTAGGCTCCGGACTACATCAGGGCTCAGTAGTGACTGTGGGGCTTAGTTCCTGGGCTAGAGATCGAACCCACGTTCCCTGCATTGGAAGGCGGATTCTTAACCACTGAACCACCAGCGGTGTGGTCTTTTGTGATTGGCTTCTTTTACTGAGCAGGATGTTTTCAGTTACATGTTGTCACATGTATCCGTACTTCATTCCTTTTTATGGTGGAATAATAGTCCACCATGGGCTTCCCAGGTGGCTCAGCAGGTAAAGAATCTGCCTGCAATGCAGGAGACTCAGGAGATGTGGGTTTGATCCTTGGGTCAGGAAGATCCCCTGGAGTAGGAAATGGTAACCCACTCCAATATTCTTGCCTGAAAAATCCCATGGACAGAGAAACCTGACGGGCTACAGTCCATAGGGTCGTAAAGAGTAGGACACAACTGAAGTGACTGAGCACACACACACAATATTCCATGGCATGTGTATGTTATGTATCATTGTTGATCCATTCCTTAGTTGACGGACATTTAAGTTACTTCCACTTTCGGCTGTAATGAGTAATGCTGCTGTGGACATTCATGTGTAAGTTTGTGTGTGGATATATGATTTTAATTCTCTTGGGGATACACCTAGGAACAGAATTGCTCGGTCGTATGGTAACTGTGTTGAAATTTTTGAGGGTCCACAGAACTGTTTTGCAAAGGGGCTGCATCATTTAACATTCCCAGGAGCAAGGCACGAGGCGTCCAGTTTCTCCGCATCCTCACCAACACTTGTTGATGTCTGTCTCTTTGCTTCGAGCCTCCTAGTGGATGTGAAGTATTATCTCCTTGTGGTTTTGATCTGCGTTTCCCTAGCAACAGGTGATGTTGAATATCGTTTCCTGTGCTCTTGGGTGGTTTGTGCGGCTCCCTCCAGTGGCTGCCAGGCCGCTAGGTCTCACAGCTACTGACCCTGTGAGGCTGTGGGTTTTCAAGGCTGTCACAGAGCTGGAAAGAGAGAGGGAGGGCTGGGGCAAGTTAAAATTGCACAAAGCTTCCTGTTCTTTCTGAGATTCAGACATTTTTCTCGAATAAACACTCCTTTAGTTATAAGCATTTAGTTACTATCCATAGTTCTGAAAAAGTTGATTTGGGGAGTTTTGAGATTAGTGCTCTCATTGCTTTTGTTGTGGAAGAGCAATTTTTGGAGGTACCTGCCCTGCCATCACTCCAGTACTCTTGCCTGGAAAATCCCATGGACGGAGGAGCCCGGTGGGCTGCAGTCCATGGGGTCTCGAGGAGTCGGACACGACTGAGTGACGTCACTTTCACTTTTCACTTTCCTGCATTGGAGAAGGAAATGGCAACCCACTCCAGTGCTCTTGCCTGGAGAATCCCAGGGACGGCGGAGCCTGGTGGGCAGCCATCTATGGGGTCGCACAGAGTCGGACACGACTGAAGCGACTTAGCAGCAGCAGCCCTGCCATCCAGGAATTCTTTCTAACTGACAGATCAATAGGCAATGAAGGGCCTCCTATGTACGTGTGTGTGCTAGTTACTCAGTCCTGTCCCGCTGTTTGCTACCTCATGGACTGTAGCTCGCCAGGCTCTTCTGTCCACGGGATTCTCCAGGCAAGATTACTGGAGTGGGTTGGCATGCCCTCCTCCAGGGGATCTTCCCCACCCAAGGAATGAAACCCAGTCTCCCTCATTGCATGCAGATTTTTTTTTTTTTCAACCATCTGAACCACCAGGGAAGCCCTCCTATGTATGTGCCAGGTACGTATTTAAGTACTTCATATGTGTGATGTCCCCATTATATTATTATTAGGTATTATTACATCCGTTTTAGGGATGATGACACTAAGTGACAAGGCATTAAGTGATGAAGGGTTAATCTGATAGGACAGGATTAAGGGACAAAATAGGTGGTTAAATGGTTAACTCCAGAGGATTATATGTAGAAAAATATGGGAAACTCCTGTAAGTCAATGATTACTCAAGAAAGCAGGTTTGCTTAACTAGAAAACTAAGTAGACTTGCTTAGCAACAAAACCATGTAACAGAAGCACAGGACATGCCCCAAACAGTTAAAGAATGAGGTCATGAGACCCACATCCCTCCCAGTGAGCTCAACGTTAATGACCCCCCAAACAGGCTCTGTACATACAAAAAACAATCATTTATGGGAAGGTGACATTTCAAAATGAAAGACCCTCCTTGTACCGAGACCTGAAAATATTTTTCCAAAGCGCTATGATAGTCCTGCCCTGACCACACAGGGAGGGACAGGTCAACTTCCCTGCCCTCTCTGGGGGAGGAACTGATGCTGGAGACGTGAACGTCTACTGGAGAAAGACCAAGGAGGACTTCTCCCCTTCCCCACTTTCCCTTTCATTATAAAGCTGTAGCCCATTAAGTTCCCAGGGTGCGGCATTTCTGGCCCACCCACTTGTAAGGCTCACAGCATCCTATTCTAAAAATTCACTTCTTATCTACCACTTTGCTGTCGCTGAATTTTCTGTGCTGACACAAAAGACTATGGTACCAGAGGTCTTCAGAGACCCCTGAAATGACGCCAACTGGTTTCAAACCGACTCGATAAATAGTAAGCAGTGGGTGGGGGAGCAGCAGGAGACACCAGGCCCCCCGCTGGTGAGCCTGCACCGCTGACCCTCTCCCTTCCCCTTGCTGAGTCAGGGGTCCCAGAAACTGAGGGCAGCTCCTCCCCAGCAGGACATTTAACGCTGGGAGGAAGAAGATGCTTGCGTTGGAGCACCCTCCCTGTGCTGCCCTGCCCTGACCTCCCATGGCAGAAAGAGTGGTCACATGGATGGCGAGGGAGGCAGGGGTGCACGGGGCTGACGGATGGACCTGGGAGTGGGCGAGCCTGTCTGCTTGGGACACTGGCTCCTCTCCCACGCCACCTCCACCCTCAGGCAGCTGCCAGCACCCCCGCCTGCTCCTGCTAGAGCCCCAGGAGCGCACCGGGGGCTGGGTCTGTTGAGAGATTCTGCAATAGTCTTGGTTTGATGCTTAGAAGTTTAGATGTAGACTCAAACCTCACTTGGTGAAGAGTTTTCGCTGGGCCAGTGATCTACTTGGGCCCGTCTCCAGCTTCCTCTCCCATCACTGACTCCCTGACGCTCCCTGGCTGTCTTGCTGTTCCCAGGACCAGAGACCGGCCGGCAAATGGACAGATGGATGGGCAGATGGATGAGTGAATGGACGGACAGACAGGAGGTAGGTGTGTACATGTGGATGGATGAGGGGTGGATGGATGGATGGGCAGATGGATGAATGAATGGACGGACAGACAGGAGGTAGGTGTGTACATGTGGATGGATGAGGGGTGGATGGATGGATGGGCAGATGGATGAGTGAATGGACGGACAGGAGGAGGTAGGTGTGTACATGTGGATGGATGAGGGGTGGATGGATGGATGGGCAGATGGATGAGTGAATG
>NW_011494610.1:2319044-2335739 GCF_000754665.1 Bison bison bison
TACGTGTGGATGGATGAGGGGTGGGTGGATGGATGGGCAGATGGATGAGTGAATGGACGGACAGGAGGAGGTAGGTGTGTACATGTGGATGGATGAGGGGTGGGTGGATGGATGGGCAGATGGATGAGTGAATGGACGGACAGGAGGAGGTAGGTGTGTACATGTGGATGGATGAGGGGTGGGTGGATGGAAAGACGGGTGGTTCCACGATATGCTGTAGTTGGTCATGTGAATGAGTTTACCAGACTCTTTTTGAGAGTCAATTTTGTGAGCAGAGCTGGAAGGCACTACGTGGACATTCAGCACCAGAGCCGGGCAGGAAAATCAGGTGAACACAGCCTAGTCACCAGTGGGGCTTCCCTGGGGAGCAGGGGCAGGTGAGCCCAGGGAAAATCCTGCCCTAGTAACTTGTCCCTTGGAGTGGCTTTGGGAAAAGTGACATAGACACCTCTCCCCCCACCATTTACAAAGAATGAAAGAGCCCAGGGATTGGTCACTGCTCAGCATCGATCAAGTCACTGACCTTCAGGCCTCAGTTTCCCCGAATATTAAATGGGGTTAGCAACAGCTTCCCAGGCTTCCCTGGTGGCTTGACAGTAAAGAATCCACCTGTAATGCAGGAGCTGCAAGTTCGATTCCTGGGTCAGGAAGTTCCCCTGGATGGAGGGCATGGCAACCCCAACCCACGCCAGTATTCTTGCTTGGAGAATCCCATGGACAGAGGAGCCTGGCAGGCTGCAGTCCACAGGGTCGCAAAGAGTTGGACATGACTGAAGCGACTTAACATGCATGCAGGCACTACAGCCGCCCACCCTGCACTCGGACTAGTCGTGAGAGTACAGCCAAGTCTGAGGATGGGTGCTGTGTTCTCTGGGGCCGGCTGCCCAGGTTCAAACCCCTGCTCGGCCTCTTGGGCAGGCAGTGCACTACTCTGAGTCTCCTTGGGAAGCTCAGTGCTTACTACCCAGGGCTGTGAGGAGGATTCCAAGAGCGAAAGATGGAAAGCTCTTAGCCCAGGACTGGGCATGCAGGCAGCTCCCAGGGAATATTAACTCTCATTACCAATGCTTCAAACAGGGACTGGCATGTTCTGGAATGAACTAATTGTGCGAACGCCTAGGAGTTATGTAGTATTATTACTTCCATTTTCCAGATGGAAAAGTGAGGCCCAGAGACACCAAGGAGCTTGTCTTGCTGGCGGGGTGTAGGGACCCAGCATCCCACAGCCTGCCTGGCTTACTCAGGGTGACAAGCTCCTGCTCTACATCCCAGGCAAAGTGGGTCTGAAGCAAGGATCTCCAAATCCAAGGCCCTGGGGTGTCACATGTCAGATTCGCTCAAATTCCTCTAAACATAGGCTTCTTCCAGAGCCCTCAGGGCCTCTCTGGAGGTGGAAGATTGACTTTAGGCAGGTGGCCCCAGGCTCCAGATAGCTGCCCACCCTGCCCGCCCCGGGCCCCTCCAGCCCCTCACCATCTGGTCCCAGACAGGAAGCAGCATCCTCCCCACCTGCACCTCTTCCCTCCGACCTGGAGGGATTTGTGGCTCCTAGGCACCCCCCATTCTGGCCTCGTGGACACGGGTTCGCTGCCACCCCCGGGCCTCATGCCTCTCTCCCTTCTGCCTCCTGGCTCCCAGAAGGCCTCTCAGCCCAAGTCCTCTGAGTTCTCATAAAACTGCCTGAAATTCAGCCCAAGGACAGTGCTGGCGGAAGGGGCAAAGGTCAAAGGGACTTGGGAGTCCTGCCCAGATCTGCCGTCCCATGTCCCCAAGACCCGTGTTCCCAAGCCACCTCTGTCTAAACCCCTGGTCCCAACCACGACCGCAGGCCCTGACTGCACCCTGGGGTCACGACCTTGCCAATTCCCACGTGGGGCCTTTGTCCCGGCTGGTTCCTCTGCCCATGGCTGGCTCTGCCTGCTCCTTCAGGTACTTAGTCGCTCAGTCGTCTCCGACTCTGTGCAACCCCATGGACTGTAGCCCACCAGACTCCTCTGTCTGTGGGATGCTCCAGGTAAGAATACTAGAGTGGGTAGCCGTTCCCTTCTCCAGGGGATCTGCCCTACCCAGGGATTGAACCCGGGTCTCCCACAGTGCAGGCAGATTTCTTTACCATCTGAGCCACTAGGGAAGCTCTTTCAGGGTTCAGCTGAAATAGTACTTGTTTTACTCCATTTGGGGTACTATAACTACATATCATAGTCTGGGTGACTGGAGGCTGAAGGGTCCAAGATCAAGCATACTTTCTGGTTCATAGATGGCCCTCTTTTCCTTGTGTCTTTAGGCAGCAGAAGGGGTAAGGGAGCTCTCTGGAGTCTCTTTTTTAAGGACAGTAACCCCATTCATGAGGGCTCCACCCTCGTGTCTTAACCACCCAAAGGTCTCAACTCCTAATTACCAGCACATTAGGGGGAATTAGTTTCAACATATGCATTTTGAGGGACTTTTGTATTTTCAGCCCTTAGCAACATCTTCCTGGGAGGCCTTCCCTAAGCACCCTATTGAGCACAGCCCTGTGGTCACGTGATCACAGCATCAGATGACATCAGCTTTGGAACACTCCCCACTGCTTAACATTTCTTATGTGCTTGGTTCTTTGTGGGGTCTGAAAGTCAGATCTGGGAGACAAGGACCCTTCAGTCTAACTCACTGCTGTCTCCCCTGCATCTCCAAGCAGAGCTGGCACACAGCACGTGCTCGATGACCATTTGTAGGGGAGGGGACTGACTCATTCACTAAGAATCAATTCGCGAATAGGCTCACCCCAGACAATAATATTTTAACAAGGGAGCAGTAATTGTAACAACCAGCACCCAGAGTACCTCCAGTCTATGCCAGGTACTGAACCCTTCAATGATATGATTCTGTTCTGTGGTTTTTATATCAGTTTCCCACATGACCCCAGCACTTGTGCTTTGACTGCTGGTGGAAGAAGCCGGCCAGCTCTTTCACACTTGGTGTTAAGTCTCCCCAGAAGTTTACTCCCATAAGCTCTGCCTGGCGCCAGAGGCGCCCCAGAGAGGGTTTCTCCTGCAGGGCCTGCACGCGCCACTCTGCTTCCCATTGGCTCCCAAGACGCCTTCCACTTGTAACAAGACTGAGGCTTGCTCTGAGGAACCTTTCTGCAGCTTAGATCTAATAATTCTTTAAAAGCTCACAACACTTACCATTTGCCTGGCATCGTGCCAAGTGCTTTAACTATGTTCATTCTTTCCATCGCAAAACCCCAGAGTAAATACTATTTGTCTAGATGGGGAAACTGAGGCACAGAGTGGGTGAATGTCTTTTCCAAGCTTACCTAGCCAGACTGTCTGGCTTCTGATCACCCCTGTAGGCTGTCCCTTTGGTGCAGCTGACTCGCTCAACGAGAAGGGAGGTAGAGACAATGGCAGGGCATGCAGGTTACAGCATGTAGGTTAAGACTTGTTTGGTTGCCCGTGGCAAGCAGCCATCCCCAACTGGCTTCAGCTAAAAGGAAAAGTTGGATGTTGACGTACTTCAGGTACGGCTGCACCTAGAACCCTAAACAATGGTGTTAGGACTAGTTCTCTTTCCTTGTTCAGTTCTGCTTGCTTCTGTGTTGGCTGCAGTTGTCAGGCACCATGGGGTGGCAAATTGGGTGCCACTAGCTTCAGACTCATCATTCATTCCAGTTTTAAACTCAGCAAGGAGAGAATCTTTTTTCTAATCCCTACAGGGAAAGGCTTGGATAGCCTTGATTTATATGCCCACCTATGAACCAATCCCAATGGCTGAGGGAATGACACAGTTCTCTAATTGGTTAATCCTAGATATTATGTCAAGGACCAGGGGAGAAGCGGGGACCCTCTAAGGCAAATGGAGGACGGTGGTCTCTGGGACAGCACTCAGGCCCTGATCGTGAGGGTGGAGTAGATGTGGGAGGGACACCAGGTGTCCACTGCAGGTGCCATGGCCAGTGTGACAATCACAACGATGGAACAGGAAGCCTTCTCTGCTGTTTGTGTAGGCATGGCAAGCACTTTATTGCAGAATTTTATGAGTTTTGCAGAGTTATGAGGACATAGACATTTCTCCCCTCTATTCTCTGTAGCTGTCTCTGGAATGAACTCCAAAGTAGGGCATCTGTGGTCCCTTCTGGTGGATGTGTGATGAATAGAGGGATTTCAGACACTGTGACAGGGGACAGGGAGGAGAGACTCTGCAATACTGTCATTGCGATTATGTGACACCATGAGATTGGGAAAGAGATGGATCTGGGTCCTTAGAAGACAGAAAAATAGCAGCTGACATCGATTGACTGCTTAAGCTATTGACGTGACAGACGCTGTTCTAAGCTCTCTACGTGCATCCTCTCATTTAAACTTTTCATCAGTTCTTTGAGACATTAACCTCAATTTTATGGACAAATACAGGCACAGAAATTTACATACAGGAGCATCGCTCAGGTGTGTGCTTGTTGCTAACATGAGTGGTCGCCTCCCAACAGCCCTTCCTCTGCTGGAAACACTCAAGTTTTTCTGGACCTCACCCCAGAGAGAGTCCCAAGCCTATCATGGGATCCTGCTTCTTTGCCTGTAATTGTTGACCCACTTCGGAACAATGAGGCATAAAGGTCATGCTTGCGGGATACTGGGGCAATCTTTCTGCCTGAAAAGAAGGGGCTCATAAGGAACGTTTCTTTTCTCCCCAGGCCTGTGCTCACCTGCTTTCAACATTGGACACTTTGGCTACTTCTGTTCACATCTGCTGCTACCACCCTGATCTAAACCATCATCTTTTGTCTAGAATATTCCAGTCTCCTCACTAATCTCCCTGCTCCCTGTTCACCTTCGGCCCCACTTCAGCCAGAGGAACCCTATTAAATCTAAGTCAGGCCATGTCCCTCCTCACTCAGACCCTCCAGGACTTCCCATCTCACTCTGAGGGAAAGCACAAGGCCCACATCCCTTACAAGCCCCACTTAATCCCCATCACCCCCTCCCTGACCGCCTGTCCTGCGTCTCTCCCACTCTGCACCGTGTTCCAGCCACTCTGGACTCAGTGTTCCTCCAAGACCCCCGGCGGCTGTCTCAGTGGCTTTGCACGAGCTGTTCCCTGCACCAGAAATGCTCTCCCCTGGGAACTCCCTGCCCCTTTGAGTCTCCGTTTAGAGTCAGGCAGAGCTGAATGGGGAGCCTGGGTGGGGGACCCTGATGACCCAGTGGAGTCCCTGCCAGCTGCGGTCCTCCTGCCGGGGGTCGGCATCTTCCCCAGTTTCATCTCCTGTTATTGCAACTGGAATCCTCTCGTCAGGACAGTAGCAGTGGTTTGAGTGCAGGGTCGCAGCTGGGGTGTGGTCCAGGGGCTGTAATGGGGAGGGGAGGTCGGAGGCTCCTCTCCCTGAGTCCCTGTCACAGCCTTCGGCCCTTGTCCCTTCCCACCCAGAAGTCCCGTGGGGCTCTGGCGAGGGGTCCAGTCCCACAAGCCCGTCCCCTCCTGGGCAGGCTTCAGCCAGCCTCTGCCCAGCACGCAGGAGGGCACTGCCCCGTCCTCCCTGCTGTTTCTTCCAGCACTTTCCAGGCCCAGGTTCTCAGTGCTGAGCGGCCCTGGCATCCCTCCTGGGGTCTATTGCTGCTGCCCTGGCTTCAGCCTCCAGATCTTTCCAGATCCTTTAGCTGTGTCCCCTCTCTCCGTCAAAGCCTCCCCGTCCTCTGCCCCCTCTTCTGGCCCTGCTGAGGGTCCCTGGGTAACAGGGAGCTGCCCCCAGTCAATTCTGTGCTTCCCCAGAGTCCCCTGGGACTGTGGGGATGATACATGATGGGGGGGGTGGGCTGTCCTGGGGACAGGACCCCGCAGACACGTCGTGGGGAGGATGGCCAGCCCTGCGGGGGCCGCACAGGCTGGCCACTCTCCTTCCTGGCTTTTGGCCCAAACAGCTCTGAGGAAAAGAGCGCGGGACGACCCTGGTGGGTGGGACTTGTTTCTGCTCTGACACTAGAGGACGATGGAGCTGCAGGCTGCAGGGGACCAGCCCTTCTGGAGGTGGGGGTGGGGGGCTTGGATGCAGGTGGCGGGGCTGCCCCTCCAGCTTTCCCGCACCCTCTGGGAGTGAACTGGCTGGGGTCCTGGTGCTGTAGCCTGGGGGGCCCGTGGGAGGGGCTGCCAAGTCTGTGACCTGTCCGCGGCCAAGCCAAACCAGGGTCCTGTGTGCAGAGCCCCAGCTGTGCAAAGGGGCGGGACCACCCTGCCTCCCTCCACCATGAACCCCTCCTCTGTTCCATGGGTCTGACTCAGTGGCAGCATCCAGAGTGTCTGACCCTGCCTGGTGGGCACGAAGGAAATCTAACCTCTCTCCTCCCAGTTACCAGAGGAGTGGGATACCTGTGCCTGTCTGAGACTGAACAGTTGATGTGATGTTCCGAGTTAACTGAACACCTCACAGGTGCTGAGCTCGGTTCCCACGTGCATGTCACCTCCTTGACTCCTCCCAGCAGATCCGAGAGGGGCACTGTGATTGCCGTCCTCCTGCTGTGGAGATGGGGGAGGGGTTGTTGCTGGAGGGTTCCCTCAGGGTCGTGGGGCTCAGGGACACCAGGGGTGTGGTTTGGGCACATGGCATCCTCACCCCCAGGCCTGCCTGCAGCTGGCAGAACGAGAGACACTGCCCCTGAGAGTGGGATCTGTTAGAGAGGGGGGCCTCAGGGTGATTCCCTCCTGGGGGGCTCCTGCTATATAAAAAGTGAAGAAATGGCAAAACAGGGTTTTGAAAACCATGGACTGGCTGAAATGATGTTGACATCAACAAATGAACAGCCTTCATGTACTATTCACAGAATGAAAGCTGCATTGATTAAAAACAACCACACTGATTCCAGGTGCGCTGAGACATGAGGACCAGGACAGACAGACAAGTGAAGACGTAGGTGATTCAGTGCTTGAACTTAGTGGCCTGTCTTCCTGGGTTCAAATTCCTGGGCAAGTGACTTGGTTTCTGTGCCTCAGTCTCCCTATCTGTAGCATGAGCTCACGGCCATGTGCTCCTCCCGGGGCTGGTGTGGGTCTTGGCTCATGAGCACAGGTAAAGCCTGTGATCAGCACCGGGTCACAGAACTGCCCAGGAAGCCGTGATGGCTATTTGTCAGCATAGCCCACAGTTTCTTTGACTCAAGACACAGCCTCATTTGAGGCAACTCCAAGAGTCTAAGATTCAGGACTATTGTGGAGGTGAAGCCCGGGCCTGGGATAGGCTGGGGCCCTGGGGACTGGGGACGAATGTGTTCATTTATTTTACGAAGAGATGAGTTTATCTGCATTTTCCACCTGAATACTCCAGGGAATGCTCCCAAAATAACCCGTGATTTCATTTGAGGAGCTAATTAGGTGGAATCAGTGAGGTTTATTCAAAGGAGGGGTCCATTCCAGACCAAGAGGCATGGAGATCAGAGGAGGAAGACTGCTTGGCTGAATGCAAAGTGGGTGAAGGGTTGTGTGACCATACAGCCTCTACCCATGGGTGTCATCTCCTTCCAGCCTCCAGGAACCGAGGGTGCAAGCCTGTGCTGCACCCACACTAGCACTTCCGGTGGACACCCTCTTCCAGTGGCAGAGAGTGTAGAACACACGGCCCCGACAGCCTGCCCCAGCCCTCAGGTCCCCTCCAGAGGCCCAGGGTGACGTCAGCAGGAACCGGAAATGAGTCAGAGGGGCCTTGGTTCAGATTCCACGTCTGCCACTTACTGGCTCTGAGGTCCTGGGTATATGCATGACCACTCTGAGCCTCAGTTTTCTTATCTGTAAAATGGGGATAAATAAAAGCATTTCCCTCCCAGAACTAATATGAGGCCTGAAGAAGTTCTGTTCAAGTGCGTATGTAACAAGTCCCTGCCACATTGTCCCTGCTCAGGGGATGCGGCTGTTACTGTTATTTCCTCCTTTGTAAAGTGCAGAAGAATAATTACCACATGGATATTTGTCATACACATTATATACATCGTACGACTGAGCACAGTGCCTGGGCCATGGAGGAGCTCAGCAAATGGGGACGGTTCTCCTCTTGGGTTCTGGATCTGTCTGAACACTTGATACACAGTCAGGTGGGCTGGGTTTTGCTGCCTAACAAGCAGTCTCCTGAGCTAAGAGGCCTGAACCATCAAGGCTGATTTCTTGCTCAGACTGCAGGTCCCCAGAGGGCGGCTGGGAGCTGGGCTCAGTCTCCTCCTCGTGACCCTGGCTGAAGGGGTCTGCCCTCTCTGATGTCACCACAGACCCGGCAGAAAGAAGAAGAGCTTGGGGAGGGGTCTTGCCCTGGCTGTTAATTTCTCCAGCCTGTGGGTGACCTGATCACTGTGCTCACCGCTCATTGGCCAGGAGGAGTCACGTGGCCACCGCCACAGGGGACCAGAAGTGCAGCCCTGTGTGTGCCCGGGGGATGGCACCGTTGATGCCAGAGATTCCTTGGAAACCAGAACTTGGTAACCGCCTCCAAGAGCATGACCTGCGGTAGACCGTCCTGCTCCATTGGGGTGCCTGGTGAAGGCGGGGGGCCACTTCCTTCTCATTCATGACTCAGGTTTAACCTGCTCCATCGGGACGCCCGGTGAAGGGAGGGGAGCCACTTCCTTCTCCCCATTCATGACTCAGGTTTAACAATAGGCGCCTCGATGGAGAATAGCATGGCCTGTAGCTAATTCTCCTTCAGATCTTCCCTCCTGGATAATCCCTTTGATATTGCAGAACTAACCGGTGAGGAGGTAAAAACAGGATTTGATACTGCAGGAATTGTGCTTCTGTCTCATGTCAGTTCCCAAAGAGACGTGTTTGCTCTAGAAGGAGCTTCCATCTTAACTATTGTTGTTGTTGTTCAATTGCTCAATCTTGTCCGACTCTTTGCCACCCTATGGACTGTAACCTGCCAGGGTCCTCCTGTCCATGGAATTCTCCAGGCAAGAATGCTGGAGGGGGTTGCCATTTCCTTCTTCAGGGGATCTTCCCAACCCAGGGATCAAACCCTCATCTCCTGCATTGGCAGGCAGAATCTTTACCACTGCACTACCTAGGAGCTCCATGTAGCCCAGAGGCTACACTTAGTAAGTATTCACTGAGTGAATGAATGAATGAAGACTCCCCATTCACTCAGTCCTTTCTGTCTGATATAGCATCCCTGCTGCCTTACTTAGGGCAATTGCCCCTAGTTCAGGGAGTAGGGGTTGGCTGCCACCCCCCACCAACTCAATTGCACATAATTCTGCAAAGACAGAAGTCTATCGTCTTCCTTATTTTGGTAATTGCACTGAGGACATAAATTCAGCAACATGTGCTTGGTCAGCTGCCCCATTTTCCTCCTAAGTAGCAAATTTATGGGGTACACATGCACACCGGTGATTATTTCCTGATAGTTTATAGTATCAAAGCTCTTTTATTTCCCTCCAATAAATCTAATTTATATGGATTGGCAGATGAAACAGTGCATTTCCAGGCTTCGGGAGGTTGTGAATCATTCTTGGTGACTTAGGAAACTTGGGGAGATTAAGGTTTTACGTATTGCAAATCGGGATGGAGACATATTTGGTCTGGCTCACAATGGATGCAATTAGAGCGATGAACACAGGGAGAAATTCATTTTCCGGGGACAGAGAGAAGTCTGCTTGGTATGCAAAAGAGCACAGTTATTTGCAACACTGGAGCCCAGAACGTGGTTAGCAAAGCACCCACTGACTGTTTGATTCGCAGCTTTAAAGAATTCAAGGATGAATAAAACATTGAATTAATTGCCAAAGAACTGTCACCAGCCTGCAAGAGATCTGAGCACCTTTGAAAGCACAGAACAACCTGAAACTTGGGCTTGTGGTACCCGCTAGTCATGGCCCCAGAAACTGCATTTTGGCTCTTAGTACTGGGTTCTATCCGGACTTTTCTCCCATGAAGACTCTGCCTCTTTTAGTGGCCCTCGCTCAAGTCCCCTCCTCCAGGAAGCCGTCTTTGTTACCCCACCTGCAGGGACTGCTCCTTTGTCTGACCACCTGTGTCCTCTTTCATGAAGTAAATAAATATTTATTGAGCACCTGGTATGCCCCAGGCACTTGCTCCTGCCTGTGGGGAATAAGAGGCAAGGAGCAAAGTAGAGAAATTAACACATCCAAAGACAGTCAGTGCTATGGAGAAAACAAAGCAGAAAGACTGAGTGGAGGGGAGGAGATGTCAAGAGGAGGGGCCAATGGCCAATTCAGGCAGGTGGTCAGTACTGGTGACATTTATGCACAGAGATATGAAGGTGGTGAGGTTAGGAGCCATGAGAAATATCTGGGGAAGAACGTTCCAGGCAGATGGATGAGCAAGAATCAAGGCGCTGAGGCAGGAGTATTCCTGGGCATTTGAGGAGCTGCAGTCGGTGTGGCCAGAGTGACTTAGAGGAAAAGCGCTGGGCAGTGAGTCCAGACAGGAGGCAGGGTCAAGGTCATCTAAAGACCACTTACTCATTCATTTATTCACCTCCCAGTTCATTTAGTCACTCAACAAATATTCCTGAAGCCCTACTATGTGCCACATACGTGCTGTCCTGAACTTTCAAAATCCATCAGTAGACAGGACAAGCAAGCTCCCCGCTCTCAGGGGCTCCCGTTCTGGTGGCAAAATAGAGAACAAGTAAATAAAAAAGGTAATTTCAGAGAGTGATCAGGAGACATAAGATAGAGGAGACGGATGGGGTGGGGATAAGGGCTTCCTCACAGGGTGAAGAGACAGGGACTAATGACGGGGGGTGGGGGTACCTTCCCCGAGGCGAGCAGGAAGCCCCTTTCCCGCCGACCTCCAGGTGTACAAGCCCAGCAGAATTCTCTCCTTGTTCTTGAGTGACCCTTGTCTTCTTCCTAAGCCCACTTAGCAGATGAGTAGACTAAGGCTCCTTCAGGTGCAGGGATCCTGTCTTCTGCTTTTTCACCTCTCTACACAGAGCCTGGGCATTTGGGGGAGTAGAATTAATTGTTCTTCTCGTACAGCCGACGCGAAGCTTTGGGGCCACTTCTTAATTCCACAGACAGAGGAGCCTGGCAGGCTACAGTCCATGGGGCCTGTAAAGAGTCGGTCACAACTGACGGGCTTCCACTCCACTCATCCAGGACAGCTGTGACCAGACCTGGTCCTGTGCTAGCTGCAACTGAGGAGCTGCTGGACTCGACGTGAGGAGAACCTCCCCAGAAAGGGACCCCCTTGCATGACAGATGCTCTGGGGGTGAGTGGCCTCAGGGCCCTCTGGGAACACTGGGCAGGCCTCCTCTCCAGGCCGAGGGGGCTGGCGCAGGCACCGGGAGCAGGTTCAGGGTGATGGGCAGGGCCCTGACTGCAGTGGAGGGCAGAGCAGGCTGGTCTCCTCTGTCATCCTGGCTCTGACGGACGAGGCGGGCCGCGGGCTTCTGGCGGCTGCTCTCCCCTCCTCAGGGGCCTCCCGGGCTCTACTCCCGCCCTCTCTGCCCAAGCTCTGCTCTCTCTCCATGTAGCCTTGGGATCCCTTTGGAAACTGAATCTGGTCCCGTCCCCGCTGCTCAGAACCTCCCATGGCTCCCACGGCACCCAGGGAGCGCCCTGGCCCAAGAGGACACACTAGTGACTGCACCTCTGAGCCAGGCCCTGCCGGGAGCTCTCCCAGCACCTTTGAGTAAATCCCCCAACTGCCTCTAGGGGGGACAGTCTTCACCTCACCTTCATCGCACTTGTTGAATGAATGGGTAAATGATGGAATGAACCAATGAATTAATGAACAAATGAATGGTGGGGTGACCCCCTCTGCGCTGCCCTGGGGTCTAGTGCGGATGCAGAGGGGCTTGTCATGAGCTTGGGCGGGAGTCCCTCCCTCGGGGCTGTTTCTGGCCCAGCAAACGTGCCCACTCTGCTCTTCACTATGTCTCAGGGACCGGGTGTCCCTTTAAAATGGGGGGCCCTGCACACACTCACCAGGCCCTGGAGTGTCCAGCCCTCTGGGCAGTCCCGTCCTGTGGCCTCAGAGGAGGGGCTGGTGTGGAGAAGGGGGAAACAGGTGTCATTTTTCTGGGTTGAGGATGGACAGGGTTGGGGGAGTGAGGCTGTGGGCGGGAGAAGTGCCCAGCAGAGGCTGTTTGTCCAGGGGCCGCTCCAGGCACCTGGTGAGGACATGGCCTCGGGTCCCCACTGCCTGGTCGGGCTGGCTTGGTGGACATCTGTCTGGCCGTCTCCCCCCATTTTCATGTGAAAGGCAGGCAGGATATGACTGGGGACTGGGGACCGCCATCTGCTCAGGGAGCTCATTGTGCAGAGACCCGGGTCCCACCGCAGGGGTGGAGGGTGAAGGATCGGGGGGAAGCTGACAGAAGGCGCCTTCAGGACGAGGGCGGCTCTGCGGGGCAGGGCTGCTCCGGCACCATCTGTGCCCGCCCCTCCCGGATGGCCTGGGCTCGGCCCCCTCAGGAGCCCCCTCCCCGGCCCGGGCCATGCCGATGCGGGGGCACCCAGCACTCCCCAGGGGCGGCCGTGGAGCCAGGCGGTCTGCCCACCAGGTCATCCTGCCTCAGTCATGGGGCGGCCAGCGTTGGGGATGGTCCCCGGGAATCACCTATGTGTGACCAGGAGGCTGTCCTCCCAGGGGACTCCCTCCAGCACTGACCTGGCCTGGACACCTGGATGCTCCAGCTGGGGCGGCCCAGGGCTCCCCAGGAGCGGGCAGGAGGGGACCGCCAGCCTCTGCTGTCGCGCGGTAGCCCACGTCCCCAGGAAGTGAGGTCTGTGGCCACTCCTTGCAGGGACTGTGGGCACTGGGGTGGGCTCCATGCTGGCTTTGGACGCCTCTGGGTCAAGATGCCCCTCGAGCCTGAGCTGGTCTGACAGCGCGGACACAGAGCGATGCTTTTCCCTGTTTCAGCTGGAACTTCTGGAGCCTCCGGCTCTGGGAGGATGCGGCTGCGGGAGCACTGCCTGCGTGGGGCGGAGCCGCCAGGAGACCCGAGGGGTCTGCCTGGTGATCGTTAGTAGGGGGGCAGCGGGGGCACCTGGACCTGCGCACGACCTGCAGATGAGACCGAGGAGGGGCCCTCATCCCTGGGCCCCGCAGGGCGGCCTGCATGGGTTCTGATGTGTGGGGACGTGGACGGGAGACGCCCTCCCGGCCTTTCCTGCAGAGCTGTGTTCATTCCTCTCCCCTCCACGCCGGCTCGCGCCCACTCAGAGGGAATGCACACATATTCTGTTTGTAATTAAAAAGTAATTTAATTATCTGCTGAAAATGAGGTTCCAGAATTAATATGGAAATGAATTCTAGCTGTATTCTCAACGTCTTTCCTCCTTGCTTGTTAGATAAGTTGGGGGGGGGGGCGGTGGGGGCAGATGGTAGAGGGGAGGAAGCGTGAGGGGTCCTCCGCTCCTTCCTTGGCAGCTGCCACAGCCACCCCAGAGCTGGGCACAGGGAGACACAGCCCTGGACGCCCCCAGACCCAGAGCACCCCGAGGGTCTGGGGGAGACAGGGGAGGAGCCGAGTTCTAGCCAGTCTGTGGGGCAGTCTGCTCTGCCCCTCAGTGCTGTGTGGCTGTGGGCTAGTAACTGAGCCCCTCTGAGCCTCACTACTTGTGCGTAATATAAAGATGATTGTTTCTCTCTCAAAGGATCCAATAGCCTCCCTGAGGCCTTGATTCAGATCATGTCTGTGTAAGACTGTCCCTGACCACTGCATTTTAAAGTCCCAATTCTGACCCCTGATACTTCTCCCTGCGCCTCACCTCAATTCTCCCCATGGTCCTCAGCACTGTCGGACACGCTGTGTGTGGTACTTCTCTCTCTTGCTGATTGTCTGGATTCCACCATGAAAACGTGAAAAGGGATTTTTTTTTTCCTGTTTTGCTCATTGCTTTGTCTCTAGGACCCATAATGATTGCTGGCATGTAGTAAGCTATGGTTTTTTCAGTAGTCATGTATGGATGTGAGAGTTGGACTATAAAGAAAGCTGAGCACCGAAGAATTGATGCTTTTGAACTGTGAGATTGGACAAGACTCCTGAGAGTCCCTTGGACTGCAAGGAGATCCAACCAGTCCATCGTAAAGGAAATCAGTCCTGAATATTCATTGGAGGGACTGATTCTGAAGCTGAAACTCCAATGCTTTGGCCACCTGATACGAAGAAGTTACTCATTGGAAAATACCCTGATGCTGGGAAAGATTGCAGGCAGGAGAAGGGGACGACAGAGGAAGAGACAGTTGGATGGAATCACCGACTCAATGGACATGAGTTTGAGTAGACTTCAGGGGTTGGTGATGGACAGGGAAACCTGGTATTCTGCAGTCCATGGGGTGGCAAAGAGTCAGACATGACTGAGCAGCTAAACTGAACTGAGTAGGCGCTCAGTAAAGACTGAGTGAACTAATCAATGAATGAATGGATAGTGAATGAATAAATGAATGGATGAATGAATGAATAAATGAATGGATGAATGAATGAATAAATGAGTGAATAAGCTATAGAGCCCCCAGAGAAGTCCCTACACATAATAGGCTCCATGCAAGTGTTACAATGATGTTAAAGTAATTAATCCAGGAGGCCTTTAGCCTGAAGTGACTTTGATGTCACCCATATAACCAAACCAAAACCTAAGCCAGTCCGTGCACTTGAAATTGGAGAAAATTAAGCCTGAGACCAATTAAGTTGCGAATAATCACAAGAGACAACAAGCCTTTCCAATGATACAACTATTTAAGCCATAGCCAATCAAATGACTTCCCTGCTTTGCTTCTGGGTCTTTCACTATGAAAACACCTCCCAGCTCCTGTTTGCAGGATGCACACTCCTAACTACGCTTGGCTTTGGAACTGCTTGGTTTAATAATCCATGTTTGCTCAAATAAACTTGAAATTTTTATGCGCCTAGGTTTGTCTTTCAACAATGCCGATGCTGCCCACCAGCAGCCTGCTCTCTCCCCGTTTATTTTCTTCCCTTCATTTATTTCACAACTGTCTGCTGACTTCCTACTAAGTGCCAGCTGCTGATTCTAGGCACTGTGTAAATATAGCAATGAGAAAAAAAGCCTTACATTCCTGCCCTCTTGGAGTTATTACAATGACAGGAGACATTGAACAAATAAACAATTAAATATAAAATAAAATGTCAAGGGACTTCTCTGGGGGTCCAGGGGCTAAGACTCCAAGCTCCCAATGCAGGAGGCTTAGGTTCAGTCCCTGACCAGGGAATAGATCCCACAGGCTGCAACCAAGCTCCCAATGCAGGAGGCTTAGGTTCAGTCCCTGACCAGGGAATAGATCCCACAGGCTGCAACTAAAGATCCCATATGCTACAACTAAGACCTGGCACAGCCAAATAAATATTTTTAAAAGAAATAAAATAAAATGTCAGATTGCAATAAGTCTTAGGAAAAATATATGTCGGCTGCAAGAAAGGGTGGGTAAGGCGGGTGCTGTGTCAGCAACGGAGGTCAGAGAGGGCCTGGGGAAGGTGACTTGGGAGCAGAGATCTGGGGGAGTTGGAGGGGGATGGGGGCTCCAGGTAGAGGGCAGAGTGAGGATGAAGGCCCAGGTGGTACCCCTTGGAGAACCAAGGAGCTGCAGGGCCCGTTGGTGGGTCAGGTAGGCAGAGGTGAGTGGGAGAGGCGAGGTTGCCCCCTGGGGCATCCTGAGGGGCTTCGTTTTCACTCTGATCAAATAGGAGCCAGGATGTCTCAGCACGGGAGGGACCTGAGTCGGGGTTCAAGTCTCTCCTGGGCTCCACGTGGAGAGGTGGGGGCATGGGGCACCCAGGATGGGGTCACCACAGGGGTCGGGGGGTGATGGAGCTGGGCCAGGCTCCATCCAGGGCAGAAGCCTGGGAGGTGGGACGTGGGCTGGATGACAGTGTGCACAACAGGAGCAAAGTGGGTGGAGCAAAAAAAGAAAAAAAGTGCTCATGGAATCTGGTTGTATTTTGTTTGGTTTCCCTTTTCTCCTTATAAGACAAATGTGTCCCAGAACCCAAGGACACCCTTTACATCCATTGGTCAGGTGTGATCCCTGACCGATCACAGACAAGGGGTGGGTCCTACTTTACATCTATTGGTCAGGTGTGGTCACTGACCAATCACAGGCAAGAGGTGGGTCCTGTAACTGGTTGAGCCCCTAGTGATCCCCTGTAGGTGGCTCCAGACAGAACCTGGATATTGGCCTGGCAGGAGGTGGGGGTGTGCAGGCAGAGGGAGGTGACCCTGCTTGGGCTGCAGCTTCAGCAGCATGAGACCCAGGACCTTTGAGTTACTGTTCCTGGACCCTGGGCATCTGTGACTCAGAGAGTAAATTGCTGCTCCTATTAATTACTTATAATAAAGCTCAAAAAGTAAGAATCCCGACTTTCAGGGCCGAGATGGTGGCAGAGCAGGACCTCGGGTCTTGAGTCCCCTGGGTCCTCTTCTTCCTGTGCCCACCTGCCTCCTGCCACAGCCTCCGGGATGCTCCTCTGGCCTCGCGAGGACGAGCTCCTGGAGCAGAGGGTCACGAGGTCCTGCAGGAAGCCGGGCAGTTCAAGGCTCCCATCGACCAGCGCTCTGATCAATACTCTGTTAGCTGAAGCTTCCCGGCAGGGGACCGCTTCCCAGAACTGGGCACTTAGGGCCAGGGCTGTGACAGGAGGAACACTGGGGACCTGGCTTCATGGACGCCTGGCAGGCGGGTGGACACAGGTCTCTGAAAGTGGCTCTGACAGGGGCCTCGCTGGTCCCACCTGGAGGGTGCCAGGATCT